>NC_058523.1:242827889-243135197 GCF_904849725.1 Hordeum vulgare subsp. vulgare
GATATTTCCAATTCAATCTCTCACATGTCCGTTTTTGTCAGTTACGCATCCCTCACATATCTCTATCTCAAAAAATAATATCTGTAACGTATCTCTCTCTCTTAACATATAGTCCAAGTTTTTTACAACTGCACCACGTTCTACATCAAACATAGTCCAGCCAGTACAATAGCGCCTTCTCTCTCCTGGAAACAAATATAGGTTGCTCTGATCCTCCGCCTCACGCACTTCTCTCCAGCACACATTCTATCCTAGGCCGTCTGTCACCTTGGGATAGGGAAAGATTGATCCAGGTTTGATTTACTTATAATTTTATCCTTGCTTTTATTCCTATTTAGATGATTAGATCACACTTCATAATGCATGGATGCGAATTTCGGCAATTCGATCATTGATGCGTTGTGCTCTACTATGATGCAGATCATATATGCGACATGTCAGCATGTACGCTGGATAGGCTCTCAAAGCTAATTATTTCTTCATCTCAGTAGTACCAGGAAACAAAATTAATTACCTTCTGCTCTCTGAATTTGTTCCCCTCTCAGTCAATCTTCTCTGTTTTGCCATGGCCATAGCTTTTACATAATGTATAGTAGTGCACGCGAGTATAATATGGAACGACCAGCTCATCCTTCATATTAAAAACCTTGATTTTAATTAACTATTATCTCAATCAATCTAAAACTTCCCATATATTAGCTTACAAAAAACTTTTGATTTATTCTCATATATTTTGATTTTAATTAACTATTATCTCAATCAATCTAAACCTATGTTAACTGTCCCGATTTAATATACCGATTTTGGTCTACAGAACATAGTAAGAACAAACTCTAACCTGAGATTTTATACTCCAAAACAAAATCTAACCTAACTTCATGTATTCTGTTTCCCTGCATATTCACGTACAAGTATTATACCGAACCTGGCACGGACGGACCGGCGGGAGGGAGAGGCGGGGGCCGCGGAGGAGGGGAGGAGGAGGGGACTCCGGCGGCGTCGGGCAGGGGGGCGGCAGGGGCCGGGGCCGGCGGCTGGCGGCGGGCCGAAGGGGGCGGCGCAGGTCCCGAGCCGGAGGGGGCGGCGTCGGGCGGGGGACGGAGGGGGCCGGGGCCGGCGGCGCCTCGTCGTCCGGCGGCTGGCGGCAGGCCGGAGGGGGCGGCGCAGGGAGGCGCGGGGCGGGGCGGGTGAGGGGCGGCGCAGGGCGGGGCGGCGCGGGGCGGGCGAGGGGCGGCGAGGGGCGGGCGAGGGGCGGCGTGGGAGAGCAGGGCACACGTGCACGGGAGGGTGAGAGAGAGAAGGCGCGGTGAGAGAGAGAAAGCACGGGGGGATAAGGCAGGTGTATGGGGTTAGCCTCTTTGCCCTCAGCCAGCTGTCGGCAAAGACAACCGTTAGTCTTTGCCCTTAGCTGGCTGTCGGCAAAGAAGGCCCCCGATTTTTTTTTCCTAGCCGAGGCGGCGACTGGGTTAGCCCCTATACCGTCAGCCTTCCTATGCTGACCGCTTTTTTGTCCTTTGCCGTCAGCTGGCTACCGGCTTAGATAAAGCGGACGGCATAGATTTTATTTGCCGTCAGCCACTCCTATGCCGTCAGCTTGTATTTTGGCTGAGGGCAAAGTCTCTTTGCCGTCAGCCCCGTAAAATTGCTGACGGCAAAGCTTAAAGCTGTCGGCAAACTAGCAGATTCCAGTAGTGGCTCACCCAACGGAAGAACAAACCGATCATGGTCAGAGAGGTAGCAGGGGAAGAAAAGGAGGAAGCCGCGTCGGGGATGGTTGTCGGAGTGGAACGGGTCATCGTCGATGCAGGGGAAGAAGAGGCGCTGCCGTCATCCTAGCTGCGGGAATGGATTCCCACGAGATCACACGAGCTCGACGACACCTTGAGAGGAAGTAGAGGCACAACAACAATGGCGGCGAGCACCTTCACGATCCGTCCATGGCGGATGCACCACTCCTCTTACGTGAGGTCGTCGACCGAGAGAGAGGGAGATGGGGAAGAAGTGGCGGCGGAGGAGGAGGAAGCCTAGCTTCGGCACAGACGCCAAGGCGGATTAAATAGGGGAAGGAGAGGAGAGGGACGCGGCGCGGCCATGTGCGTGAGGAGCTGTGGTGGAAAGCAGAGAGGAACGGGATGGGACAGTGACAGTGGCCCCGGTGTCGAGCCGGAAAGGAGGAAGAAGAGGGACGTGATGCGGGCTCGTGCGTGAGAGAGAGGAGGAAGTGCGCCGGCCTGTGGGAGGAAGCCTACAGGGTGGCACAACATAGAAGGAAATAAACCCTGGGGGTTTATTCTATTAAGAGGAAAATCCAGAGAAGGAAATAAAGCACAACTAAATCTATTGGGGTTATAAACAAAGCGAAAATACCCTTGGACATGATAAATCATGGCCTATTTTAATAAAATGGCAAAGATATATTAGGGGCAAATAAATATTTACAAAACAACATTTGTTGATCTGTTTTGTAGTTATTTGCACCTTTAAAACATGTTTTTCCAAAATAGCAATTCACATCTCCAATTCACCACAAACCAAAGCTAGCACTTGTGCATTTTTAAATCAGGGTAGGCTCAATTGAATCTTGAGCTTGGAAGAAAAGGGAGAGGGAAGGGTTTTTAAAACCTAAGCAAATCACAAGGTAGATCCTACTAACACATGCAATCTCCACTCAAGCTACACATCTCACACCACCACATAAGATCACATATCACACAAGGTATCACATCACCTCACATGACCACAAAGCAACAGCACAAGGATATGGGCATGAAATGATATGGCCTGCATGCATGCAAGGAAGAATAACAAGTGATATCACATGAAATCATAGCATAGATAGCTCTCATGCCCATGACAAGTTGGACCCACATGAAGAAGGTTCCAAAAAGGGAAGGTTACACACTTGGGGCATTACACGGTCCCTCTCGGCAGCGGGGGGAGGTCCCTCGGTCGTGGTACCCTAGCGTGTTTCCATTGTTGTGGTTTGCCCATGCCGGCGCCTCCGACACCCGCTGCTGGTTGCGCCTGAGGGAGCGCTCCTGCCTGTCCGTTCTCATCGCGCCCCTAGTGGTTGCCGGCATGCTGAGCTTCTAGGCCGGCCACCAGAATCTGGAGGAGGAGTAGGGAAGCATGTGACACTTGCAGGCCCGAGGGGTGGCAGGGGGTGCGACCCCCGGTGCCTGCCGCTTGTGGCCGTGAAGAAGAGTGGGGTCGGATGGCCTTCTGGGCGATGGCGATCAGCTCCATGATGTGGTCCGCCCATGCATCAAATCCCCTTTGCTGCGGTCGCTGGTGGAGCATATTGCTCGCCATCTACAACACGTCGTGTGCGCTGAGGTCCCCCAAGTTGATGCGGCACGTCGCGGATGCCGGGGGCGCCTCCCAGCCGTCGTGCGCCTGGGCGGCGTTGGTCATTGCGGAGATCGAGACGATGTTGATGATCTGCTACGAGCCACCTTGTACCATAACACCAGTACATGTCCTTCCAAGCGCTGTGGTATAACGGTTAGATACCAGCTCGTCGAGGCTCGAAGAAGCTTGTTGGGAGCCGGCCATCAGAGCAGCGGGGCTTAGGGAAGATGAAGCCCGGAGAAGCTCTTGACACGCCCGCCACTTGGCGCGCCAAATGTCGGATTTCGGGCTCTGCAAAACCCTAAAGATTCGAACTCAGGGGCGTGCAGCAAGATCTCTCGCGGGCTCACCTTACCTAGCTCGCTACTCGCATGGGATGACAAAGAACTCACTCGATGGTGAGGACGACACAGAACATGGCAGTTTACCGAGGTTCGGACCGGTGAGAAGCGTAATACCCTACTCCTGCTTGTGTGGATTCCCTCTTGTGTAGGTTCGTGGATGAACTAATACACAGTTCGAGAGCCTCCAGAGGCTAGGTGGCCTTTGTGGGGTGTGGATGCTCGAATGAATGGATTGGATCGGGGATATGGGATGGGATCCCCATCTATGAAGTAACCTATCCTCTATAGATAGTAGCGGCCCGGGTCCTCTTCCCTCCTCGCAAGGGCGGGAAGGGATCCCACAAAGGCCAATCTTTGAAGGGGAACAAGGGAACATGCTCCCCTGCCCAAAGGTAGTTTTCGCGTTCAAAAGTGGCTGCCAGCGCTGCAGGGATGGGTCCAGGTATGACGTATATCCTGTTGGCTGGCGGCGATGGCTTTGTTGCACCAGAATGGAAACCTTTGGGAGATGCCTTGGGAACCCGCGTACGTTCTTCTCTCCTTTGCATGAAAGGACAAACTGCACCGTCCTGCAATCCACTGCTCGCCTATACTTTCCCCGCGTCATCTTTGACTCTTGAGGCTGGGCCTTGCCTCGGAATATCCACTGCTCCATAGGCGTCTTGAGGAGGGCCCCTACGGGTCCTGAAGTTGTTTCTCCTCGCAAGGCTTGGCCCCTCGCGAGGGCCTTGCCTTGAGTGGTGCCGGGCCTGTTGGGTTTGGGTCGATGATGTGGGCCAACCCTGGGCTGCAGGCAGGCAGGTCTGGGTACCCCCATTCCCAGAACGACGACACAAGGAAACAACAATCTCACAACAGATGGATCCCGAAAACAAATATAATAGGTGATGGACTCGGAGTGGTGTTATCTGGCGACAGCGATGATGATGGCGTGGTGGTGGTATATGGCTGTAATGACGATGGTGGAGTGGTGGTGGTATATGGCAGGAGCAATGATGCTGGCATGATGACGGTATATGGAAGCATCGACGTCTGGGGCATGGTGGTGGAATTACGCAGCGATGAAGATCGTGCGGCGGCAGCGTGACTACGTGTGAATAGAACTCAAAATTCTAAAAGACTAGACGCTAAGAACAGCAACTCGACACGACGATGCAACCGCAAATTCAACAAAGCAAAACACCAAGCAAAAAATTGAGAAGGCCCAGATTGGTTCAGCTAGGATGAACTAACGCTAATTTGTTGTGGCGTTTTCGTGGACTACAGGTATGAAGACCATATGACATCTAAACTATGAAAAACTAGTAAAATATCACCGAGCAACCAAGACGTGTGATACCACTTGATAGAGGCAAAGTTGTCCCTGTCTTTTGATGAGCTGGTGGCTATCATTTTCGGTGGAGTAGACTTTGACGATCCCACTATGAACGTGTGAGGACAACGCCCCTAAGAATTCGCTAAAACAACTCTCTTAGGTTATTGACCACGTTGGAGCACGATCAACCTGACCATGAGGGTCTGTGATACGGGGCAGGCCCATATGGGTGTCGATCTTTTATGAGTTGGAGGGGGATTCCTCCATAATACGAAGAACATGGGGATGAATGGGGAGAAATCACGAGAGAAAACACCCAACAACAAGTCCAATCACACATCCACTAGACTCACCACACACAAGATCCACAAAGGTACATGAACAACAAAGGAAAGTAAGATACATGGTAGAGTTCATCCCAAATCCCATGGGGAGATGGGGCCTTTAATCCACTAGGGACCTTCCCTCGTAAGGGGCCTTGACATCCACTATGTGGTCTTATCGCATGGAGGCATCTCCATGGGAGAAGGGTAGTAGATGGTGTGGGGAACGATGCATGGGAAAAATATTCCTACGCACACGAAAGACCTATCCATGGTGATGATCATCTACGAGAGAGGAGAGTGAATCTACATACCCTTGTAGATCGCTAAGCGGAAGAATATATAATGCGGTTGATGTAGTGGAATATCTTCACCATCCAAATTGCAGCCTGTCCCGCGATCTCATCACGATCCGTCCCACAATCTCATCACGATCCTTCCTGATCTAGCACCAAACGGATGGCACCTCCGTGTTCAGCACAAGTACGGCTCGATGTCGTCTCCTCCTTCTTGAGGACGGCACCTCCGTGTTCAGCACAAGTACGGCTCAATGACGTCTCCTCCTTCTTGATCAAGCAAGAGAGGAAGGAGAAGTAGATGGGATCTCAACCAGCACGACGGCATGGTGGAGATTATGGTTGAGCACTACCAGTAGGGCCTCGCCAAGCGCTGTCGGAACAGATCTAACGAGAAAACAGAGTTATGGGAGAGGTAGGGCTGCCGGGGGCATGGGAATTGATGTGTTCGGCCCCTCCCTCCCCCTCAGTACATATAGGAGGCTAGGAGGAGGGTTGGGTCGCAGCCTTGCCTCTCTTCCAATGAGGGGACGTGGTCCTAGGGAGGTTTCCTCCCTCCCCAAAGAACCTAGGAGGTGCCTTCCCCTTTAGGGACCCTTCCCTCCCAACCACATGGGCCCTTGGGGCTGCCCCAACAAGGCCTGGAAGCCCCCTTACAACCCATGCACTTCCTAAGGACTGAAGGGACCCTTCCCGACTCCTCCGGAACACTCTGGAACCTTATGGAACCTTCCAGAAGCTTCCCGTTACAATACCGATAAAACTCGAAACTTTTCCAGTAGCCAAAATAGGACTTCCCATATATAAATCCTTACCTATGGACCATTCTAGAGCTCCTCGTGACGTCAGAGATCTCATCTGGGATTCCGAACAATGTTAGGTCACCAACATACATATCCCAATACTACTCTAGCATCACTGAACGTTAAGTGTGCACACCCTGTGGTCAGGAAAACCTTGACCATCTTTGATCAACGAGCTAGTCAACTAGAGACTCACTAGGGACAGTGTGTTTTTATGTATCCACACATGTATATAAGTTTCCAATCAACACAATTCTAGCATAGACAATAAACGATTATCATGAACAAGGAAATATAATAATAACAGATTTATTATTGCCTCTAGGGCATATTTCCAACAGTCTCCCACTTGCATTAGAGTCAATAATCTAGTTCACATCACTATGTGATTGTAAGAATCTAACACCAATATAGTTCTGGGGCTTGACCAAGTCTTGCTTGTGAGAGAGGTTTTATTCAACGAGTATGAACCTTTCAGATCCGTGTGTGCTTTACAAATCTCAATTCCATCCTATAGATGCTAGTACCATGCACCATTTGAAACTATTCCCAATGACCACTCCACTATACGGATCTGGTTTACTACTCAGAGTTATTCAGATTAGTGTCAACGCTTGCATCGACGTACCCCTTTACGACGAACACTTTAATCACCTCCATAATCGAGCAAAATTACTTAGTCAATAGTAACTAAGGATAACTTTAAGCGTTGTTCAGCGATTCAATCCTGGATCACTCTTTGTACCCCTTGACAGACTCATGGCAAGGCACACATCAGGTGCGGTACGCAACCTGGCATACTTTAGAGCCTACGGCTAAGGCATAGGGGATGACCTTCGTTCTTTCTCTTTCTTCTGCCATGGTCGGTCTTTGAGTCTTACTCAAATTCACATCTTACAACACAACCAAGAACTCCTTCTTTGTCGATCTATTTTGAAATCCTTGAAAAACTTGTCAAGGCATACATTTCGTTGAATGTTCTATTAAGCGCATTTATTTATATCCATAGATCTTGATGCTCAATATTCAAGTAGCTTAACCCAGGTTTTCCTTTGAAAAACTACTTTCAAACAACCGTTTATGCTTTCCAGAAATTCTACATTATTTCCAATCAAAATATGTCAACCACATATATTTATCAGAAACTCTAGTGCTCCCACTCACTTATTTGGAAATACAAGTTTCTCACAAACCTTGTATAAACCCAAAATCTTTGATCATCCCATCAAAGCGTATATTCCAACTCTGAGATGCTTGCTCCAGTCCATAGAAGGATTGCTGAAGCTTGCATACTTGTTAGCATCCTTAGGATCAACAAAACCTTCTTCTTGTATGACATACAACCTTTCCTCAAGGAAACCGTCGAGGAAAAAATGTTTTGACATCCTATCTCCAAGATTTCATAAATAATGCAGCAACTGCTAAAATAGTTCTAACTTACTTTTAGCATCTCTATGAGTGAGAAAGTCTCATCATAGTCAAGTCTTTGAACTTGTCGGAAATATCTTTGCGACAAGTCGAGCTTTCTTAATGGTGACTTTTCCCCATCATCGCCTGTCTTCCTTTTAAAGATCCATATGTACTTAGAAGTATCATGACCATCAAGTAGTTCTTCCAAAGTGTACACTTTGTTTTTATATATGAATCCTCTCTCGGATTTCATGGCCTCCAGCCATTTGTTGGAATCTGGGCCCACCATCGCTTCTCCATAGTTCGTAGGTTTATCGTTGTCCATCAACATGACCTCCAAGATAGGGTTACCATACCACAGCAGAGGAGTACGTGACCTTGTCGACCTATGAGGTTGGTAGTAACTTGATCTGAAGCTTCATGATCACTATCATCAGCTTCCACTTGAATTGGCGTAGGTGCCACGGGAACAACTTCCTGCGCCCTGCTACACACGGGTTGAACCTCATCATGTTTCTATCATCCTCCCACTCAATTTTTTCGAGAGAAACAATTTCTCGAGAAAGGACATGTTTCTAGAAACAAACACTTTGCTTCCGGATCTGAGATAGGAGATGTACCCAACTGTTTTGGCTATCCTATGAAGATGCATTTATCTGCTTTGGGTTCGAGCTTATCAGGCGGAAACTTTTTCACATAAGCGTCGCAGCCCTAAACTTTTTAGAATCGAGAGCTTAGGTTTCTCCAAACCATAGTTCATATGGTTTCATCACAACGGAATTATGTGGTGCCCTATTTAAAGTGAATGTGATTGACTCTAATGCCTAACCCAAAAAAGATAGTGGTAATTCGATAAGAGACATCATAGTATGCACCATATCCAATAGGGCGCGCCTATGAAGTTCGGACACACCATCACGCCATCGTGTTCTACGTGGCATTAGTTGTGAAACAATTTCCACACTTTCTTAATTGTGTACCAAACTCGCAACTCAGATATTCATCTCTACGATCATATGCTAGACATTTTATCCACTTGTCACGAAGAGCTTCAACTTCACTCTGAAATTACTTGAACCTTTCAAAATTTCAGACTTGTGTTTCATCAAGTAAATATGCTAGTATCTACTCAAATCATCTGTGAATTAAGAACATAACGATATCTACTCCATGCCTCAGCGCCCATTGGACTGCATACATCAAAATGTATTACTTCCAATAAGTTACTTTCTTGTTCCATCTCACTGGAAAGCGATCCATGTTCATGGAGTTTCTTCATGCGTTTACTCCAATAGGCATGGTTCACATGTCTCAACCGATTCAAAAGTGAGTGAGGCCAAAGTTCCATCAGTATGTTGCTTCTTCATGCATTTTACACCAATATGACTGAAGAGGCAGTGCCACAAGTAAGTGATACTATCATTACTTCTTTTTATCTTTTGGCAACAATATTATGAACATGTATATCACTACGATTGAGATTCAATAAACCATTCATTTTAGGTGCAAGACTATTGAAGGTATTATTCAAATAAACAGAGTAACCATTATTCTCTTTAAATGAATAACCGTGTTGCCGTAAAGACAATGTAATCATGTCTATGCTCAACGCAAACACAAAATAACACTTATTTAGGTTTAACACTAATCCTGATGGTAGAGGGAGCATGCGATGTTTGATCACATCAAGCTTGGAAACACTTCCAACACATATCTTCACCTTGACTTAGCATGTCTCTGTTTATTCCGTAGCTTTTATTTCGATTTACTAAGACTTAGCAACCGAACCGGTATCTCATACCCTGGTGCTACTAGAAGTACTAGTAAAATACACATCAATATCATGTATATCCAATATACATTTGTCGACTTTGCCAGCCTTCTCATCTAACAAGTATCTAGGGTAGTTCCGCTCTGATGACCGTTCTCCTCATAATAGAAGCACTTAGTCTTGGTTTGGGTTCAACCTTGGGTCTCTCCACTAGAACAACAACTGGTTTGCCATATGATGAAGTATCCCTTCTTACCCTTGCCCTTCTTGAAACCAGTGGTTTTACTAACCATTAACAATTGATGCTCCTTTTTTATTTCTACTTTCATGGTGTCAAACATCGCGAATAGCTCAAGGATCATCATATCTATCCTTGATATGTTACAATTCATCACGAAGCTCTAGTAGCTTGGTGGGAGTGACTTTGGAGAACCATCACTATCTCATCTGGAGGATTAACTCCTACTCGATTCAATCGTTTGTAGCACTCACACATTCTGAGCACATGCTCAATGATTTAGCTTTTCTCTCTTACTTTGTAGACAAAGAATCTTGTCGGAGGTCTCATACCTCTCAACAAGGGCACGAGCATGAAATCACAATTTCATCTCATGGAACATCTCATATGTTCCGTGACATTCAAAAACATCTTCGGCGCCTCAATTCTAAGCCGTTAAACATTACGCAGTGAACTATAACATGGTCATCAAAAACATGTATGTCAGATGCTCGCAGCATGCACAAACGACGATCGAGGTTCAGCACACCAAGCGGTGCATTAAGGACATAAGCCTTCTGCGCAGCAATGAGGACAATCCTAAGTTTACACACCAAGTCCGCATAATTGCTACTATCAACTTTCAACTTAATTTTCTCTAGGAACATATCTAAAATAGTAGAGCTACAACGCAAGCTACAACATAATCTCCAAAGACCTTTTGACTATGTTCATGATAATGACTTCAGTTAATCATATTACTTAAGAACTCCCACTCAAATAGACATCCCTCTAGTCATTCGAGTGGTGCATGATCCAAATCCACTAACTCAAGTTCGATCATCACGTGAGTTGAAATTAGTTTCAATGGTGAACATCTCCATGTTGAGCATATCAACTGTATGATTCATGCTCGACCATTCGGTCTCTTGTGTTCCGAGGCCATGTCTGTGCATGCTAGGCTCGTCAAGTTTAAACCGAGTGTTCCGCGTGTGCAACTATTTTGCACCCGTTGTACGTGAACGTTGAGTCTATCACACCCGATCACCACGTGGTGTCTCGAAACGATGAACTGCCGCAACGGTGCACAGTAGGAGAGAACACAATTTTATCTTGAAATTTTAGTTGGGGACCACCATATAATGCTACTATCGTCCAAAGCAAAATAAGGTGCGTAAAACAATTAACATCACATGCAAATCAAAAGTGACATGATATGGCCATGAACTTGTGCTTCTTGATCTCCATCACCAAAGCACCGGCATGATCTCCATCGTCACCGGCGCCGCACCATGATCTCCATCATCGTGCTGCCATCAAGGTTGTCACGCTATTTATGTTGTTACTACTACAGCTACTGCCTAGCGATATAGAAAGAGCATCTGGAAGCGAAAATAAATTTAAAGACAACCCTATGGCTCCTGCTAGTCACCGTAGTATCGACATGCAAGTAGATATTTAACTATTACAACATGATCATCTCATACATCCAATGTAGCATATCATGTCATTGGACATATCACATCACAAGTATACCCTACAAAAACAAGTTAGACGTCCTCTAATTTGTTGTTGCATGTTTTACGTGGATGCTATGGGTATCAAGTATGTGAAGGGGAACGTCACATGGGAAATTAAATTTTCCTATCCGCACGAAATACCTATCCATGGTGATGATCATCTACGAGAGGGGAGAGTGAATATACATACCCTTATAGATCGCTATGCGGAAGCGTATATAACACGGTTGATGTAGTGGAACATCTTCCTGATCCAAATTGCAGCCCGTCCCGCGATCCCATCACGATCCATTCTGATGTTGTGCCGAGCAGACGGAACCTCCGCGTTCAGCATACGTACAACTCGATGATGATCCCCGCCTTCTTGATCCAGCAAGAGGGGTGGAGAGGTAGATGAGTTCTCCAGCACGACAACGTGGTGGTGGTGGTTGTGACCTAATCCAGCAGGTCTTCGCCTAAGCAATGCCGAACTAGACTAGAGGAGAAACAGATCTAGAGAGGAGTAGATGGAGCACGTGGTAATTAGGGTTATCCCTCACCACTAAAACCTGTTGTATATATAGGAGGGAGGGAGTGGAGGAGGCAGGCCCAAACTCTCAAGGTTTGGCTGAAACTGGAGTTGGAGGAGTCCTACTCAAGTCCTACTAGGAGTAGGATTCCTCCTCTCCACTTGGAAAACCTTTCCACCTTTTCCACGTTTGGGTTTCTTTCCTTCCCACCTCTAATCCTCCTTGGTCTTTGGTGGGGGATTCGGCCAGCCTACTAGAGGATGGTCCACGTCCTCCCACAGCCCATGTGACCGTTTTAGGTGGGTGGGCCCACTTGGTGGCCCCCAGAACCCATTCTTCACTCCCGTTACACTGTCGTAAATGCCCGAAACTTTTTCGGAGTTCAAACCCCACTTTTCTATATATAAATATTTACCTCCAAATCATTTCGGAGCTCCTTGTGACATACATGATCTCATCTAGGACTCTGAACAACCTTCGGTTACCAACACCGATAACTCAACTATACCAAAAACGTCACCGAACCATAAGTGTGAAGACCCTGTGGGTTCAAGAACTATGCAGACATGACCTGAGACACTCCCCGGTCAATAGCCAATAGCGGTACCTGGATGTCCATATTGGCTCCAACATAGTCTACGAAGATCTCTATCGGTTGAACCTTTATATCAAGGATTCAGTTAATCCCTACGATGTTCCCTTTGTCCTTCGGTATGATACTTGCCCGAGATTCGATCATCGGTTTCTCCATACCTAGTTCAATCTGGTTACTCGCAAGTCTCTTTACTCGTTTCTTCATAGAAGATCCCATAACTAACTGCTTCGTCACATTGCATGCAAGGCTTGTTGTCATGTTGTATTACCGAGTGGGCCCCGAGATACCTCTCTGTCACATGGAGTGACTTATCCCGGTCTTGATGCATGCCAACCCAACAGACACCTTTGGAGATACCTGTAGAGCACCTTTATAGTCACCGAGTAACATTGCAACGTTTGATAACACACAAGGTATTCCTCCGGTGTCCAGGATTTGCATGATGTCATGGTCATAGGAACATATACATTGACATGCAGAAAACAATAGCAATAAGCTGACACGATCATATGCTACGTTCATAGTTTGGGTTTTGTCCATCACATCATCCTCCTATTGATGTGATCCCGTTATCAAGTGACAACACTTGTCTATGGCCAGGAAACCTTGACCATCTTTAATCAACGAGATAGTCAACTAGATGCTCACTAGGGACAGTGTGTTGTGTATGTATCCACACATGTATTTGAGTTTCCAATCAATACAGTTTGAGCATGGATAATAAATGATTATTATGAACAAGGGAATATAATAATAACCAATTTATTATTGCCTCTATGGCATATTTCCCACAGTCTCCCACTTCCACTAGAGTCAATAATCTAGTTCGCATCACTATGGGATCGTAATGAATCTAACTCCCATATAGATGTGGGGTTCGATCATGTCTTTCTTGTGAGAGAGGTTGTTAGTCAACATGACTGAACCTTTCATATCCGTGTGTACGGTACAAATCTCTATGTCATCCTATAGATGTTTCTACCATGCGCCATTTGGAACTATTTCAAATGAATGCTCCACTAGACGAATACAGTTTGCTACTCACAGTCATCCGGATTAGTGTCAAATCTTGCATCGACATAACCCTTTACGACGAACACTTTAATCACCTCCATAATCGAGAATTTTTTTTTCATTAGTCCACTAGTTACTAAGGATAACTTTGACCGCTGTTCAGTGATTCAATCCTGGATCACTCTTTGTACCCCTTGACAGACTCATGGTAAGGCACACATCAGGTGCGGTAAACAACATGGCATACTATAGAGCCTATGGATAAGGCATAGGGGACGACCTTTCGTCCTTTCTCTTTATTCTTCCGTGGTTGGGTTTTGAGTCTTAGGCAAATTCAGACATTATAACACAGCCAAGAACCTCTTCTTTGCTGATTTATTTTGAACTCCTTCAAAAACGAACTCCTTTCAAAGTGGTTGGGCTAATGCATTTCATTGGAAGTTCTATTAAGCGTTTTGATCTATCTCTATAGATCTTGATGCTCAATGTTCAAGTAGCTCTATCCAGGTTTTCCTTTGAAAAACTCCTTCCAAACATCCCTTTACGCTTTCCAGAATTTCTACATACTTCCGACCAAAAATATGTCAACCACATATACTTATCAGAAATTCTATACTGCTCCCACTCACTTTTTTGGAAATACAAGTTTCCCATAAACCATGTATAAACCCAAACCTTTGATCATCTCATCAAAGCATACATTCCAACTCCGAGATGCTTGCACTAGTCCATAGAAGGATCGCTCGAGCTTGCATACTTGTTAGCATCCTTAGTATTGACAAAACCTTTGGATGTATCACATACAACCTTTCCTCAAGGAAACCGTCAAGGAAACATTGTTTTGACATCCTGTCTGCAATATTTCATAAATAATGCAGCAACTGGTAACATAATTCCAACATACTTTTAGCATCGCTACGAGTGAGAAAGTCTCATCATAGTCAACTCTTTGGAATTGTCGGAAATATCTTTGCGACAAGTCGAGCTTTATTAATGGTGACTTTTCACCATCATCGCCTATCTTCCTTTTGAAGATCCATCTGTACTTAATAGTCTTACGACCATCAAGTTGTTCTTCCAAAGTCTACAATTTGTTTTCATACATGGATCCTCTGTCGGATTTCGTGGCCTCCAGCCACTTGCCGGAATTCGGGCCCACCATCGCTTCTCCCTAGCTCGTAGGTTCATTGTTGTCCAACAACATGACATCCAAGACAGGGTTCCCATACCACTCCATAGCAGTACGTGACCTTGTCAACCTACGAGGTCGATAGTAACTTGAGCCGAAGTTTCATGATCACTATCATCAGCTTCCACTTCAATTGGTGTTGGCGCCACACGAACAACATACTGCGCCGTGCTACACACTGGTTGAAGTGACGGTTCAATAACCTCATCAAGTTTCCACCATCCTCTCACTCATTTCTTTTGAGAGAAACTTTTCCTCAATAAAGGACCCATTTCTAGAAACAAACACTTTGCTTCCGGATCTGAGATAGGAGGTATACCCAACTGTTTTGGGTGTCCTATGAAGATGGATTTATCCGCTTTGGGTTTGAGCTTATGTGGCTGAAACTATTCACATAAGCGTCGCAGCCCCAAACTTTTAAGAAACGATAACTTAGGTTTCTGAAACCATAGATCATATGGTGTCATCTCAATGGAATTATGTGGTGCCCTATATAAAGTGAATGCAGTTGTCTCTAATGCCTAACCCAAAAACGATAGTGATAATTTTATAAGAGACATCATAGTATGCACCATATCCAATAGGGCGCAGCTATGATGTTTGGACACACCATCCCACCATGGTGTTCCAGGTGGCATTAGTTGTGAATCAATTTCCACATTGTTTTAAGTGTGTACCAAACTCGCAACTCAGATATTCATCTCTGTGATCATATAGTAGACATTTTATCCTCTTGTCAGGATTATCTTCACTCTTGTCGGTGATGCTAGGTCGACACCTATGGGAATCAACGTGATACCCTTGTGATCGTAGGGCTGGGAAAGACAACGTCAAGAGCAGAACTAACGATCAACACCCGGCAAGCCTTATTACCCAGGTTCGGACCGTTTACGCGTAAAACCCTATGTCCTGCTCATCTGACCGTATTAAGCGTTTTGTTGTTCGTTACAGTTACTGATGATAACCGTCTTCTTGGCCAATCTCCAATGATTCTAAACCCTTGTGAATGAGCTAAGGGCCTCCTTTTATAGGCAAAGGGGTCACCTACAGTGCTCGATGGTAGGTTCACGAGAAGTTACAGTGAACCTAGAGCGGTGCTAATCCATCTACCGCTGTCAAGTCCATTCAATGCACGTCTTGTCCTTGTCAGCAACGTGCTGGTGAAGACATGTGTCTAGGTGTTTCGACACCTGGACGTCGCACTGGTGCATGCAAAATGCGCTGGAACTTGGGGGCGGTGGCACTGTGGCAAGGTGGTCGCCCTCCAGTGCCTAGCCTCGTCATCCCGGCAAGGGAGCTTGCCGGGGCCTTGGGTCTTCGTCCCGGCAAGGAATCTTGCTGGGGGCTTCAGTTGTCTTCCTGGCGAGGGAGGCTTGCCGAGGTTTTGTGCTTGGTGCGTTCATCACGCCCACTAAACGGGCATGGCTATGGATATCTTCCCGGCAAGGCAGGCTTGTCGGGGCCTTGGTAATCTTGGGGGTGCATCTTATATGGATCCCGCACAACTCTGGGTCACTAGGGACCCCAATCTTTAGTGCACCGACAGGATCCCCCGGGCATGGGCCACACACTGGTGCGGAGCGTTGTTGGGCCAGGCCCAAAGAGGTGCATGGGCCTTCATGGCCGGATCTCCTGGTGGTTGCGTTTCCCCACATCGCGCATTGAACGTGCGGAGTGGGGAGTTGTGCGTGTACTGGCCTAGGTAGCCGCGGGCGTGGGGAACCGTTGGTAGAGAAGGCAATGGGTCGGCCCACGCCGCCATAAGAAGGGGGAAACACGAGCTCTTCTAGCAAACTGTTCCCGGTCCTTTCGCAACCTCAAACACAGCCGACGTCGCCGCCCTCTGCTAGAGCCTCTCCACGCTTCCCCTTCCTCTCTACGGTTCTGCTCCAGGCGACAACATCCATCTTCCGCCATTGTCATGTCGCCGAAGGCCTCCGGGGGAAACGTTGTTGCCTCGGAGAAGGAGTTGGCGAGGCTGCGGAAGAAGTACACCTACTTCCCCAAAGGTATGGATATGTCCACCCTGAGGAGCCGCTAGCAGATCATGCAGGCTGACGAGACGAAGGCGCATCCGGCCACCGAGGTGCTACCCGGGACAGGAAGTGGGGGCGGACATGTTCCCCTTCTTCACCTACTATTTCTTCTCCAGGCTTTACCCGCCAATTTCAGAGTTCTTCCTCGACATCATGCTCACCTATGGCTCCCGACTCCTTGACTTTACGCCGAACGCGGTGACGTGCATGTCCATCTTCGCGCACCTCTGCGAGAACTTCGTCGGGATCACCCCAACACAACTCTCTTCCACCACTAGTTCACTCCTCGCATCCAGGATGGGTGAGCCCTTTCGGTCTCCATCCCCTGGGTCCCACGGATTGGGCGCAAGGAGGCGTACCTAGGAGGTACCCTTTGCGATAAGTGGGATGAGTGGCGGGCGAAATGGTGTTGGGTTCGTCAGGAGGGGTACCCGCCCTGCTGCGAGCCCAGGACTTCCAGAATTGGGTCCCGGGGAGAGGGCTGGAGTGATTTGTCCCCTGATGACGATAGGCTAACCATCACCACCACCAAGATCCTGCGCCTCAGGGCCGCGGGGTTAAAGATGGATATGGTAGCCACCGATTTCATCCGCAGGCGCATCGCCCCCTCAAGTACAGGGGAGGGAGGCCGGCCACGGCCTTTGTAAACACGGCGGATGTCATGCAGCTGCGACCAGGGGTGGACTATAATCGGACGACCATGGAGCTTCGGTACTTCTGCCAGAAGTTGTTTTGCTCCAAGCTGAAGATCACTGAAGATCCGGCTATCGCGAGGGGTCTTCCAGGTGTGCAACATCTCGGCATTCAGCAGCCTCACGGCGATGATGCCGGATTGTGATGCACACGGCGTGGTCGCGACCTGGCTAGAGCCCGCGGCGGAGGTGGTCTCGACTTTCTTCGACGAGTTGTTAGAGGTCCCCCTCCGGGAGGAAACCTGCCTCGTCCGTGAGACCACCACCTGGGAAGAAGGGCACATCGCCCACCGGATGAAGGAGCATACCCTTTCCCTTAGGGGTGGGGGTGCGTGCCCCCACGGCGGGGAGGTGACCGGTGGAGTGGCGCCGTCGCAAGCGGAGTTCGCCGAGGGGGCTGGCGGCTCGGCCGTCGGGGGTCGTCTTGAGAAACCGGTGCCTGCCGCCGGGGCGCAGGAGGAGGAGGAGACGAAGGAGTGCTTGGCTCGCAGGTAGCCCAAGCGAGTGCTTCGTCGTGTTGGCTCCAACATCCCGGTCCGCCAAGGCCCACCTACCGCACCTGCCAAACGTCCGAGAGTGGCGCCCCCCTCCACGGGCGCCAGCGCGGAGGTGGATTATGACATCTCGACCCTGAGTTGGGAGGAGGAGGAGGAGTAAGAGTTTGGTCTCCCGTCCCCCCCTCGCTGTTGCTTGTTTGTTGCTTTTGCGGACTTGGTGCCATCGTCGACCCATAGGGACACCCAGACGCTGGCCCAAATGTCGGTGAAGAGGGCTAGGGCGTCGGCTACCGATGAGCCGTCGGCGAGAGCGGATACATCGGTCGACGGGGTGCCCCCGTCAAGCCCTAATCGCTCGACCGAGGGCGCCCCTTTGGTGGATGATGATGCGCCAGTTGGTGAAGGCCCCCCGGCAGGCGCCATGGGGCCAACCAGCGACGACCCCTTGGCGGACGCTCCGGAGGCCCTGCCGGCGCCTTCGGCCACTCCCGTGGCTAGCTCTCAGCAAAGCCCCAGTGTGCGTTGTTTGAGTCGGTGGAGCTTGAGGACAAGCCCCCGGCAACGAGCGTCACCGGGGACGGTACAACTACCATCCACTAGTAGGAGGAAGGTGATCGCTTGTCCTGAAGCATCCGCAAGTCGAGTCTTGATTTTCCTTGCCGATTAACTTGTCTGATCTTTATTATCCCTTTTCTCTTCCTTTTTCATAGATCCTTATCCCGTGGAGGAGATGGAAGTCGACTCTGTGGTTACGGAGGTCGCCCGCGAAGCGTCTGCTGAAGCCTCTGATGCCACGGCGAGCGAGGCTGCCCACGAGGAGCGGGAGCAGGAACAGGATATCCAAGAGCCTGTAGAGGGGCCCGTTGACGGCCCGGAGGTGTGCGCTAACGAATGTCCACCTGTCGGGGGCGAGGAGACCACCGAGGGAGAGGAATCCCATCCCCCCGGCGGGGAGGTAGGCGGTGGTCAGCCCCCAGTCCCGAGGAGATCCCGGGCAGCGCGTATCTTCATGTTGGCGAGGAGATGATTGTCGTCCCTCCGGGGGCGGAGTGATCGAGGATCTTGGTGGAGGGGGAGAGCGTTGATGCGGAGCTTTCCACCTGCATTGGCCCCGATGCCCCGGTGGGGCTGCAGACCGGCGGCGGAAAGCTCAGCAAGGAGCAGCTCTTCCTCTCCATGAGAGACCACGTCGGCCAACTCCAAGCCTTGTACCGCGTCAGGAGGGAGAAGTTGGACTCCCGGGAGGCGGTCATCAAGGCGGCGGAGGAGGCGTTTGAGAAGTGTTTCGAAGAAACGCGGGGTCATTTCAACGAGACCTACAAGGCGCTACAAGCCGAGCGTGAGAAACTGAAGGCCGAGGATGAAGCGCTCAACCTTCGGTCGGACGACGTCCGGAAGGAGGAGGAACAGTCTCGGCATTGAACCTCACCCGAGGAAGCCCGCCTCACCAACATCTGGATCGGCCTGGAAGATTTTGAGAAGGAGCTTGCCGCTCACGAGCGTGTGCTCAGCGAGGGGCTCCATGCCAAGGATGAGGAGGTCGAGAAACTGGTGGCGCAACATACTCAGGAGTTGGCGGACCAGTTCAAGAGCGACCTTGATGCCCAGGCTTGCGAGTACACCGGAAAGCTCCAGGAGGTCACCAATCGAGCGTCTGCTGCCCAAGTCGCCAAGGATGGCTCACCAGGATGGTGTAAGAGCTCGAGGAAGAGCTCGATGGCCTCTGCGATGAGGTGTCGGTGCTTTCCTCCCCGAGGGACAAGGCCCTCGCCAGCTTGAAGGATGTTGAGGCCGCTGTGACTAACAAGGCCGCCCAGCTTCATAGCGCCAATATCTCCCTGGGCGCCCTGCAAAACAAATTGACTCCTATGGAGGAGGCGCTTAAGGAGGGCGCAGCCCGGTTGGAGGACTTGACTCGGAGGCTCCGAGCCGTGGTGGAGCAGCTTGATGGCACCTCCGCCGACAACAACAAGTACGAGAAGATGGTCATGTTGTGGACGGAGCGCCTGGTTAACGCTGCCTCCGCCATCCCCGATTAGCTGGCCACCATGGATCTCGAAGGCCCTGGCCATTCTCCTTCCCCAGGGGCTCCTCCGAGCGTCTGACCAACGCCTTGAAGTGTCTTGAGACCGATGAGGCGACGCGGCAGGAGAGCGAGGCCCGGCGCCTTTCGGAAATTTCTCCTCAAGGTGCTCACCAAGCTGGCATATAGGAACCCCGATCTGAACCTCTCCATGGTATGCCCGCCGAAGGACGTGGACCGCAAGCCCTTTGAGGAGAAGGGCATGTTTATCATCGACAGGGTAGACAAGGTTAAGAGAATGCAAGGTCCACGCTGGGACTAGCCCCCGTGCTCCTTGTTATTGTAATATGTATCTTAAACATAATCATTGTTATTTGTAGCATATTCAGTGCTCCGTTTGAAAGAGCAATATTTCTCTTCCTCTATTGCCTCCTTCTCTTTTTCCTGTGATACCTTGTCGGGGGCCGTCACTATCGGTAGGATGCCCAGCTCTCTTCCGGGTCTTGCCATGGGTCGTCGAGCACGCTTCTTACAAAAAAAGTATGCCGGATAGGCGACCTCGGTTGTTGAGCGTGCTTCCAGGCAATGTGACAGTGATCCCCGGCGCACAGATTTTTCCACGTGAGAGAATCGAGGACGTCTTTAGACAGGATATGAATGTACTCACCCAATGACTTACTCAAAGTGTTTCCAACTCATATGCCGGCTGCGTTTACTTTATCTTCGGCCTTGATCAGATTGTCTTGGCTCTTGCTACTGTTGTGGGCGTCCCAACTATCTCTGTGAGCGTCCCCTCTATCTTCCCTCCCCCGACAAAGCTGTGTGCAGGGGTTATATATGTCTTTCAAGGGAAAGAATAGAGGGAAAATATCTGTCGGGGCTATGGTCTCCTTGTTAGGTTATGCGTTTCAAAAATTCATAGATGCATGCATGTTTTCTATCATGAGGATCTATATGATGATGCGGAACGCTATGCTTTATTTGACTGCGCTCAGGGTCTTCTCCTGGCTTTGTACAAAGGATTACATGCAACTTCGGCAAGACTTGTACAAAAGTTGGTCGCTGGTTAGCCCGACAACCTCTCCCTACGCGTAGAACTTTCAAAGATGCTCTATGTTCTAGGAGTTGCTCACCGGTAATCCATCTTCGGTCCCCAGGCGGACAGCGCCACGCCTGGTGACTCGCACTACCCGATATGGGCCTTCCCTCTTCAGCGTCAACTTGTTGGTATTCTTGGGCGACTGAACGTGCCTAAGAACAAGGTCACCTTCCTCAAAACTTCTGGCTCATACCTTGCGGCTATGATAGCGGAGCAAGGCTTGCTGGTAGCGAGAGGCTCGCAAAGCTGCCTAAATTCGGGTCTCCTGGAGGAGCACTGCGTCGTCTGGATGCAATTGCTCTTTCTCCAGCTCATAATAACCGAGCACCTGAGGTGACCCATAAGTGAGTTCCATGGGAAGAACTGCTTCTGCCCCGTAAACCAGGGAGAAGGGTGTCTTGCCGATGGCTCGATTTGGCGACGTTCTGATCGACCAAAGAACCACCTGCAGTTCATTGGTCCAGTGATTTCTATGCTCGCGTAGCTTGTCGAAAGTTCTGGTCTTGAGCTTGCGCAGTACCTCGGCATTTGCTCTTTCGGCATGAGCGTTGCTCCTTGGGTGAGCGACGGAAGCGTAGCATATTTTGCTGCCGAGGTCCTGGGCATACTGCATGAAGATGAGGCTCGTAAACTAGGTGCCATTGTTGGTGATGACCCTGTTCGGGACGCCAAAGCGACAGACTATCCCCTTGAAGAACTTGACGGCTGATTGCGTTGTTACCCTTCTCACTGGCTCCACTTCTAGCCACTTTGTGAACTTGTCGATTGCGATATACAGGTACTCAAAGCCCCCGGCAGCGGGGGGAAGTGCCCGAGGATATCGAGCCCCCAGACTGAGAATGGCCACGAGAGAGGGATTGTTTGGAGAGCTTGCGCTGGTTGATGAAGCTTTCTTGAATGGAACTGGCACGCTTCACACTTGGCTACTAGTGTAGCTGCATCCTGGAGGACTGTGGGCCAAAAGAAACCTTGCTGGAACGTCTTGACGGCAAGGGCCCTCGACCCTATGTGGGATCCACATATTCCTATGTGTATTTCGGCCAACAGCTCCAGTCGTTCTTCCTGGGGGATGCACTTTAGCTTCACGTTGTTCAGTCGTCTCTTGTAGACGGCATCATCCATGAATTGGTACATGCTTGACTGGCAGGCTACTTTTTCCGCTTCTTTTGGGTCTTCTGGCAATTCCCCAGTTTGTAGATATCGGACTATGTGATGCGCCCATGCCGGAGCGTGTGGCTCGACAACGAGGACCAATGGCATGTCTTCTGCCGGGGTGGGATCCCCCCTGGCAGGCTCTGCTTCTGGTCCGGAAACTTCTTCCTTGGCAAGGTTCTTGCCATGACTCCTTGGCAGGTCTGCCGGGATGTACTTGCTGGAGTTAAGGTTCTTCCTTTTGTTCGGCTTGGTCGATGGTGCCACTGAGGGTTGAGTCAGTCGTAGCACAAAATTCGCTGGTTCCGCACGAAGTTCAAGTGCTGCGTGCTTTGACAGGTCATTTGCGATGGTGTTTTCAGCGTGAGGTACATTCTCCATCTGTAGACCGTCAAAGCGTTCCTCCAACTTTCTCACCTCCTGCATGTAGGCTTCCATCAGCGGGCTCTGATAGTCTTTGTTGACCTGCCGAATGACCAACTGGGAGGCACGTCTGATGATGAGCTTCCAGATTCCAAGATTTGTCGCGATCCTGAGCCCGGCAAGCAGCCCGTCATACTCTGTGGTGTTGTTGGTTGAGTTTTCCTAGGGGAAATACATATGGCTCACATACTTGAGATGCTCCCCGGTAGGCGCGACTAGCAGCAAGCCAGCCCCGACACCCTGGAGGGAGAACGCTCCATCGAAGTACATGACCCATTCTCGATCTGATTCCTTGCCCGATAGGGTTAATTCTGGTATTTCTTCGTCCGGTGTTGGGTTCCATTCTGCAATGAACTCCGCCAGGGCCCTACTCTGTATGGTCGAGGTGCTCTCCAACTTGAGGCCAAAGCTGGACAATTCCAAAGCCCACTCCACTATCCTACCAGTTGCGTTGGGGTTTCGCAGAACCCTTTGCAGCGGGAAGCGAGTGACGACGATGATCTCATGTCCTTGGAAGTAGTGGCGCAATTTTCTCGAGGCAGTGAGGAGGCCGAAAAGCAACTTCTGCACTCCGGAATATCTCGTCCTGGCCCCTTGTAGGAGGGAGATGACGAAATAGACTGGTCGTTGCACCAACTTCTTCCTTTGTTCAGGCTCGCCGGTTGGCATGGACTTCCCTTGGTTGCCCCCCGATTCCGTAGGGGGGCCTTGCTCGCCGCCACACGCATCCTCATTGAGTGGCGTCGCCTTTGCTGGGGCTTCATCGCCTTCTTCCCTCGATTCCACCAAGGCAGCGGCTCTTGTGGCCTAGGGGCGACCAGAATTGGTGCGGAGGTGAGGTATTTCTTCAAATCTTGTAGAGCCACTTCCGCCTCAGGAGTCCACTTCATCGGCCCCGTCTTCTTCAGGATTTTGAAGAAGGGTAGGGCGCACTCACCGGATTTGGAGATGAATCGGCTCAGGGCAGGTACACACCCGGCTAGGCATCCCACATCCTTGATGCGCTTCGGTGCCTCAATCTCTTCGATGGCCTTGATCTTGTCGGGATTGGCGTTGATCCCTCGCTGGGACACGAAGAACCCGAGAAGCTTGCCAGGCGGGACACCGAAGACGCATTTCTCGGGGTTGAGCTTGAGGTTGATTTTGCGAAGATTGGCAAATGTTTCTTCCAGGTCTTGCACAAGGGCCGATCTGTCCATGGTCTTGACCACTATGTCATCCATATAATCTTCCATATTTCTATGGAGTGGGGGTTCAAAACCGATTTGGATCACCCTTGCAAAAGTTGAGCCGGCGTTCTTCAACCCAAAAGGCATCCGCACAAAGCAGTACGTGCAACACGGGGCGTTGAACGCGGTTTTTTCTTCTTCCTGCTCGGCCACGTAGATCTGGTGATAACCGGAGTAGGCGTCGAGGAACGACAGCAGGTCACAACCGGCAGTGGAGTCAACAATCTGGTCGATGCGCGGTAGGGAAAGGGATCCTTGGGACAGGCCTTATTGACATCAGTGAAGGCAATGCAGAGCCGCCACTTCCTGCTCGCCTTGTGCACAACGACCGGATTGGCCAACCATGTGGGATGTACGACTCCTCTGACTAGGTCGGCTGCTTCTAGCTTCTTGATCTTCTAGGCAATAAACTCTTGCCGTTCCAGGGCCTACTTCCTCACCTTCTGCTTGTCCGGCCACGCGTGTTGACAAACGACAAGGTGGTGCTCGATCACCTTCCTGGGAACACCGGGAATGTCTCATGATTGCCTGGCAAACACATCGAGGTTTTCCCGCACGAAGGCGATGAGTGCGCTTTCCTATTTGTTGTCGAGGGTGGAATTGCTGGTGAAAGTTCCACCCGAACCGTCTTCCTTAGCTGGCACCTTCTTGGTCTTAGGTGGAGCTGCCCTGGACCTTTTGCTTCACGTGGTGGAGCTCTCAAGCACATCCTTCCCGGCAGCACAACACTCTAACGAGGTGCGCTTGCCTGGGTTGACGCGGGAGGCTATCTTGCCGGCCTCCTTTTCTCCTGGGACCTTCGCAGCGGCGGAAGGGGTCGTGGCGACTGGTGCCGCCACCGCCTCTCGATAGAGGCGGTCCGTGCATCAGAGCGCGTCCTTCTTGTCGGCTTGGACGACGATGACGCCGACCAGGCCAGGCATCTTCAGGGTACCGTAGGCATAGTGCAAGGCTGCCATGAATTTGGCCAACGCAGGACGCCTCGGGATCCCATTGTACGCGAATGGGTTGTCAGCGATGTCGAAGACAAACTTTTCCGTCCGGTAATTCTGGTCACTGCCTAAAGTTACCGGCAACGTGCTCTTTCCCTTGGGATGGCTCTTCCCGGGGTTGATCCCTTGGAACGCGCCTGTGTCCTCAAGGTCTTCTTCGGGGATCTGTAGCTTTTGGATCACATCGTGGGAAATGAGATTCCAGCCAGCCCCTTCGAATACCAACATTTTCAACACTCTGAGGTTGCAGATTGTCTGTGATACCAACAACGGCAATCACCCGACCGCGGTGACGCGGTCTGGGTGGTCCTCAAAGTCGAAAATGATCGGTGACTACGACCATCCGGGGGGCTTGCAGGTGCCGATGGAGGGCTCTGCCGCAGTCAGTTCACGTGCCAACTTCTTGAGCTGGCGGTGGGAAGAATGCAGTGTGGCGCCTCCTTCAAGGCACATCATGTCTGTTGCCCTCTGGAATTCGTGGTCGCTGGAGTCGTCGTCGGGGCAGTCTTCCTCATCTTCGTCATCCACCTTCTCCCGCGGTTGTAAGGGGCCTTGCTTTCTTGCCCTTCAACATGCCGGGGCGGCCCCCTTGGGTGCCCTTCTTCCCGCTTGACCCCTCTCTGCCTTGCTCGGCCTTCTCCTTCTCGCGCCTTTTTTATTCGGTTCTATGCTTCTCGGCAAGCTGTTCAACCTGCCGGCAGTGTTGGAGGTCGTGCCCTTTGGTGCGGGGGATCTTGCAGTACTGGGCGCCGGAGCCATCCGGTTTGTCGGCGGCTGCCAAGGCCTAGCAGGCGCCACACCCGGCAGTGTCATTGCCGGAGATCTTGGCTTTCGCCTTCTTGGCGCAGTCTGCATTGCCGGTTGCCTCGACGGCAAACACGATTTTGCCATCCCGATTCATGTTATGCCGCTTCCGCCTCTTCGTGGGGGCGTCGGTGTCTTCATCTTTGGAGTCGGCTTCTACATCGGGGTTCTCGTCGGGAAGCCTCCTTCCTTCTTCTGCGCGCATGCATCTGTCTGCCAGAGCATAAAGCTCGGCGTCATCGCGGACTTTGTTCAATGCCAGCTCCTCGTGCATACTTCGATTGCGCAAGTTCTGGTGGAACGCGCTGATGACAACAGCTGGGTGGACGTCCGAGATGTTGTGTTGGATGCGGCTAAACCTCTGTATGTACTCGCGCAGGCGTTCATCCTCCTTCTGGGGGATGATGTGCAAGTCAATTTGTGACCAGGACCTCGGTGGCTGCCAGTAAAGGCGCCATCAAAGTCCTGGCACAATTCCTTCCAGGAGGAAATGGAGTTCTTGGGTAGGTGCATCAACCACGACCTAACATTGGGCTTGAGCACCAATGGGGAGTAGTTGGCCAATATCTTCTCGTCTCGTCCCTCGGCACTGCGATGGTGTAGATGCTGAGGAGCTCCGACGGGTGGCTCCTGCCATCGTACTTTTCTGGGATCTCCGGCTTGAAAGTACGTGAGATGGGCCACTGGACGCGTCGTAATTCGTGGGTAAACGCTGGACAGGCCACCTCGTAGGGTAGGTCGCCAGGGTACTCCGAAGACGGTGTGCCAGCGGCGCCAGCGGCGGTCCCAGCGCGCATATCTGATTGACGGTGCATCTCGCGCCGTCGCTCGATGAGGGTGCAGGCGTCTTCCCCGTGTCGCTTGCGGAGAATGTCCAGCTGATCACGGCGGTGGTGGGGGTCTAAAGACCCGGTTGAGTGGTCAAAGACGATGAACCGTGCTCGCCGCTGTGGAGGAGAGTGCACGGTGGCCGTGGGAACCCGTGTCTTCTCGGCACGGTCCTGAGCGTGCTTGCTGGAGGGTCGTTTCGACGTCCCCGCCTGCTGCGGATGGTCTCCGGCGGCGACTGCGAGGAGGCTCTGGATGGTGGCCCTCCACTCCCTTTGCTTATCCGCCGGTGGAGGGAAATCTAGGAGCAGATGGGCCCGCTTTAGTGCTTCCACCGGTGCGGGCGGCAGCGAGATATGCGAAGACCTAAGGGGGCTCTTACTTCTAACTGTGTTAGAAGGAGCTCCCTATTGGTCACGCGGTGGCTCGCCAGCTGTTGCCGTAGCAGAGCGGGTACGCCTGCTCGGCATACCTCGAGAACAGGGTCCATGGGTCCCCATAGGTGGGGGCGGATTGCCGCCCTCCTGGGGCGATTTGTCCTGCGTGGCCTGGGATGGCCGCAACGCGTCAGCTCGCATGGGTGCCTTGAAAGGCGCCGACGCTTCTTTGGACGTGGACGCACTGTCGGTTGGTCGCGCAGCCGTGTACTTCGATGCACGAGGGTGAGGATGGACCCACTCGCCTGGGTTTTCTCTCTAGAATGTTGTGGAAGCTCGGGGCCTCTCCCTTCTTGTCCTGCGCTCGCACCTTCTCCTGCCCCCGCAGGGACCGGAGGACTGGGTATGGGAGCGTTGGTCGCCGGAGCACCCCTCCTCTTGGGAGCCAGGGCGATGACGAAGAGGTGGTGCGCTAATGGTTAGGTTTAACGCAACCTTTCCCTCCCATACCTCGTGTGCCAAAGATGTCGGCGATGCTAGGTCGACACCTATGGGAATCAACGTGTAACCCTTGTGATCGTAGGGTGGGGAAAGACAACTTCAAGAGCAGAACTAACGACCAACACCCGACAAGCCTTTTTACCCAGGTTCGGGCCGCTTACGCGTAAAACCCTACGCCCTGCTCGTTTGATCGTATTAATTGTTTTGTTGTTCGTTACAGTGATTGATGATAACTGTCTTCTTGGCCAATCTCCAAAGAGTCTAACCCCTTCGAATGAGCTAAGGGCCTCCTTTTATAGGCAAAGGGGTCACCTACAGTGCTCGGTGGTAGGTTCACGAGAAGTTACAGTGAACCTAGTGCGGTGCTTATCCATCTACCGTTGTTAGGTGCATTAAATGCACATCTTGTCCTCGTCCGCAACGTGCTGGTGAAGACATGTGTCCAGGTGTTTCGACACCTGGACGCCGTGCTGGCGCATGTGGAATGTGCTAGAACTTGGGGGGCGGTGGCATTGTGTCAAGGGCGGTCGCCCTCTAGTGCCTAACTTCGTCATCCCGGCATGGGAGATTGTCGGGGCCTTGGGTCTTCGTCCCGGCAAGGAAGCTTGCCGGGGGCTTCAGTTTTCTTCCCGGCGAGGGAGGCTTGCCGATGTTTTGTGCTTGGTGCGTTCATCACGCCCACTAAACGGGCGTGGCCTTGGATATCTTCCCAGCAAGGCTAGCTTGTCGGGGCCTTGGTAATCTTCGGGATGCATCTTATCTGGATGCCGCCATGCTCTGCTGTCAGGGGCTCTTTGCACCCGTGCACAAGTCTGGTGCACTAGGGACCCCCGTCTTTAGTACACCGACAAATCTGAAATTGCTTGAACTTTCCAACATTTCAGACTTGTGATTCATCAAGCAAATACTCCTGTATCTACTCAAATCGTCAGTGAAGTAAGAACATAACGATATCCACTGCATGGGTCAGCACTCATTGGACGGCACACATCAAAATGTGTTACTTCCACCAAGTTACTTTCTTGTTCCGTCTCACAGGAAAAACGAGGCCTTGAGTCGTCTTTCCGATGTGGTATGATTTGCAAGCCTCAAGTGATTCGAAATCAAGTGAGTCCAAATGATCCATCTGCATGGAGTTTCTTCATGCGTTTATACCAATAGGCATGGTTTGCATGTCTCAAATGTTTCAAAAATTATTGAGTACAAAGATCCATCAGCATGGAGCTCCTTCATGCATTTAATACCAATATAACTCAAGCGGCAGTGCCACAAGTAAGTGGTACTATAGTTACTACTTTGTATCTTTTGGCCTAAATATTATGAACATGTGTATCACTACGATGGAGATTCAATAAACCATTGAAGGTATTTATTCAAGCAAATAAAATAACCATTATCCTCTTTTAATGAATAATCGTATTGCAATAAAAACGATCTAATCATGTTCATGCTCAAGCAAACACCAAATAACAATTATTTAGGTTTAACACTAATCTCGATGGTAGAGGGAGCGTGCGATGTTTGATCACATCAACCTTGGAAACACTTCCAATACATATCATCACCTCGCCTTTACCTAGTCTCCGTTTATTCCGTAGCTTTTATTTCGAGTTACTAACAGTTAGCAACTGAACCGGTATCCAATAGCGTCATGCTACTAGGAGTACTAGTAAAGTGCACATACATATCATGTATATACAATATACTTCTGTCGACTTTGCCAGCCTTCTCATCTACCAAGTATCTACGGTAGTTCCTCTTCAATGACTGTTCCCCTCATTATAGAAGCACTTGGTCTATGGTTTGGGTTCAACCTTGGGTCTCTTCACTAGAGCAGCAACTGGTTTGCCGGTTCATGAAGTATCCCTTCTTGCCCTTGCCCTTCTTGAAACTAGTGGTTTTACTAACCATCAACAATTGATGCTCCTTTTTGATTTCTACTTTCGCGGTGTCAAACATCGCGAATATCTCAAGGATCATCATATCTATCCCTGATATCTTATAGTTCATCACGAAGCTCTAGTAGCTTGGTGGAAGTGACTTTGGAGAACCATCACTATCTCATTTGGAAGATTAACTCCCACTCAATTGAAGCGACTGTAGCACTCAGACAATCTGAGCACATGCCTAACGATTGACCTTTTCTCCCTTACTTTGTAGACAAAGAGTCTTGTCGGAGGTCTCATACCTCTATATAAGGGCACGAGCATAAAATCCCAATTTTATCTCTTGGAACATCTCATATGTTCCGTGACGTTCAAAAACGTCTTTGGCACCTCAATTCTAAGCCGTTAAGTATTATGCATAGAACTATCACGTAGTCATCAAAAACGTGTATGTTACATGTTCACAACATCCACAGACGACGCTCGAGGTTCAGCACACCGAGCGGTGCATTAAGGACATAAGCCTTCTGCGCAGCAAATGAGGACAATCCTCAGTTCACGGACCGAGTCCGCAAAATTGCTACTATCATCTTTCAACAAAATTTTCTCTAGGAACATATCAAAAGCAGTAGAGCTACAACGCAAGCTACAACATAATTTGCAAAGACCTTTTTACTATGTTCATGATAATTGAATATAGCTAATCATATTACTAATAACTCGCACTCGAATAGACATCCCTCCAGTCATTCGAGTGGCGCATGATCCAAATCCACTAACTCAAGTCCGATCATCACGTGAGTTGAGTATAGTTTCAGTGGTGAACATCTCCATGTTGATCATATCAACTATATGATTCATGTTCGACCTTTTGGTCCCTTGTGTTTCAAGGCCATATCTGTACATGCTTGGCTTGTAAAGTTTAACCTGAGTGTTCCGCGTGTGCAACTGTTTTGCACCCTTTGTATGTGAACGTTGAGTCTATCACACCCGATCATCACGTGGTGTCTCGAAACAACGAACTGTTGCTACGGTGCACAGTCGGGGAGAACACAATTTTATCTTGAAATTTTAGTGAGGGATCACCTTATAATGCTACCGTAATTCTAAGAAAAATAAGGTGCATAAAAGGATTAACATCACATGCTAATCTTAAGTGACATGATATGCCTATGAACTTGTTCTTCTTGATCTCCATCACCAAAGCACCGGCATGATCTGGATCGTCACCGGCGCCGCACCATGATCTCCATCATCGTGCTGCCGGTGAAGTTGTCGCACTATATATGCTATCACTACTAAAGCTACCACGTAGTGTAATAGTAAAAGCATCTGCAAGCACAAACGTTGGTTTAAAGACAACGGTATGGCTCCTGCTGGTTGCCTTAGCATCGACGTGCAAGTCGATATTTATCTACTACAACATGATCATCTCATACATCCAATATATCATATAATGTCTTTGGCCATATCACATCAAATGCATAACCTACAAAAACAAGTTAGACGTCCTCTAATTTGTTGTTGCATGTTTTATGTGGCTCCTATGGGTATCTAGTATGATTGCATCTTACTTACGCAAATCCACAACGGTGATATGCAAATTGCTATTTGACTTTCTCCAAGGACCGCCTCGGTCAAATCCGATTCAACAATAGTTGAAGAAACAGACACCCGCCAGTCATCTTTATGCAACAAGTTGCATGTCTGTCGATGAAACCGGTCTCTCGTAAACGTACGAGTAAAGTTGGTCTGGGCCGCTTCAATCCAACAATACCGCCGAATCAAGAAAAGACTAAGGAGGGCATCGACTTGAACATCAATACCCACAAACTCTTTTTTGTTCTACTTGAGATATCATCTACACATGAACCTAGATCATGATGTCACTGACGGGGAATGTCGCATGAGAAACAAAATTTTCCTACGCGCACGCCATACCTACCCATGGTGATGATCATCTACGAGAGGGGAGAGTGAATCTACATAACCTTGTAGATCGCTAAGCGGAAGCGTATATAACGCGCTTGATGTAGTGGAACATCTTCGTGATCCAAATCGCAGCCCGTCCCGCGATCTCATCACGATCTGTCCCGCGATCCCATCACGATCCATCCCGATCTAGTGCCGAATCGACGATACCTCTGCGTTCAGCACACGTACAGCTCGATGACGATCCCCTCCTTCTTGATCCTGCAAGAGGGGCGGAGAGGTAGATGAATTCTCCATCACGACGGCATGGTGGTGGTGGTGGTGAACTAATCTAGCAGGGCTTCGCCTAAGCACCACCAAACTAGACTAGAGGAGAAACAGATCTAGAGAGAAGTAGAGGGAGCACGTGGCAATTAGGGTTAGCCCTCACCTCTAAAACCTATAGTGCATATAGGAGGAAGGGAGGGGAGGAGGTAGCCTCAAACCCTCAAGGTTTGGCCAAATTGGAGGTGGAGGAGTCCTACTCTAGTCCTACTAGGAGTAGGATTCCTCCTCTACACTTGGAAACCCTTTCCATCTTTTCCACCTTTTGGTTTCTTTCCTTCCCACCTCCAATCCGCCTTTGGCTTTAGTGGGGGCTTCGGCCAGCCCACTAGAGGCTGGTCAACGTCCTCCTACAACCCATGAGACCTTTTAGGGTGGGTGGGCCCAACAGGTGAACCCCCGGAACCCATTTGTCACTTCCGGTACACTGTCGGAAATGCCCAAAACTTTTCCGAAGTTCGAAACCCACTTTCCTATATATCAATATTTACCTCCGAACCATCACGGAGCTCCTCCTGACGTCTAGGATCTCATCTGGGACTCTGAACAACCTTCGGTTACCAACACATATAAATCAACTATACTGAAAACGTCACCAAACCTTAAGTGGAAGACCCTGCGGGTTCGAGAACTTTGCAGACATGACCTGAGACACTCCCCGATAAATGACCAATAGTGAGACCTAGATGTCCATATTAGCTCCTACATAGTCTACGAAGATCTCTATTGGTTGAACTTCTATGTCAAGGATTAAGTTAATCCCGTATGTTGTTCCCTTTGTCCTTCTGTATGTTACTTACCCGAGATTCGATCGTCGCTGTCTCTATACCTAGTTCAATCTCATTACCGGCAAGTCTCTTTACTCCTTCCGTAATACAAGATCCCGTGACTAACTTCTTGGTCACATTTCTTGCAAGCCTTGATAACACACGTAGTGTCGAACGTATATTGGGGCCCACCCGGAATCTCATCACGATCCTTCCCGATCTAGTGTCGAACGGACGACACCTCCATGTTCAACACACGTACGGCTCGATGACGTCTCTCCTTCTTGATCCAGCAAGAGAGGAAGGAGAAGTAGATGGGATCTCAACCAGCACGACGGCATGGTGGAGATGATGGTGGAGTAGTGCCACCAGGGCTTCACCAAGCGCTGCCATAACCGATCTAAGGAGAAAACAAAGTTATGGGAGAGGTACGGCTGCCACCGAGGCGTGGGAATTGATGTGTTCAGCACCTCCCTCTCCCCCACTATATATAGGAGGCTAGGTGTAGGGTTGGTTCACAGCCTAGACCCTCCTCCAAGGAGGGGACATGGGCCTAGGGAGGTTTCCTCCCTCCCCAAGGCACCTAGGAGGTGCCTCCCCTTTAGGGACTCTTCCCTACCAACTGCCTAGGCCCTTGGGGGTTGTCCCAACAAGGCTTGGACGCCCCCATACAGCCCATGCACGTCGTAAGTGCTGGACGAACCCAACCGGACTCCTCCGGAACCCTCTGGAACCTTCCAGAAGCTTCTTGTTACAATACCGATGAAACCCGAAACTTTTCCGTTAGATAAAATAGGACTTCCCACATATAAATCTTTACCTCCGGACCATTTCGGAGGTCCTCCTGACGTCCGAGATCTCATCCGGGACTCCGAACAACGTTAGGTCACCGACATACATATCCCAATACTACTCTAGCATCACCGTACGTTAAGTGTGCAGACCCTGCGGGTTCGAGAACTATGCAAACATGACCGAGACACCTCTACGGTCAATAACCAATAGCGGGACATGGATGCCCATATTAGTTCCTACATATTCTGGGAACCACGATGTCAAGGATTCAATCAATCCTGTACGAAGTTCCCTTTGTCCATCGGTATGTTACTTGCCCGAGATTCGATCGTCGGTATCTCCTTACCTAGTTGAATCTCGTTACCAGCAAGTCTCTTTACTCGTTCCATAATACAAGATCCCGTGACTAACTCCTTAGTCACATTTCTTGCAAGGCTTATTGTGATGTTGTATTACCGAGTGGGCCCCGAGATAACTCTCCGTCACACGGAGTGACAAATCCCAGTCTTGATCCATGCCAACACAACAGACACCTTCCGAGATACCTGTAGAGCACCTTTATAGTCACCCAGTAACGTTGCAACGTTTGATACACACAAGGTATTCCTTCGAGGTCCTGGAGTTGCATGATCTCATGGTCATAGGAACAGATACATTGACATGCAGAAACATTAACAATAAACTGACACGATCATATGGTATGTTTATAGTTTGGGTCTTGTCCATCACATCATTCTCCAAATTATGTGATCCCGTTATCAAGTGACAACACTTGTCTATGGTCAGGAAACCTTGACCATCTTTGATGAACGAGCTAGTCAACTAAAGACTCACCAGGGACAGTGTGTTGTCTATGTATCCACACATGTATATGAGTTTCCAATCAATACAATTCTAGCATGGACAATAAACGATTATCATGAACAAGGCAATATAATAATAACCAATTTATTATTGCCTCTAGGCCATATTTCCAACAAATTGAGCTATGCTCAACAATCAAAGATGTCTATGCATAAGATAACCTGAAACGGAGGTGGAAGAAAAGTATTTATACTCTAGAGTGAGATGGGAGGGAGAGAGGGGTACATGGTCCTTGGGCCCTGGTACTTGCACGCACGCAAGATGGAAGTTTTGGGTTGGGCTGAAAGTTCTGGGTGCCGTATGTTCTGGGGCATGTCTGGGCAGGTTCCAAGGTTTCGAGAGAGTTAGCACCCCTCGGGTGCACTGACGCCGGAAGTTCTGGACAGGCTGGAAGCTCCGGGGTCCGGAGGTTCTGGGCAGGCTAGAAGGTCCGGGTTTTCCAGAGACTTTTCCTCGCTTCTTCTTCCTTCTCCTCTTCCAAGCTTTAGTCGCGGATTGTGTAGTTGTTCCTTGGTTCTTGCACTCCTCGTCATCATCCGTGAAGCTCCAACAATATATATGTATGCACAACAGAGGAGTGTCAAGTAGTATACCATCCTCGAAGGGGTCAAGTGAGAACATGAAAGAGATGATTCACCTTTGTATGTTTGAAGTAGAAGCAACACGTGTCACTTGGCAAAGGAACTCTTGCCATTGTGATGTCTTTGGGCTGCTCCGTATCATCACATCCTCCTTTATAAAGATCTATCCTCGGATCAAAATTGAAATCACCATGGCAAGGAGATGGCGTCACAGTATAGAAGTGGACGATCACCAAGCACTCATCATCATCAAGCTCGAAAGGAGCATTCTCCATCGTCTCACCGTCTAGTAAGTCCCACAACAGGACAAAATACGACAAACACTTTGAAAAACAAATGTGGTTAGTGTTAGAGAAAAACAAAGCATTCAAGTGCAGAATCACCGAACACGTGTTGTCATCATTCATAGCATGTGGCGTGACAAAGGATTGTGGCATGTCATGTAAACATGTAAATTGAGCGCAAGCAATGTAATCATGGGAACAATTATTCGAAGCTGGGGTAGGGATGCAAATATGTGTTACAAGATAACAATCATATACCTCATGGTCATAGCAATCATGCACAAAGCGCTCAACGGATGGTCTATGGAAGGCATATGAATCATTCACAAGACCAAATAAAATGAAGCGTCGAAACACAAGGAGCAATCTAAAGTGCAAGGCAATCCAAGCATAATGTGCACATGGTGTAGTGAAGATATTGTAGCACTCAACACAATAAAAGGAGCAATTAGTCATCATGTGTGAGGCAATCAAGTCAATCATGTCGCAAGCAATGTGGCATGTCAAATATGAAGAATGGACATTGTTGCAACCAAGCATATTATAAGAGCAAACAATCAACAAGCTGGATGCAACACCCAAGGCATATATGTCATGAGGCATGGCAATGTAGCAATTGAGAGGAAAATCAGGATCACAGGCATGTGTGCAAGTAAGTCGTCCAAGATGACCAATATATGTCATGGTACAAGAAACAAAAGTACGATGACTACAATATCCATGATGAAGAAGGATGTCACGTGAAAAGTGTGACCTTGTGCATCTGTCACAATGCTGACACTAGTAGGAGAAAGGCTACCAGTAGCGCTGGTTAGTCCCTTACTAGTAGCGCTGGTGCCAGTGCTACTGCAATCGCGCTACAACTAATCTGTTAGGACTAGCATTGTTTTATCCAGCGCTACTGGTATACACATTAGCCTAAGTACTGGAGCAGATAAAGCGCTACTAATAACCTAGCGCTACTACTAATATTCCAGGGCTACTTCTAATGTTACTGCTTTTAATATTTAATTCCCGTCGTATTAGCAGCGCCATTATACAGGTTTTCATACAGTATCATCATAATACATCATTTTCACATAACAACGCCTCCTCATCATCATTTTCTTCCATGATACATCATTTTGGTCCATAATACATCACTAATTGTTCTTAATACCTAGGACCTACGCCACTATATAGTTTTGCTTAAAAAATAATGGATGCAAAAGACGCACTAAGGACAAATAGTAAATATCTTACCATCTTTCCTAAATAGATGTGACCGTAGTTCAGTATGCACACTAGTATCGCACGTTTTGAGTACTAATATCTCGAAGTCCAGGAAAATAACATGTCTTGACAGTATCATGGATCCTCAAGGCATGAAACATAATGACCTATCTCCTTGTAGTTTAGTTCTGCCTCGGGACAGTAGTAGGTGGTGTCTACCAAGCGTTGGACATGTTTGCTTGAATGGAAATAAGCCGTCAATAGAAATTAGTTGTAAAATATTTTTAAATAAACAATATAAATTACTTAATAATATGGTTGAGGAAATATTACTCAATATGCAAAGGGTTGACTTTAGGTCTGTCGAGTCTTCCTTCCTAAACTCTTATCTTACTTATATGGTGGACAGTCCCTTATCAATTTTTCGACCGTCGATGATGGTCGTCACTCATACTTCCCCTAGTGCATAACAAATATTGAGCACAAGGACAAGAAGGAGAAGCGACTCCCATTACAACAGTCGGCATTCTTCTTCTCTCATATATGGTGGACACTCTCTCACTGAACTATGGATCATCGATGATGGTCATGACTCCTTCTTCCCCTTATGCCCCCTCTATGTATTTGTGCATGATCTAAACAATAGTTTCATCGTATCATAATAAACATGCATTATTCTCACCATAGCGTACACATAAAGTATCATGTCATATAACTCATCATCATCTTATGTACTCATCTAACAACTCATCATCGTCTTAATCATATATTAAGATAAAATCTCGTAAAACAAAAAACATCATAATAGTCATCATATGCATGCATCCTAATCAATCATGCCAAGTAAATATAAACCAGAAACACCTGGATCTCATAAGACCTAGTACTTGCTCCTAGGTATAATGTCATAAAACAGAATAACACCTATGTCTCCATGATGAAGCAGAGAGATCAAACGGTCTCCAACTTGTGGCGTGCGTTCCTTCTTTATTTCTCTCCATGCTTCAATATGGAGCCTTCATGATTTGCGTTTAGTCGAGTATGGAGCATCGAACTCAGCCCTGAGCGGGCTTTTAATTTTCATATGATCTTCTGGGTGCATCAACAGAGCCACTACATAATTTGGCAGTTGTTGTTGAAGAACATAATAATAACCTAGTTAGCGATGTTAAGGAAGCGCTACTGCTACAGAAATTAGCAGTAGCGCTTATTACACTAGAGCGCTACTGCTAAAGGTACTGTCGGTGGCCTCGTTGGGCACCATTTAGCATTAGCGCTTTTTCCTGTCCAGCGCTACTGCTATGTAAATTGGCAGTAGCGCTGGCTCCAGGGAGGCGCTACTACTACAAATACTGTGGATGGCCTCGTTGGGCTCCGTTTATCAGTAGCGCAGGTACTAAAGCCAGAGCTAGTACTACGGTAGTTATCAGTAGCGCTTACTATTTCCAGTGTTACTGCTAAGTAGCAGCAACGCGTTGTATTTTCCAGCGCTACTACTAGGCTCCTACCTATAAGGTTTTTCCTACTAGTGCGATGCGCAAGCAAGTGCGATGAAGAAACACGTTGGTGTAGAATGGCTCGCTCTCAGGAGCTCAAATGGCCAACTCGCGTGAAGTGCAAGTTGGCATGTAGTCGAAGTAGCCTACACATACGCACAACAAAGTAAAGAATATATGTGCATGGAAATCAAACACATCATCCATCATGATGGCTCTCTTATCTTGCACATAATAATTAGAAGCAAAAGTGCATGTATAATATGATGCAATGGCTATATTCATGGCACTAGGAATATGGTGCAAAGAAGGAAGACAAGCATGACGCACATGAAATGTGTCAAAAGCTCCAATAATATGAGAGAAAGCTATGGGGGCAATCTCATTAGCAAGATTAGTAGCATTGTTGCACTCAATATATGGCAATAGAAAGAAAGAGGCAACACATGGAGACATATGCCAATATACAAAATCGTTCATGTGTGAACGACGACAATGGTTGTCATCAACTGCATGAAATTAGAAAGTATTAATCATCTATGATGCAACATAAGCAATCATAGTGCTCATTTCTTGCAAACTAGTAGGGCGAAGATGCAACATACTAGAGGAAATCATGGCAATCATGTCATGTGACAAAATGTTAAGCATATGCAATGCACATGACATATCGTAAGCACAATAATTAAACATGGTTAATATATCCTTATTGGCATGGGAGCTACTAGTGTAAAGATGCAACATACTAGAGGCAATCATGGCAATCGTGTCATGTGTGCAAATAGTGGGCACACATAAGGCGCATGACATATCACAAGTATGCAAACAAGATATGATCGAAGTATCATCATTGTATTGGCCACAAGTCCTATGCAAGGAGAAATTGGTGAACATGCCTCTCCCAACACAAACATGAACAATATCATAGAAGACGAGGTGAACTTGGCAATAACAACTAGGATCTCCACCAAGCATGCAAATACACATAGTGGCAGGAGAATTTTGAATCATGGGTAAATGCAAGCAAGTCTCACAGTCGCATCGCAACAACATAGAATGAAGAACAACATGCAATGTGAACATGAGAAAATGGGCATAACAAGACATGTGGAACATAGCCCGTAGTCGTGTGAGAGCCAAGTAGAAGAGATGCGTGTTGTCCTTGCGCAAGGGGAATGGCTAGAGACACATTCCGATGAATCCCAAAGCATCACTACTCTCAAGAGCTCTTTTCATCAACTTGTGGGATTGTGAGGTTGACGAGTATTCATGAGTACCTACACACTACAAAGACAAAGGAATTTTTTATGTGCGTGGTATATGTACACATCATCCGTTAGGATGTGCATGTGATTGTGTCCGTGAGCACAAAATATCCAATGCTCAAATAAATGAGATGCATGATATACAAACATGTCTTCCATCATGAAAGGTTTTTTGTTGTATATAGCATAATGGAGAATATAATTATGTAGTGCATCACTTGAATTTAGAGCATTGTTATACATGATATGTGGATGGTGCACAAAAAAAATGGTATAATGCAATGGATGGGATGGAACACAATCTCCTATAATGTATGAGGAAACTATGGGGGACTCATCATGTGTAATAGTGGAAGCATAATACAGAGAATATGAAGAACATCCAAAACAATGCATATCGGTAGCATGGTGGTCATGGCATGACATATGTGGATAAGTGTGCAAATGATGCAAAGGAAGCATGGCAATATCACCGCAAGAAAAATGAATGCCTATAACCATGGGCTTGTCATCTATGCCATATTCACAAACTGGATTTATTCGTATGGGATATGCATAGTTACTATGAAGAGATTGCAAAGATGCAATATGTGTGATCTCATGCATAGCATACGACAAGTTAAGCGGATTTTCAAACCAGATGTGACCAATAGAATTGTCACAAGATATCCTATGGATTATAGCATCACAATTAGGTAATTCCACATGCTCATCATCAGATGCATCATAAATAGGTAGCACATCTAGGCACAAATAAGAAATATCATGTGAAGTATCCATAAGGTGATCAATATCATGCAAGAAATCAATGTCAAGATAGTCCACTAGTGGGACAAGAGCATCATCTTCACCTATTTTACCTTTCGCATTCCACTCATGTGTTGCGAAATATTGCATGGGAAACAAAAAAATCCTACGCTCACCAAGATCAATCTATGGAGATAAACATCTATGAGAGGGAGAGTGCATCTACATACACTTGTAGATCACTACGCGGATGACTTAAGAAACGTGGTTGATGTAGTCAAACATCTTCATGATCCAATCACGGCCAGTCCCGTGATCCGATCACAAATGTGGTGGTCAAATGCCGAACGGACAACACCTCCGCGTTCAACATATGTACAGATCGATGGCGCCTTCACCTCCTCGATCTAGCAAGCGATGTTGAAATAAGGTCTGAGTTCTCTGGCAACACGATGGCATGGCGGCGACGGTGGTGGAGCGATCTCAACACGGCTTGGCCAAGTACTGCAGCGATCCTTGCGGTGGAGAAATTCTATTAGACAGAGAGACAGGGGAGTGTCGTTGCTGCTTCAGGTGCGGCTGCCCTCCCTCTTCTCTAGTATATATAGGAGTGAGGGAGGAGGGGTGGCGCCCTAGGGTTTCCATCTAGGGTGTGCAACGACTACGTAGGTGGCCTGGCGACCAAGGCAGGTGGGGCAGCGACGATCTCAAGGCCAGTCCATCACCCTGGCCGCATGCACCTTAGGTGGGAGTGGCGGCCAGCCCACCAGAGCGTGGTGCACTACCTCTCACAGTCCATGAAGCCCTCCAGGAGAGGTGAACCCTCGCGGTGGACTCCCTAAACTCTTTCGGAACGTCCATAAGAAACCGGTAACCTTCTGAAACCTTTCCATAACTCAAATACCAACTTCCCATATATCAATCTTCACCTCCGGACCATTCTCAAGCCCGTCGTCGCATCATGGAGTCCGAACAAACTTTGTTCACCAACACAATAACTCAAATATGTCTATATCGTCACTAAATGTTACGGGTGTAGACCCCGCGGGTTCAAGAACTATGCAGACATGACCGAGACACCTCTATGGCGAATAACCGATAGAGGGACCTGGATGCCCATATTGGTTCCTGCATATTCTATGAAGATATTTATTTGTCGAACCATGATGTCAAGGATTCAGTTAATCCCGTATGTAGTTCCCTTTGTCCATTTGTATGTTACTTACCCGGCATTCGACTATCCATACCTAGCTCAATCTCATTACCGACAAGTCTCTTTACATGTTCCATAATACAAGATCCCGTGACTAACTCCTTAGTCACATTACTTGCAAGCTTACTCTGATGCTATATTACCGAGTGGGCGCCCAGATACCTCTCCATCAAACGGAGTGACAAATCCTAGTCTTGATTCATGCCAACTTAACATACACCCTCGGAGATACCTATAGAGCATCTTTACAATCCCCTAGTTACGTTGTGACATTTTATACAAACAAGGCATTCTATCGGTGTCATTGAGGAGCATGATCGCATGGTCATAGGAACAGATACATTGACTTTGAGAAACAAGTAGGAGTAAACCGGATACGATCAGATGCTATGCTTAAGGTTTTGATCTTGTCCATCAAATCATTCTCCTAATGACATGATCCTGTTATGAAATGACAACTCATGTCCATGGCTAGGAAACCTTTGCCATCTCTGATCAACGAGCTAGTCTAGTAAAGGCTTACTAGGGACACTTTGTTATCTATGTATCCAAACATGTATTTGAGTTTCCAATCAATACAATTATAAAATGGATAATAAAAGATTATTATGAACACAGAAATAAATAATAACCACTTTATTATTGCCTCTAGGGCATGTTTCCAACAATCTCCTACTTGCACTAGAGTCAATAATCCAGTATTATGTAACGTTCAAGATGTTGCACTGTGTGTATTTTGGAACGAGGCCTCACTGCTAGGGAAAACCCTAGCAGTAGCGCTGGAAATATGCGTAGCAGTAGCGCTGGGTCGAGAGCTACTTGTATCGCGCTACAGCTAAAACCTAGTAGTAGCGCATGTATGGGCAGCGCTACTCGTAAGTAGTATTAGCAGTAGCGCTTCCCTGGCCAACGCTACTTCTAACAATAGTAGTAGCGTTTTCCTAGAGTAAGCACTGCTGCTAAGCAGCGCTACTGGTAAGTATTTACCAGTGCTACTGTTAAATTTTACTGCTCTCACAGCTTTGCACCTTCTACGTATTTGTGATGTATTTATACATATTCTATACAATAGTTTCGTCACATCATATTAAACATACACCATTCTCACATATCATAGACATACAATAGTCTCGTCATACCATCATCATCATCATCCTTCAACACAAAATATCATCACATAATCTCGAAAATAGTGATACATAAGTGCGATCATGTCATGTCTCGAATAAGTGCAACTGCATGGTCATGGCACACCCACAAGTTTCATCATCTATATCTACAACATGATGTAGAAGAGAAGAGCGACCAACATGAGGAAGAGCACGACTATGTAGTATCGGCGGTCCCGCGCATGCTCATGCTGGAGTGTCCACCTGAAGTAAATACTTTCCGCTTCGGTGCTGGTGTCAAACCCTCTGTGGGTAGCACCCGGGTACCTGTGCACCTGGGCCTGAGCAGCTGGCCAGTGGTCGTAGACTCCTGGAACCCTCCCAACATACAAGACGTAGTAGTCCTTTGCCATCTCTGATCTAGGTACCTTCATTGTGAGTTGTTGATTTGAATGATAATATGCAACATAATTTACATAAGAAAACAAAGAGGCATGATTATCAAAATAAAAGCAACCAATAGTAAACATAAATGTAGAAGTTCCTCATACCCAAACTAATTAACTAGAACGATCTACACTAGTTCAGGACCACAATTTAGTTACATCACATAGTTTCACCGTGTAAAGTTTTGCCATAGAAAGACAATAGTGATAAGGCATGCTAGTTCAGGACCACCGTTTAGTTACATCACATTGTCATTGACAATCAGTCTTTCAGGTCCTCGTCCCAATCTTCATAGTCAGCGAGGACGCACCCGAGCTTCGTGAAAGGCTTCATGTCCAGACGATGAGCGACTAGTAGTGTCGGACATCAACCCGCGTGATTGCCCCATTGTAGAAGATCCCCGTTGGTTCGAGGACTTGCTTCATGATCACTTGGGCTAGTTCACACTGTACATGATAAAACTCAGCTCGGATCCGATGATCCGATGTGGTTCCTATGCGTGTGGCCCAGCTGACAATCTCGGCATCTTCGGTAGTAGCTAACATGTGAAGGAGTTGATTATCCCTTCTGAACTCCATCAGGTGATGCATGAGGTAGAATCCATCAGCCGTACTATTGTGCGGTTGCTGAATGCAGCAGAAGTCGGTCTTATGGCTGAAAGCCGGTGCTTTATTCCTGGTCTTTTTCACCTTGATATATCCACCAGTCAGGTTGAAGGTCCACAGGGCAGAGTCAAGAACACTCTTTACGTGCGTGTAATCCTTTTTCTTGAGGTTCTTCGATGAGTCCAAGTAGATAGCATGGGAGTATTCCGGGTACACAACGATGATGACGGCGCCGCCCCCGCTGCGCAAATTAAGTACACCTCAAATTAGCCTCCATGCTTGCAAAGGAATTAAACATGTACGAACGGATATGCGCGGATGACTTACGAGGGATGATAAGGGAGGAGAATTGCTTCCTTGTCCTTATTAGCGATCATGAAATGGCCGAGGTACTTGCTCGCATAGTCACGGTCCTCTTTGCAAACTTCCAAGAAGTCCTCGTGCATATAGTATGGGTCCGCGACGCAGATATATTTGATGCTCTATATATTGATGATGGAGTTGAGATACAGCGCATACATGCAGATGAACTGGAAATCCAGGTTGGTCATGTGGAACATGTTGTAGATGTAGTCAAATCACAGGAGGAACCGATTCGCGGGCCACGTATCGACGTACATCTTCGCACCCGGCACATGAGCCGCGTAAAGCGGGTATCCTGGATGTTTCGCGACGAGAAGGTTTTTCTCTCTGGCCAGCACATCTTCATGGAGTCTCTTTAGATCATTGTTAAGTATGTGATCTAGCGCTTTGGCAGGTAGATTCAGCTCGCCGGCGATGTGGACACGTGGCTTACCTTCGACAGGTATTCTGTCTACCACCAGGGGTTTCTAAGGCGGCTGGCTACTTGAAGCACCTATGGCGCCTTCATGTCTCTTGCTCGATCTCTTCCTTTGCTTCTTGGGGGTGGCGGTAGTGAGCCCACCATACCTTCCCTAACCACCACCCCAAGTGTCCTTGGTCTAAACAGTGGACGGGCCTCGGAGGGTTGCTGGGTAGAGGCGGCATCTGGAGGCGTCTCCTACGAAGATGGCTTGAAGAGAGACTTTTTGAATTCCGCCTTAGGACGTTCCGGCTCCGGCAAATCAGGCATCATCAACTCATGATCTCCACCGTCATAGACTAAGTCTTTGGCGTCCTGAGCCATCAATCCATCATAGGCGGTATTGAAATACCGGTTCGGGTCCTCATCATCATCCTCCATGTCATCATTAAAATTTGCTTCTTCGACAGCGGGGGCGACATGATCTGGCACTATTGGAGGCTCTCCCTCGCGTTGTACGTTACCATCATCCGCCACGATAGGTGCAGGTAATTTGGTAGGTGGGGTGGTGTTCATACCTTCTTGAGAACTTGGCGTTGGCGTGATACTGGGCTCCTCGAGACGAACAAGAGACTTCGGCCAAGTCAAGAACCAGTTATTGCATCCGCCAACAAGCTTAGGAGTCTCGTCGTCACCAGCTGGTATCGAAGGAGGCAAATTCTCAAAGCCCTCTAAGACACTGGCCACGTTAACCTTGAAGATGCCATCAGGCATCTGTCGGTTGTGGAACATGTGGTCCTTCGGCTTCACGATGGTTGCCTTTCTCACAGCCACCTTCTGGTCCTTGATGTCGTAGAGTAGGGTGCATGGGGTGTCGTCGGCCTATGAAGGAGACATGTCTGCGACATCAAACATCTGAAAGGCAACTGAAACGGAAGAATATAGACATGTTGGTGAGGGCGTCGAGCTCAGCCAGCGAGGAAGGCCCGCTGAGCATACCAGAGACGGAGGTCGGGCTGCTATGAACATGAACGGGACATTTTGCTGTTGCATGGGCAGGTGTTAGTGTTGTGGCGTTCGCCGAGTTGCTCGCGCCAAAGCTGCGAATTGGGTAGTCTTTCGGCCGTGCATTTGGATTGCTCTTTGACCAATTGAAAATTGCCGGAATCAAGCTGGCTACCGCGTCAGTGACCAACCCACTTACTACATCGACCAAATCTTCTTTGGTCTCATCTTTGGTCTTATTGACCGCAATCGCGACCTTCTCATCGATGCTCTCCTGAGTAACGACCAACCGTCTGTTCCTTCTATCCTCTGGCCCCTCGGGGTAGCATCTCTTCCACCAGGTGCCATCTCCGACGCCGTGCACACGTCCATAGGATGGCAGCTTGTCCACTGGGACCTTTTTCAGCATGTTCAGGGCCCGGTTGAATGGGGTGTCCCCCTTGGGCCTCGCCGAAGAATGTGACGACTCGTCGCTTTCGGTTTCCTTTTGGTGCTGCTCTTTCTGCAAAAGGAACGTGGATGGTTTACTAATGTGACAAAACTTGCAGTCAAATTGATTAGAAGCTAATATTATAATGTGGTAATATAACAATTACTAGAAGTCTCATGAACTCCCTCTTGTTCAGGTGCGTGTAAAAGATGTTTTTAACTTTGTCCAACTTGTATCGGGCCCTGATCCAGTCATGCTCCAGCAGGTGAACTCCGCCAAGGGGTCTGGGATCCTGAGACTTTCACGTTCGGCGCCCTCCTTGGCCCATATGCGCCTATTCCCCTTGTAACCACGGCTTCCGAGGCGGTGGGGAGGCGTGTTCCTCGCCTTGAGTGCCTTCATTTTCTCCGACTTTGCCTTGACCTCTTCTTTTTCGCAATACAAAAGGAATTTTGCAAAGTCCTCTTCCGTTATTGTTGGATTATTAGCATGAATCTTGGACCACGGTTCACCCTTCCCAACCGCTTTCTTCACCCGAACTTTCCAGGAGGACAAGTCATTGGTGAACATCAACATCGCCTTCTCGTTTATCTTTGTCATAATGGGGTCGTCCAACGGCTCTTTATATTCCTTTTCATTCCGGCTGGGGAACATGAACCTATTGTGCAACTTCTTTAGGAGCATGTGCTCCATATGTGGTATCTGCTTCAACCTCTTGTCGTTGATTTTGGCGGTTTCCCTGAGGATGCATCCAAGTTGATTACCCCAGCACTTGCGCGCTTCCTCTGGCGACGTTGGCTCTAACTTCAAGGGGTGAATCTCCGTGACCACAATTTGTCCGATGCCAAGCTCGTTTGGTTTTCGTGTCCTCTTCTTCTTCGGTTCTTTACCGGCTACGACATCATCGTTGCCGGTCTCGGGGGCGGTGTCCGTGCTGGTGCTGGTGTTGGCGCCAGGTTCGGGGTTGGGACCACAGCCTCCACTATGCAACCCCATCTGGTGTTCGTCCAGGTAATCGAAATAGTGATTTGCTGCCTCCATGGGGTCTGCGGAGTGAGCAGAACCACCAACGACTTCGACATCCATAGACATGTTTCCTATGCAACAATTGTAATTAAAAGATATAATGAAGAGAAAAAAGGGGCCTTTATTTGGTTGGAATGTTGATTCATTCCCCTTCTAGCAAATCCCAGGTACTCCATATGTCCTAGTTTCTACCAAAAGTCTTGCCGAAAATTTCGGCATGACCTTTGCTAAGAAGTGGACATATGGAGCGCCTGAAATTTGCCAGAACGGAAATGAATCAACATTCCGGCAAAACATAGGCCACTCGGATACCATGAGGATAATAAATGGAATTCTCTTGACACCATCACAAGATTAATTATACAAATATAAATAGAAAATAATAAATGGAATTCTCCTGACACCATCACAAGTACTAGCAAAGGGATGCAATGACCTACGCCGAATCTGAGAAAGGAAAATTGTTTCACTAGGGAAAATTATTTTTTTGCCACATTTTCTGCCCACTAGTTCAAAATATCAAACTTTCTGCCCACTAGTGCAAAATTAGTGTATCAAACTACGGCTTTTATCAATATGTATACAAAAGCCTGCTGCCGAAGAGCACCTTGCCGAGGGGTGGGTCGGGTACCTGCTCCCGAAGAGCACTATCAGAGAGAGAGAGAGAAAGAGAGAGAGAGAGAGAAAGGTGGGGGTCAGGTACCTACCGAGGCATCACATCAACCCTAGCCGACAGGGAGGGGCGGTGGCGCCGATGGGAGAGCTTGGAGCAGCGACAACGACGCTGGGTGGAGACAGGGGCGGTGCGGGGAGGAGTCAGGGCGGCGCGGGAAGGAGTCAGGGCGGCGCTGGGGGTGACGGCGACGCTGGGTGGACACGGGCGGTGGGGGAGGAATTGTGGAAGAAACAAGGGCGGCATGGAGGAATTAGGGACTTAGCACGCAGGACGGTTAACTCAAACTAGTGGTAGCGCATGTTTAGTTCCAGCGCTACTGCTATAGCAGTTAGCAGTAGTGCTGGTTTAGAACTAACGCTACTACTAAGTAGCAGTAGCGCTTGTACTTTCTTTCCTTTATTTTATTTATTACTTTATTTTTATTATGTTTCTTTATTGCTTTCATTTTATTATTTTTCTTTCCTTTTCTGTGTACTTTTCTTTTCTTTTTATTATTTGTTTTTCTCCCGACGATGACGGCGTCTCCCTCTCCCCCAATGCACGAATATCACCAGAACCATCTATGTGGTAACATATCAGTTGACCGATAACGGTTACTTAAGTGCATACACAAAATAGATATAAATATATAAATGTAGGTTTCTGATCAGCTGCGTCGACGACGTTTCACATTGAGATTCTTCCCTTTCTTGTTCGTTGCCGAGTAATTGAGCCCCTCCTTGTGACTTTTCCGGAGCCATGGAGTACGATCTTTCCGCCGCCATGTAGTCTTGATTCTGCTTTTCACGTATGCTTCATCGTCATCGTCATCTTCCCTGATTGGGTTGCCATATTGGTCGTAGTCTTCCTCGTTAGTGACTCCATCCATTCCCACGATGCACCTTTTCGATCTCCACACGACAACACGGCTGGGATTGGCGGGGTCAGTTATGAAGAAGCATTCTGTCACGTGCTTAGCGTGCACCCATGGCTCATTTTTGGCGATGATGTTAACATTCACGGGAGTTCTCTTAGCGTCGGGTATAGACATGGTGGTGAAATACTTGTTTTCTCTTACGACGTCCTTGGCCCATCTGACACGGAACATCGCCGCATTGTGCATTCCAACATAGTCAAGCTCCCAGATCTCTTCGACCCTTCCGTATAATCTTTCAGTTGTGCCGTTGGCGTCTGTCACACATTGAATTGTCACCCAGGGTTCTAGTAATCACTGTTCATGTCTTTGGCCTCCGTGTGGAACGTGTACCCAACAGGTGAAGGACTTGGGATGATTTGGATTGAACTAATTTAGAGAATCAAACTGCGGTTGGTTGTTGAAATTTCCTTTCTGGCCTTTATTCCAAACAGTATCATCACAAAAAGCATCTGCGTACTCACATTGGTCGCAACCAGAGGAGGAGGTGGAGGAGAGGGTGTTGAAGGGTCTGACGGTTCCCGATCACGACCCGGATTCTGGCGAGTTGCTGATGCCATCCTGGAGATAGACAAGAATATTAGATCACCTATGAAACTGATAAAGCGAATCAAAGGGTTAAAATATTGCAACATGTAGTCTTAGCAATTTGTGCTCAAATTATAATTATTAAGAACGCTTGCACAAATTAGCGACGACATCGGTAGATTCGAAAGTGTAACACCCCGTTTTTAACTCTTCTGACTGATTTGACTTTTCTAAAAAATTAGGACCAATTAAATATTTGTGAATGCTTGTGATGCTTGATGTGATGTTTGCTTGCTTGCATATTGCTTCTGTTTGAATCCAATTCTCCTGCTACTCTCCAAACTCAGCTCCTTGACCCAAAGCCTTTCTGAATGATCATGCCATGTGTTTAGGACCAGAAACTAGTTTTACCAAACCTTATTTTCACCAAAAAGCATTTCTATGATTAAGCTTTCAAAACCCCCTAAGATGGGATTTATTACAAGTCCTCAAATTAGGGAGTTTAGTTTGCATAAATTATTTTATTTAAAACGCATTATCAAAATGGCTTCCCAAAACCACAATATTATTATTTTAAAAGTTATTTTACTATTTTATTTAAATGCCTTCCTGTGAGCTGAGAAATGGTCTCTTATGAAGGAAAGTTGTTTTTATTGCTTCCAAAATATTTGAAAAAAATTAGGGAAACTCAGTGGTCATATAGATTACATATATATGAGTTTCAACACATGGTCATGTTCAAAATATTGGGAAAAATCCTTGAAAACCCTCCTGCCTATTTCAAGCTTTTGGAATATTTCTGTAAGAAATATTCTCAATAAATTCCTGTAAATTCTAGCACGTCACATATGATATATGTGATGATCTTGCCAAGTTCCATCTCAATCCAAGTTGATTTGATTCCCCTAATTATTCTAAAACCCTATCTGTCCGGATCCAAATTTGAGCAACTCTACATTGCCAAGTGTCTCCAATTGTGCTCCAGTTTCGTGGACATGTTCTGATACTCCAGTAATGCATCCACACCAAGTGGTGCATCAAGGATAATATAAGAAGTTGTCCCGAGACCATCAAAACCCTCTCTGTTGATTTCTGACTTTGGGAAACTTTACATTATAAAGTTTCTCCAATTGACCCCAGACTTTTTGGGCATGTTTCAATGCTCAAACAATGCTCCCACACCAAATATTGGATTTGTGGAAATTGATTTGAATAGTTTTGTAAGTAGAAGGCCATTTCTGCCCATTTTATGCGTTTTCCAAGTCTACATTGGAAACCTTCTCCACCAAATCCCAAATTTGGTTTCCAAGCTTATTTTCATCTATTATTTGATCATGTTCAGTTTCATATCAATTGAAGTCCATCTGATAGGCCTGACACTCATCAAACACCTTGTGTGCACTCACCAAAGTGACTACTTTGGCCCCTCCACTATTGCCCTCGAGCTTAAACTTTTACCACAACCTCTCCTAGTTACCTTTTAACTCCAGTAGCTTTGGCATGGCCTCTGGTCAATTATTGGAGGGAGACTCCTTGTACCTACCCTTCATTTTCACCATGGCAGTACCATTTTTACCCCTCCTCCAATACTTCTGCTTAATCCAAAGCCCCCACATTCTTCCAGGGCATCTCTAATATGTCAATGCATCATTTGAAACCAAGAGATAGAAGCACATCTGAAACTTGATTTCTGGCAGAAATGTAGGTTTGAACTGCAGCTGCTAGCTAGACACCTCCTCTTGAGTTGAAACTTTCTAGTAGTGTAGTACTTCCCTACCAAACACTGCTAGACATAGTTTCATTCCCAGAATTATCCAGTAAGTACCCTCATTTCCAGCCTTAAGTTTGCTGCTACAAACTTAATGGCAGTCAATCCCCAGTCTAAACTGATCCACTTGGGTCCACACTCCACCAATGCTTCATGGCACGCATGCCTTGCATGCTCGACACCTTGGCCTGGCCAAAGGGTGGCCCACGACACCAAGTGGGGTGGTGACCACCACCCCGCCGTCCAAGAACGATGCTCTGCACCTTGTCTTTAGCTTCCAGTCTGTATCCGGCTGTCCTTGCTCGTCTCAGTGCACCACGGGGTCTCCCTTGACCAGTCCAAGCCATCCCCGACACCTAGAAGCAGCCAAGACCCCTCTGGCATGCATGCTCTCGCCGTGCTTAGAGCATCCCTAGAGCTCTCGGGCTCTCCGTCTTACCCTCCCTCTCTTATGTTCTCTCTTGTAGCCACTGTTGCCCCGTGGGTCTCTTCCCTCTCCTTGGAGCACCACGTAGCTCCCTCTAGCCTATGCCTCAATGCATGCACGGCAATGGCAGAACCCCGTCGGCGGCCTCCGCTCGAGCTAATGCCCTCCGGGCCCTCCCTCCACCCTGGCCAGTGCGGAGCTCCCCTCGGCCTTCGCAGGACTCTTCCCTGTCTCGTTCCTTCTCCCCTGGTGGCCGGAGCACCGCTCCCATGGCCACCATCTGCCCCTATCTAGGCCCCATCTCCATGCCTCCCTTATGGCCAGCAAGGCCTTCCCGAGCTCAGCTAGAAGCGGGGCAACCGCCCAAGCACCAGGCTCGGCCTCCGGTGTGGCGGGGCAGCCGGAGCCATGGCGGCTAGCTCCTCCCTCGGCCCCCCATCGCGAGGTTGACGACAAGGAGGAGAGAGAGAGAGAATGAAGCCCAACGGGGCTCGCATGTAAGTGGCAGAGCGGCTGGGCCAACCGATAAGTGAAGACGCTCTGCCATTCTGTGCCTCACCCATGCTGAAGGCGTATTCGACTGAATACGCCTCCTGCGTGGCCAGGTTGCCCCAGGCGCAGCTGCCGGGCCGGCGCATCGGCCTGAATTTTGCCCTGAGCGCACAAGAGACTCCGTGGTAGCACCCTTCTTTGCTTTTTCTTTTTGCAGAAACTTCAAAAGTCTATAGTACATTCATATGAGCCCCAAATTTGCAGGTTCCTAAAATCAAGGGCTATCCAAAGATGTGCTTTACACATTTTCCCAAACAAATTTTCTGTTGTTACATTATTCAAATACAGATTTGAATACTCCTAGCCTCACCTTTCAAAAATCCTAGAGGGTTCAAATCAACTCCAAATGGAGTGATTCCATATACGAGAGCCTTCTAATATCATGCCCTATTTTTGAAGCTTTGATCAACATTTTTTTGTCTGGCATGATTCTGTTGCATTAAGTAAATAGCATCCTTTTTCTATTTATCGAATTTTAGAAAATCTCTAGGATATGCATGACAACTCCAAATCTAGTGAAACTACTTCCTAAATAACTACTGGAATTGAGAATTTTGCCGTCTGCCTTGCCTTTGCCATCTGCTGACGCATGGCAAAGGTACTCTTTGCCGTCAGTTGGCACAGTGCTGACGGCAAAGAGGTGGCTGATGGCAAAGGTTTTATTTGTCGTCGGCCACCTCTTTGCCGTCTGCTGGCGGACGGCAAAGGAGCCCTATGCTGACGGAAAAGGGTGGGCAGACGGCAAAGCCCCCCCCCCCCCCCGCCAACGACCGAAACCCCACCCCCACCCACCCCGCACCTTTGCCGTCCGCCACCCTCCCTTTGCAGACGGCAAAGGGGGCATGGCCCTAACGGCTCCGGCGCCTCTAACGGCTCCCACCCCGCACCCAATCCCTGCCCGCCTACCCCCCCTCTCTCTCTCGCGCGCGCGCCGTCGTCTGCCCACCCCGCCGCCGCCGTAGCTCCCCTCCCCAGCCACCCCGCGCCGCCGCCCTCCCGGCAGCCGCCCCCTCCCACCTTCCTCCCGACTGCTGCCCCCCTCCCACCTCCCTCCTGGCCGCCGCCCCCCTCCCACCTCCCTCCCAGCCACCGCCGCCTCCTCCCACCTCCCTCCCGACCCCCCTCCCACCTCCCTCCCGGCCGCCGCCGGCCCCTCCCACCTACTTCCCAGCCGCCGCCCCCCTCCCACCTCCCTCTCGGTTGCCACCCCAGCCTCACCTCCCCTGTGCCCGCGACCCCGACGCCCTCCCCTCCGGTTAGTATGGTTTATAATATTATTTTCCAATTTTTTCTTCTTCTTTTTAATAGAAAATCTGAATAATAAAAAGAAAAAGTACAAAAGGTAGAAAAAGTAGAAGAAGAATATGTAGTTTAGTGCTAGGTTTAGTTTTTTTTCTTCTGTTTTTAATGTTAAATTAGTTAGTTAGTTTATGGGGAGTGCTACGCATCCTCCGGTTGATCTTTTAAAAAGATCATCCGGATCACAAGCCGTTAGATCTGTAGCATCCAACGATCGGACACGCCTCCATTATTACAACATAGGCATTGTTGCAAAATTATTTCTGCAACACACGTCTTGTTGCGGAATTATTTTTGAAACATACGTCTTGTTGCTGAAATGTTTGCAACAGATGTTTGTAGCAAAAATTTGCAACTCATATTTTGTGGAATTTTTTCCAACTCATATCTTGTTGCAGAAATAATATCCAAAATTTGTTTTGTTGGAAAATATAAATATGTCGTGGACCATCGCAACATCGCATATGTTTCCGAAACATAGCTTCTGTTGTATAAATATGTTCGACAAGACATGGTGTGGGTGACCTTATTTCAACGCGTGTCAGGCAAAAAAGGTGAGAGACGTGTTCGCTAAGATCCGCCGGAGGATGGCAAGCATTTTCCTTAGTTTATTAGGTAGAAAAGTAGATAGAAAATAAAAAAATAGATAGAAAAAAAATTAGAAGAAAATAAGAGAATAATAAACTAGAAAAAAGAAGAAGAAGAAGAAGAAGAAGAAGAAGAAGAAGAAGAAGAAGAAAGAGGAGAGGAGGAGAAAGATAAAAGAAAGAACAAGAAGAAGAAGAGGAGGAGGAGGAGGAGGAGAAAAAAGACGAATAATAACAATAATAAGATGATCAAGAAGAAGAAGAAGAAAAAGAGGAGAGAGGAGAAGAAGAAAGAAGAGGACCCTGACCCCCGACCCGCGACCCCCGACCACCGGCGCCCGACGCCACCAACCCCCGACCCTCGACCCCCTACCTCTGACGCCACTGACACCCGACTCCCGACCCTCGACACCCGACACCACTGACCCCAGACACCCGACTCTCGACCCCCGACGCCCGACGCCACCAACCCTCGACGCCCGACGCCACCAACCCCCGACCCCCGACGCCACTGACACCCGACTCCCGACCCCCGACCCCCGACGCCCGACACCACTGACCCCCGACCCCCAACTCCCTACGCCCGACACCACTAACCCCCGACCCCCGACCTCCAACCCCCGACTCCCGACCCCCGACCCCCGACCCCCGAAGCCACTGACCCTCGACCCCCGACCCCCTACCCCCGACCCCCGACGCCACTAACCCCCAACCCCGGGCCCCCGACACCTCTTTGGCCTCTTGTTGATCAAAAATACCCAAACCCCCGACGCTAGTGACCCTCAACCCCCGCTGACACTAACCTCCGACCATCGACGCATTTAACCCGACTCCCGATCACCGACACCCGACATCACCGACCCTCGACGGCACTGACTCCCGACGCCACTAAGCCCCGACCCCCGACACCTCTTCTTCCTTCTTTTGAACGAGAAGGTGCTTTTCGGCCTTCTAGAGGCCCACGGGGTCATAATTTTGTAAATTATGAGTTAGGTCACATATTTTACGATTATGTTAATTATAAAAACATCATATTTGTGTTGATCGTGTGAATTTCAATGTGCATTTGTTCGATGACCTCCACGTGTGTTGGACGAGCTCCGCCCTTGCATTTGTTGGTGAGCACAAATGACTTCTCCTCCTACCCCCTTAATTTGCTCTGTCCCGGTCTTCGTGCCGATGAAACTTGCTAGCTATAGGTTTCTTCAATCATGAGTATGCGTCACCAGTATGCGTCTCCCGTTCGAAAGGGCGACATCTATAAATATGCATTTCTTTGCATATTTATAACCGCCATCCTTTCGAATTGTCCAACATTATCCATGGACAGCCCGAGTATGTGTAGATTGGGTTTGTTTTCCCATATGCTGTGCTCCGGATCCGATGCGGAATTTCGTCAGTGCCTCCCCTGTTGTTCTCCGGGTACACATCCTCTCTGCTTACTGCCGAGACGTGTATCAGGAGAAGAGCGGGGAGGTGCTGCTGAAATTCTGCATCGCATCTGGAGCAGAGCATGGGAAAACGAACCCAGTCTACACATACTCGGGTGGGATTAGGACCTATCTTTACCTATTAGCGTGTAGGTTGCATGGACGTAATAAAACTGACAAACTTGATTTGCGTATGAATATAGATGATGAATTATATGTTTATTTCTTGTGCCCCCATAGGTAGCTAGGCAACATGAGTGATCGTGCTTGGATGTACACTGGTCACCCTAGTCAAATAGACATGACCCATTAATGGTTAACAAAAACCTGGGGGTTTGTGAGAGCCGCATTTGCAAATGACCAGCATAAAACATGGTGTCCCTGTCCCAACTGCGACAACTAGAAAAAGCAGATAGAGTTTTAAATGGGTAAACACCTGCAGAAGTGGGGTTTTACGCCTAATTATACGGTGTGGACTTTTCATGGTGAGTCTGACCAACGTGCCAGAGCTGAGGTGATTCGTTGTCGCACCGACGAGCATGGTACCGGGATTGAAGACATGGTGCAAGACTTTGATCATGCTTGTGATTCGGACGATGAGATGGAGGAATCTGGAAAGGCCTTCTATGAAATGTTGCAGTCTTCAAAACGTCCTCTCCACGAGTAGACTAAGCTTTGTCAGCTGGATGCCATCGCGCAAGTAATGGCTCTGAAGATCAATTCAACCTAGGCAGAGAATACTATGACGCGATGATGACGATATTTGGACGCTTTCTACCCAAAGGCCATGTACTGCCTGCAAACCTGTACCAGTCAGAGAAAATCCTCCGTGTACTTAAGATGCCCTATGAGAAGATACATGCCTGTGAGAATGGATGTGCCTTATTTAGGCTTTGAGTATGCGGCCTTGAACTATTGCCCCATTTGCAATTCTTCCAGGTATATTGTGGTAGACAACGGCATGGGTGAGAAGAATCATACCAAAATCCCCATTAGTGTTCTTCGATATATGCCAATCGTACCAAGACTTCAACGACTTTTCATGGTCGAAGAGACGGCCAGACAGATGACATGGCACAAATTGGGCAAAAGAACCGAACTAGATGCGGATGGGAACAAGATGCGGGTACACACTTCAGATGGTTTTGCGTGGAGGCACTTCGATGCATTACATAAGGATAAATCGGAAGATCCAAGGCAACCTAGAGTTCCCATCAGCACGGATGGTTTCAATGTGTATGGTATGACGGCAGCACAAAACAGTTGTTGGCCTGTATTTGTCATTCCACTAAATTTTCCACCCGGAGAGATTATGAAAAGAAAGAACATTTTCCTAACGTAGATAATTCCAGGGCCCAATTATCCGGGGAAGAATATGAATGTGTACATGCAGCCACTTAAGGATGAGTTGCAAGAAGCCTGGGATAATGGGATCAAGACATACGACGCGGCTACCAATTTTTTTTTCAAAATGCATGTGTGGTACATGTACTCGACGCATGATTATCCGGCGTTTGCGCTATTCGCTCGCTGGTGTGTGCATGGCAGGTTCCCGTGCACCACATGCAAGGCAGCTCTTCAGTTCCGTTGGTTGCAGGCTGATCGCGAGTATTCTTGCTTCGACATGCATAGACAATTCCTGGATCCTGACCATAAGTTCAGAAAAGACAAGAAGAATTTCATCAAAGGTAGAGTTGTCAAAAACACTGCACCAGCTGCGTTGACAGGCCAACAGACCCTTGATCAGTTAACGCTCTCGAGCCTGATCCTTTGCGTCCAGGATACTTCAAAGGGTATAATACGGAACACGCCTGGACTCACAAGTCATGCTTATGGGATCTCCCTTACTTCAAAGACCTCCTTTGCCCACACAACATTGACGTGATGCACACTAAAAAGAATATTGCGGAGGCCATTTTTGGTACATTGTTCGGCATAGAGGGGTAGTCAAAAGATAATCCTAAGGCTAGAATCGACCTGGAGGCTCTATGTGATAGACCGTTGCAAAACTTGCGACAACGGAAAGGAAATCAAAGCATAGCGAAGCCAAGGCATGGTTCAATCTTGAAAGGCCAGCTATGAGGGAAATGCTATTGGGGGTGAAAATGCGGTTGATGTTCCTCGATGGGTATGCTGCGAGTCTAAAGAGGGGAGCGAGTCTTGAGAAATTGAAAATATTTGGGCTCAAGAGTCATGATTGGCACATATGGATTGAGCGGGTAATGCCGGTGATGTTGCGTGGCTTTATCCCTGAGGATCAATGGCTAGTATTGGCAGAGCTGAGCTATTTCTTCCGTTCTCTTTGTGCAAAAGAACTATCGCCTGGCGTGCTAGATGAAATGGAAGAGTTGGCGCCGGAGTTGATCTGCAAATTAGAAAAGATCTTTCCACCGGGCTTCTTTAATCCAATGCAACATTTGATTTTGCATCTCCCGACCGAGGCAAGATTGGGTGGGCCGGTGCAAGATCGTTGGTGCTATGCAACTGAGAGGATGCAGAAGACCCTTCGAGCTAAATGTAAAAATAAGCGTAGAATTGAAGCATCGATGGCTGAGGCATTCATTACTGAGGAGGTGGCAAACTTTGTGACAGCACACTACGAAGCCAAAAATCATCATTTGCATAATCTGAAGCCTCGGCACAATGATGGAGACCCTAAAAAAGGTGGGTCCAACCTCAGCCTATTCAAAGGGAAGCTCGCACCAGCCGGTGCTTCGAAACCAATAATGTTGGATATCGAAGAATGGCGGAACATTTCTTTGTATATCTTCAACAACCTAACAGAAGTGCGGCCGTACATCGAGTGAGTTCTCGACACATTTCCCGTAACTTCTAATTCATTTGAACTGCTCTTATTCCCGGATATTTCAAATAGCTGTTACGTCGTCAAATTCTCGGATGGAGCGGTGATCGAAAATGATTCCGTCGAAGAGTATGAGCTTCTGTCAAAGACAGGAGGCGGCTATCCCGGTTTCATCTCTTGGTTCAAACAAAACGGTAATTATCAATAAGGACCATTTCATTCTTGGTCTAACTTGCGGCTAATGCAACAACCGTTCGTATTAAACTTGTAGGCTAATTCAGAGTCTATGGACGCCGAATTGAGACAAGTCGCTAATGCTTTTGACTATAAGGTCCGTTCATTTGAGAAATACAACATCAACGGGTATCTCTTTCGTACCTTTGGCAAAGAGCTATCTATGCCCGACCGGAAATCTACAAATTGTGGTGTCTCTGCTATCGGCGAAGGTGTTATCGAGTATTATGGAAGAGTTGAAGCAATTTATGAACTTCAATTCTATGGTGAAAACCCACCGAACGTCGTAGTCTTCAAATGTTATTGGTTCCAGCCGAAGGAGACTAGAAGGACTCATGAACATATCGGACTAGTCGAAATCAATCCAAACACACCCATTTAGATGTTCCCGATGTCTATATTACGGCTCAACAGGCGACCCAAGTTTTCTACCTACCGTGGGCATGCCAAACGGATAAGAATCTGGAAGGTTGGTATGTTGTTTATGAAGTGCCGCCACATGTCAGACCACCTCTCCCAAATGAACAAGATTATGAACCTCACATTAACCCAGACACATATGATGGAGAATTCTTCCAAGAAGCACGTCTTTCCAAGAAACGTTTCAAGAACCGCCGTGCTTCATCCAAGAACATGGAAGTAGACAGCAACAATGAATCCGACTCCAGCCCTGAGCCGGAACCAGAAGACCTGGAACTCGTAGAGGTTACAGATGCAGATGACCTATCAATGCTTCAACGATTAAAGGAAGGCCTTTCACAACTTCACGCCGTTGAACCCGATGAGCACGTCATTCATGAAGACATGCGTGATAGTGATGATGATGATGCATTTATTGATGATGATTATTAGTTTGTAAGATTCAAAACTTAAATTATATATTTTTTAATATTTACTATTCACGTACATATTATTATTCATGTCAGTCATTCAATTTTTTTTATGTTGTACTAATTTCTTTTAATCTTTATCATGGCAGGTGTTGAAAGATGGTGGGCGCGGGTCCAGAGCCTTCTCCAGGGCAACCGTCTCCAGACGAAGCGGCGCGAGCAACCGTGGTGTTTCTCCTCCTTGATGACCACTACGGTAAGTTTCTCCTCCAAACTTAGCTTGTTTTCCTCTAAAGAAGAAATAGGCAAAATGAAAGAAAGAAGAAGAAGAGATGAAGAAGAAGAGAAGGAGGAGGAGGAGGAGGAGGAGGAGGAGGAGGAGGAGAAGGGAGAGGAGGAGGAGAAGGAGGAGGAGGAGAAGGCCTATCCTTCCCTTCACCTCCTCCTCCTAATCCTCCTCCTCCTCCTTCTTCTTCTTGATTTCTTCTTCTTCTCCTCTTCCTCCTCTTTCTTCTTCTTCTCCTCCTCCTCTTTCTCCTCCTCCTCCTCTTTCTTCTTCTTCTCTTCCTCCTCTTTCTTCTCCTCCTCTTTCTTCTTCTTCTCTTCCTCCTCTTTCTCCTCCTCCTCCTCTTTCTTCTTCTTCTCCTCCTCCTCTTTCTTCTTCTTCTCCTCCTCTTTCTCCTCCTCCTCTTTCTTCTTCTCCTCTTCCTCCTCTTTCTTCTTCTTCTCCTCTTCCTCCTCTTTCTTCTTCTTCTTGATTTCTTCTTCTTCTTCTACCATAATAAGCTCAAAATAAAAAGAAAGAAGAAGAAGAGATGAAAAGAAGAAGAAAGAAGGAGGAGGAGGAGAAGGAGGAAGGAGAGGGAGGAGGAGGAGGATAAGGAGGAGGAGGAGAAAACCTATCCTTCTCCTCCTCCTCCTCCTCCTTCTTCTTGATTTCTTCTTCTTCTCCTCTTCCTCCTCTTTCTTCTTCTTCTCCTCCTCCTCTTTCTCCTCCTCCTCCTCTTTCTTCTTCTTCTCTTCCTCCTCTTTCTTCTCCTCCTCTTTCTTCTTCTTCTCTTCCTCCTCTTTCTCCTCCTCCTCCTCTTTCTTCTTCTCCTCCTCCTCTTTCTTCTCTCTCCTCCTCTTTCTCCTCTCCTCTTTCTTCTTCTCCTCTTCTCCTCTTTCTTCTTCTCCCTCTTCCTCCTCTTTCTTCTTCTTCTTGATTTCTTCTTCTTCTTCTACCATAATAAGCTCAAAATAAAAAAGAAGAAGAAGGAGATGAAAGAAGAAGAGAAGAGGAGGAGGAGGAGGAAGGAAGAGAGAGGAGGGAGGAGGAGAAGAAGGAGGAGGAGGAAGAAGGCCTATCCTTCTCTCTCCTCCTCCTCCTCCTTCTTTTCTTTGATTTCTTCTTCTTCTCCTCTTCCTCCTCTTTCTTCTTCTTCTCCTCCTCCTCTTTCTCCTCCTCCTCCTCTTTCTTCTTCTTCTCTTCCTCCTTTCTTCTCCTCTCTTCTTCTTCTTCTCTTCCTCCTCTTTCTCCTCCTCCTCCTCTTTCTTCTTCTTCTCCTCCTCCTCTTTCTTCTTCTTCTCTCTCCTCCTTTCTCCTCCTCCTCTTTCTTCTCCTCTTCCTCTCTTCTTCTTCTTCTCCTCTTCCTCCTCTTTCTTCTTCTTGATTTCTTCTTTTCTTCTACCATAATAAGCTCAAAATGAAAAGAAAGAAGAAGAAGAGATGAAGAAAGAAGAAGGAGGAGGAGGAGGAGGAGGAGGAGAAGGAGGAAGGAGAGAAAGGAGAGGAGGAAAACCTATCCTTCTCCTCCTCCTCCTCCTCCTCCTCCTCCTTCTTCTTCTTGATTTCTTCTTCTTCTCCTCTTCCTCCTCTTTCTTCTTCTTCTCCTCCTCCTCTTTCTCCTCCTCCTCCTTTCTTTCTTTCTTCTTCTCTTCTCCTCCTCTTTCTTCTTCTTCTCTTCCTCCTCTTTCTCCTCCTCCTCCTCTTTCTTCTTCTCTCTCCTCCTCCTCTTCTTCTTCTTCTTCTCCTCTCTCCTCCTCCTCTTTCTTCTTCTCCTCTTCCTCCTCTTTCTTCCTTCTCCTCTTCCTCCTCTTCTTCTTCTTCTTGATTTCTTCTTCTTCTTTACCATAATAAGCTCAAAATGAAAAGAAAGAAGAAGAAGAGATGAAAGAAGAGAAGGAGGAGGAGGAGGAGGGAGGAGGAGGAGAGGAGGAGGAGGAGGAGGAAGGAGGAGAAGGAGGAAGGAGGAGAAAGGCCTATCCTTCTCCTCCTCCTCCTCCTCCTCCTCCTCCTTCTTCTTTGATTTCTTCTTCTTCTCCTCTTCCTCCTCTTCTTCTTCTTCTCCTCCTCCTCTTTCTCTCCTCCTCCTCTATTTCTTCTTCTTCTCTTCCTCCTCTTTCTTCTCCTCCTCTTTCTTCTTCTTCTCTTCCTCCTCTTTCTCCTCCTCCTCCTCTTTCTTCTTCTTCTCCTCCTCCTCTTTCTTCTTCTTCTTCTCCTCCTCTTTCTCCTCCTCCTCTTTCTTCTTCTCCCCTTCCTCCTCTTTCTTCTTCTTCTCCTCTTCCTCCTCTTTCTTATTCTTCTTGATTTCTTCTTATTCTTCTACCATAATAAGCTCAAAATGAAAAGAAAGAAGAAGAAGAGATGAAGAAGAAGAGAAGAAGGAGGAGAAGGGAGGAGGAGGAGGAGAAGTAGGAGGAGGATAAGGCCTATCCTTCTCCTCCTCCTCCTCCTCCTCCTCCTCCTTCTTCTTCTTGATTTATTCTTCTTCTCCTCTTCCTCCTCTTTCTTCTTCTTCTCCTCCTCCTCTTTCTACTCCTCCTCCTCTTTCTTCTTCTTCTCTTCCTCCTCTTTCTTCTTCTTCTCTTCCTCCTCTTTCTCCTCCTCCTCCTCTTTCTTCTTCTTCTTCTCCTCTTTCTCCTCCTCCTCTTTCTTCTTCTCCTCTTCCTCCTCTTTCTTCTTATTCTCCTCTTCCTCCTATTTCTTCTTCTTCTTGATTTCTACTTCTTCTTCTACCATAATAAGCTCAAAATGAAAAGAAAGAAGAAGAAGAGATGAAGAAGAAGAGAAGAAGGAGGAGGAGGAGGAGGAGGAGAAGGCCCCTGGCCTTCTCCTCCTCCTCCTCCTTCTTCTTGATTTCTTCTTCTTCTCCTCTTCCTCCTCTTTCTTCTTCTTCTCCTCCTCTTTCTTCTTCTTCTTCTACCATAATAAGCTCAAAATGAAAAGAAAGAAGAAGAAGAGATGAAGAAGAAGAGAATAAGGAGAAGGAGGAGGAGGAGGAGGAGGAGGAGGAGAAGGGAGGGGGAGGACGAGGAGGAGGAGGAGAAGGCCAAGGACCTTATATCCTTCTCCTCATCCTCCTTCTCCTCCTCCTCCTCCTTCTTCTTGATTTCTTCTTCTTCTCCTCCTCCTCCTCTTTCTTCTCCTCTTTCATATTATCCTTGCTTTAATTAACCCAACAATGACATAGTTAGCCCATTTAGCTCCAAAATACCGTAATAAGCTCAAAATGGCATAAGAACCTTGGTTAGCTCATGAATATTATATACTTAGCTTCTTTTCCTCTAAAATGACATAATTGCAATATTTAGCTCAAAAAGAAGGAGAAGGAAGAAGAAGAGGAAGAAGAGAAGAAGAATAGAAGGAGAAGGAGAAGAAGAAGGAGGAGGAGGAGAAGAAGAAGAAGGAGGAGGAGAAGAAGAGACGAAGGAGAAGGAAGGAGGAGAAGAAGAAGGAGAAGGAGAAGGAGCCCTCCTTCTTCTCCTTCTTCTTCTCTCCTTCTTCTCCTTCTTCTTCTCTCCTTCTTCTCCTCCTTCTTCTCCTTCTTCTTCTCTTCTTTTTTCTTCTTCTCCTCCTCCTTCTCCTTCTCCTTCCCCTTCCCCTCCTCCTCCTCCTCCTCCTCTTTCTTGTTTTTCTTCTCCTTGTTCTCTTATTGCTTCTTCTATTTCTTCTTCAATTTAGCTTATTTGTCATATATGTTGTTGTTCTTCTTGTACTTACTTTCTTATTCCCATTTTGCAGATTGGATGTACTACATGCATGGAAGCTGGCGTTGGAGTGCTTTAGTTTCCTTTTTTATTTGAGTTGATGAACAATGTGTTGGTTCCTTGTATGTGTTGATGAACAATGTGTTGATGAACAATATATGTGGAACTATATGTATATATATATGGATGAAACTTTGTATATGTTGGTTTCTTTCGATATATGGATGTCCATTGATGAACAAATGACATAACTTTATATGTATATCATATATGTGTTGTGAACTATATATCATATATGTGCTATGAATTATATATATTATTGCTGTGAAATAACATAAAATAAACAAAACAGTGACAATATGGGCTCTTTGCCGTCTGCTGGCTGATGGCAAAGGCCTTTGCCATCAGCCAGCAGACGGCAACGGTGCCACATGGCACCCAGCTGTGCTTCCTGGGCAGTAGCAGCTGGCCATATAGGCTCTTTGCCGTCTGCCTGCTGGGGGGGCAGACGGCAAAGAAGAGGGCACAGAGGAGGGGCAGGAGTGGAGAGAGGGGGGAGGGGAGGACACGGCAGACGGCAAAGATATGCAATAGGGCAGACGGCAAAGATTGACCAGCAGGCAGACGGCAACGAGCCTCCGTTAACCCCTAACGGAGGCAACGCCTCTCGGCTGCCGTCTCAAGCTCTTTGCCGACTGCTCCTCAGGGAAGCTGACGGCAAAGAGCTTTGCCGTCCGCTTCGGGGGGGCAGACGACAAAGAATGTCCTATGCCGTCGTAGGCTGACGCAGAAAATTTGCCGGCCGTGACAATATTTACCGTCTGTGGTACGGTCTTTGCCGTCCGAGTATTTGTCTTTGCCGTCTGTGATGGCAGACGGCAAAGAAGGTGATTCCTGTAGTGAAGAGGAGAAGAAAGAGGAAAAATGAAAGGAAGAAAGAAGAAGAAGAGGAGAAGAAGAAGAAGGAGAGGGAGGAAGATATGAAGAAGGAGAAGGAGGAGAAGAAGGGGAAGGAGCTCCTCCTTCTCCTTCTTCTTCCTCCTTCTTCCTCCTTCTCCTTCTCCTTCTTCTTTTCTTCTTCTTCTCCTCTCCTTCTCTCCTCCTCCTCCTCCTCCTTCTTTTTCTTATTCTTCTCTTTCTCTTCTTCTACATAGCGTAGACTCATCCAGGAAAGGCTAAATTGGCTAATTATCTATCTAAATGACATAATTAGCTTAGTTAGCTCCAAAATGACTTATTTAATAAAAAATGACCTATACTTAGCTAATTATCCTCAAAATGACATAATTAGCTCCAAAAAGGCATTCTTAGCCAATTTAGCCTAAAGAAGGGGACAAGAGGAGAAGAAAGAGGAAAATGAAAGGAAGGAAGAAGAAGAAGACGAGAAGAAGAAGAAGAAGGAGAGGGAGGAGGATAGGGAGAAGGAGAAGGAGGAGAAGAAGGAGAAGGAGCTCTTCCTTCTCCTTCTTCTTCCTCCATCTTCCTCCTTCTCCTTCTCCTTCTTCTTTTCTTCTTCTTCTCCTCTCCTTCTCCTCCTCCTCCTCCTCCTCCTTCTTTTACTTCTTCTTCTCTTTCTCTTCTTCTACGTAGCTTAGACTCATCCAAGAAAGGCTAAATTGGCTAATTATCCATCTAAATGGCATAATTAGCTTAGTTAGCTCCAAAATGACCTATTTAATAAAAAATGACCTATACTTAGCTAATTATCCTCGAAATGACATAATTAGCTCCAAAAAGGCATTCTTAGCCAATTTAGCCCGAAGAAGGGGACAAGACGAGAAGAAAGAGGAAAAATGAAAGGAAGGAAGAAGAAGAAGAACACGAGAAGAAGAAGAAGGACAGGGAGGAGAATAAGAAGAAGGAGAAGAAGGAGAAGGAGCTCCTCCTTATCCTTCTTCTTCCTCCTTCTCCTTCTCCTTCTTCTTTTCTTCTTCTTCTCTTCTTCCTTCTCCTTCTCCTCCTCCTCCCCCTCCTCCTTCTTTTACTTCTTCTTCTCTTTCTCTTCTTCTACATAGCTTAGACTCATCCAAGAAACGCTAAATTGGCTAATTATCCATCTAAATAACATAATTAGCTTAGTTAGCTCCAAAATGACCTATTTAATAAAAAATGACCTATACTTAGCTAATTATCCTCGTACTGACATAATTAGCTCCAAGAAGGCATTCTTAGCCAATTTAGCCCGAAGAAGGGGACAAAACGAGAAGAAAGAGGAAAAATGAAAGGAAGGAAGAAGAAGAAGAGGAGAAGAAGAAGAAGGAGAGGGAGGAGGATAAGAAGAAGGAGAAGAAGGAGGAGAAGAAGGAGAAGGAGCTCGTCCTTCTCCTTCTTCATCCTCCTTCTTCCTCCTTCTCCTTCGCATTCTTCTTTTCTTCTTCTTCTCCTCTTCCTTCTCCTTCTCCTCCTGATCCTCCTCCTCCTCCTTCTTTTACTTCTTCTTCTCTTTCTATTCTTCTACGTAGCTTAGACTCATCCAAGAAAGGCTAAATTGGCTAATTATCCATCGAAATGACATAATTAGCTTAGTTAGCTCCAAAATGACCTATTTAATAAAAAATGACATATACTTAGCTAATTATCCTCGAAATGACATAATTATCTCCAAAAAGGGATTCTTAGCCAATTTAGCCCGAAGAAGGGGACAAGACGAGAAGAAAGAGGAAAAATGAAAGGATGGAAGAAGAATAAGAGGAGAAGAAGAAGGAGAGGGAGGAGGATAAGAAGAAGGAAAAGAAGGAGGAGAAGAAGGAGAAGGAGCTCGTCCTTCTCCTTCTTCATCCTCCTTCTTCCTCCTTCTCCTTCTCCTTCTTCTTTTCTTCTTCTTCTCCTCTTCCTTCTCCTTCTCCTCCTCCTCCTCCTCCTCCTTCTTTTACTTCTTCTTCTCTTTCTCTTATTCTACGTAGCTTAGACTCATCCAAGAAGGGCTAAATTGGCTAATTATCCATCTAAATGACATAATTAGCTTAGTTAGCTCCAAAATGACCTATTTAATAAAAAATGACCTATACTTAGCTAATTATCCTCGAAATGACATAATTAGCTCCAAAAAGGCATTCTTAGCCAATTTAGCCCGAAGAAGGGGACAAGAGGAGAAGAAAGAGGAAAAATGAAATGAAGGAAGAAGAAGAAGAGGAGAAGAAGAAGAAGGAGAGGGAGGAGGATAAGAAGAAGGAGAAGAAGGAGGAGAAGAAGGAGAAGGAGCTCGTCCTTCTCCTTCTTCATCCTCCTTCTTCCTCCTTCTCCTTCTCCGTCTTCTTTTCTTCATCTTCTCCTCTTCCTTCTCCTTCTCCTCCTCCTCCTCCTTCTTTTACTTCTTCTTCTCTTTCTCTTCTTCTACGTAGCTTAGACTCATCCAAGAAAGGCTAAATTGGCTAATTATCCATCTAAATGACATAATTAGCTTAGTTAGCTCCAAAATGACCTAATTAATAAAAAATGACCTATACTTAGCTAATTATCCTCGAAATGACATAATTAGCTCCAAAAAGGCATTCTTAGCCAATTTAGCCCAAAGAAGGGGACAAGAGGAGAAGAAAGAGGAAAAATGAAAGGAAGGAAGAAGAGGAAGAGGAGAAGAAGAAGAAGGAGAGGGAGGAGGATAAGAAGAAGGAGAAGAAGGAGGAGAAGAAGGAGAAGGAGCTCCTCCTTATCCTTCTTCTTCCTCCTTCTCCTTCTCCTTCTTCTTTTGTTCTTCTTCTCCTCTTCCTTCTCCTTCTCTTCTTCCTCCTCCTCCTCTTTCTTTTACTTCTTCTTCACTTTCTCTTCTTCTACATAGCTTAGACTCATCCAAGAAAGGCTAAATTGGCTAATTATCCATCTAAATGACATAATTAGCTTAGTTAGCTCCAAAATGACCTATTTAATACAAAATGACCTATACTTAGCTAATTATCCTCGAAATGACATAATTAGCTCCAAAAAGGCATTCTTAGCCAATTTAGCCCGAAGAAGGGGACAAGATGAGAAGAAAGAGGAAAAATGAAAGGAAGGAAGAAGAAGAAGAGGAGAAGAAGAAGAAGGAGAGGGAGGAGGATAAGAAGAAGGAGAAGAAGGCGGAGAAGAAGGAGAAGGAGCTCGTCCTTCTCCTTCTTCATCCTCCTTCTCCCTCCTTCTCCTTCTCTTTCTTCTTTTCTTCTTCTTCTCCTATTCCTTGTCCTTCTCCTCCTCCTCCTCCTCCTCCTCCTTCTTTTACTTCTTCTTCTCTTTCTCTTCTTCTACGTAGCTTAGACTCATCCAAGAAAGGCTAAATTGGCTAATTATCCATCTAAATGACATAATTAGCTTAGTTAGCTCCAAAATGACCTATTTAATTAAAAATGACCTATACTTAGCTAATTATCCTCGAACTGACATAATTAGCTCCAAAAAGGCATTCTTAGCCAATTTAGCCCGAAGAAGGGGACAAGACGAGAAGAAAGAGGAAAAATGAAAGGAAGGAAGAAGAAGAAGAGGAGAAGAAGAAGAAGGAGAGGGAGGAGGATAAGAAGAAGGAGAAGAAGGAGGAGAAGAAGGAGAAGGAGCTCGTCCTTCTCCTTCTTCATTCTTCTTCTTCCTCCTTCTCCTTCTCATTCCTCTTTTCTTCTTCTTCTCCTCTTCCTTCTCCTTCTCCTCCTCCTCCTCCTCCTCCTCCTTCTTTTACTTCTTCTCTTTATCTTCTTCTACGTAGCTTAGACTCATCCAAGAAAGGCTATATTGGCTAATTATCCATCTAAATGACATAATTAGCTTAGTTAGCTCCAAAATGACCTATTTAATAAAAAATGACCTATATTTAGCTAATTATCCTCGAAATGACATAATTAGCTCCAAAAAGGCATTCTTAGCCAATTTAGCCCGAAGAAGGGGACAAGACGAGAAGAAAGAGGAAAAATGAAAGGAAGGAAGAAGAAGAAGAGGAGAAGAAGAAGGAGAGGAAGGAGGATAAGAAGAAGGAGAAGAAGGAGGAGAAGAAGGAGAAGGAGCTCGTCCTTCTCCTTCTTCATCCTCCTTCTTCCTCCTTCTCCTTCTCCTTCTTCTTTTCTTCTTCTTCTCCTCTTCCTTCTCCTTCTCCTCCTCCTCCTCCTTCTTTTACTTCTTCTTCTCTTTCTCTTCTTCTACGTAGCTTAGACTCATCCAAGAAAGGCTAAATTGGCTAATTATCCATCTAAATGACATAATTAGCTTAGTTAGCTCCAAAATGACCTATTTAATAAAAAATGACCTATACTTGGCTAATTATCCTCTAAATGACATAATTAGCTCCAAAAAGGCATTCTTAGCCAATTTAGCCCGAAGAAGGGGACAAGACGAGAAGAAAGAGGAAAAATGAAAGGAAGGAAGAAGAAGAAGAGGAGAAGAAGAAGAAGGAGAGGGAGGAGGATAAGAAGGAGGAGAAGGAGAAGGAGCTCGTCCTTCTTCTTCTTCATCATCCTTATTCCTCCTTCTCCTTCTCCTTCTTCTTTTCTTCTTCTTCTCCTCTTCCTTCTCCTTCTCCTCCTCCTCCTCCTCCTCCTTCTTTTACTTCTTCTTCTCTTTCTCTTCTTCTACATAGCTTAGACTCATCCAAGAAAGGCTAAATTGGCTAATTATCCATCTAAATAACATAATTAGCTTAGTTAGCTCCAAAATGACCTATTTAATATAAAATGACCTATACTTACCTAATTATCCTCGAACTGACATAATTAGCTCCAAAAAGGCATTCTTAGCCAATTTAGCCCGAAGAAGGGGACAAGACGAGAAGAAAGAGGAAAAATGAAAGGAAGGAAGAAGAAGAAGAGGAGAAGAAGAAGAAGGAGAGGGAGGAGGATAAGAAGAAGGAGAAGAAGGAGGAGAAGAAGGAGAAGGAGCTCGTCCTTCTCCTTCTTCCTCCTTCTCCTTCGCATTCTTCTTTTCTTGTTCTTCTCCTCTTCCTTCTCCTTCTCCTCCTTCTCCTCCTCCTCCTCCTTCTTTTACTTCTTCTTCTCTTTCTCTTCTTCTACCTAACTTAGACTCATCCAAGAAAGGCTAAATTGGCTAATTATCCATCGAAATGACATAATTAGCTTAGTTAGCTCCAAAATGACCTATTTAATAAAAAATGACATATACTTAGCTAATTATCCTCGAAATGACATAATTAGCTCCAAAAAGGGATTCTTAGCCAATTTAGCCCGAAGAAGGGGACAAGACGAGAAGAAAGAGGAAAAATGAAAGGATGGAAGAAGAAGAAGAGGAGAAGAAGAAGGAGAGGGAGGAGGATAAGAAGAAGCAGAAGAAGGAGGAGAAGAAGGAGAAGGAGCTCGTCCTTCTCCTTCTTCATCCTCCTTCTTCCTCCTTCTCCTTCTCCTTCTTCTTTTCTTCTTCTTCTCCTCTTCCTTCTCCTTCTCCTCCTCCTCCTCCTCCTCCTTCTTTTACTTCTTCTTCTCTTTCTCTTATTCTACGTAGCTTAGACTCATCCAAGAAAGGCTAAATTGGCTAATTATCCATCTAAATGACATAATTAGCTTAGTTAGCTCCAAAATGACCTATTTAATTAAAAATGACCTATACTTAGCTAATTATCCTCGAAATGACATAATTAGCTCCAAAAAGGCATTCTTAGCCAATTTAGCCCGAAGAAGGGGACAAGACGAGAAGAAAGAGGAAAAATGAAAGGAAGGAAGAAGAAGAAGAGCAGAAGAAGAAGGAGAGGAAGGAGGATCAGAAGAAGGAGAAGAAGGAGGAGAAGAAGGAGAAGGAGCTCGTCCTTCTCCTTCTTCATCCTCCTTCTTCCTCCTTCTCCTTCTCCTTCTTCTTTGCTTCTTCTTCTCCTCTTCCTTCTCCTTCTCCTCCTCCTCCTCCTTCTTTTACTTCTTCTTCTCTTTCTCTTCTTCTACGTAGCTTAGACTCATCCAAGAAAGGCTAAATTGGTTATTATCCATCTAAATGACATAATTAGCTTAGTTAGCTCCAAAATGACCTATTTAATAAAAAATGACCTATACTTGGCTAATTATCCTCGAAATGACATAATTAGCTCCAAAAAGGCATTCTTAGTCAATTTAGCCCGAAGAAGGGGACAAGACGAGAAGAAAGAGGAAAAATGAAAGGAAGGAAGAAGAAGAAGAGGAGAAGAAGAAGAAGGAGAGGGAGGAGGATAAGAAGGAGCAGAAGGAGAAGGAGCTCGTCCTTCTTCTTCTTCATCCTCCTTATTCCTCCTTCTCCTTCTCCTTCTTCTTTTCTTCTTCTTCTCCTCTTCCTTCTCCTTCTCCTCCTCCTCCTCCTCCTCCTTCTTTTACTTCTTCTTCTCTTTCTCTTCTTCTACATAGCTTAGACTCATCCAAGAAAGGCTAAATTGGCTAATTATCCATCTAAATAACATAATTAGCTTAGTTAGCTCCAAAATGACCTATTTAATAAAAAATGACCTATACTTAGCTAATTATCCTCGAAATGACATAATTAGCTCCAAAAAGGGATTCTTAGCCAATTTAGCCCGAAGAAGGGGACAAGACAAGAAGAAAGAGGAAAAATGAAAGGATGGAAGAAGAAGAAGAGGAGAAGAAGAAGGAGAGGGAGGAGGATAAGAAGAAGTAGAAGAAGGAGGAGAAGAAGGAGAAGGAGCTCGTCCTTCTCCTTCTTCATCCTCCTTCTTCCTCCTTCTCCTTCTCCTTCTTCTTTTCTTCTTCTTCTCCTCTTCCTTCTCCTTCTCCTCCTCCTCCTCCTCCTCCTTCTTTTACTTCTTCTTCTCTTTCTCTTATTCTACGTAGCTTAGACTCATCCAAGACAGGCTAAATTGGCTAATTATCCATCTAAATGACATAATTAGCTTAGTTAGCTCCAAAATGACCTATTTAATAAAAAATGACCTATACTTAGCTAATTATCCTCGAACTGACATAATTAGCTCCAAAAAGGCATTCTTAGCCAATTTAGCCCAAAGAAGGGGACAAGACGAGAAGAAAGAGGAAAAATGAAAGGAAGGAAGAAGAAGAAGAGGAGAAGAAGAAGGAGAGGGAGGAGGATAAGAAGAAGGAGAAGAAGTAGGAGAAGAAGGAGAAGGAGCTCGTCCTTCTCCTTCTTCATCCTCCTTCTTCCTCCTTCTCCTTCGCATTCTTCTTTTCTTCTTCTTCTCCTCTTCCTGCTCCTTCTCCTCCTGATCCTCCTCCTCCTCCTTCTTTTACTTCTTCTTCTCTTTCTCTTCTTCTACGTAGCTTAGACTCATCCAAGAAAGGCTAAATTGGCTAATTATCCATCAAAATGACATAATTAGCTTAGTTAGCTCCAAAATGACCTATTTAATAAAAAATGACATATACTTAGCTAATTATCCTCGAAATGACATAATTAGCTCCAAAAAGGGATTCTTAGCCAATTTAGCCCGAAGAAGGGGACAAGACGAGAAGAAAGAGGAAAAATGAAAGGATGGAAGAAGAAGAAGAGGAGAAGAAGAAGGAGAGGGAGGAGGATAAGAAGAAGGAGAAGAAGGAGGAGAAGAAGGAGAAGGAGCTCGTCCTTCTCCTTCTTCATCCTCCGTCTTCCTCCTTCTCCTTCTCCTTCTTCTTTTCCTCTTCTTCTCCTCTTCCTTCTCCTTCTCCTCCTCCTCCTCCTCCTTCTTTTACTTCTTCTTCTCTTTCTCTTCTTCTACGTAGCTTAGACTCATCCAAGAAAGGCTAAATTGGCTAATTATCCATCTAAATGACATAATTAGCTTAGTTAGCTCCAAAATGACCTATTTAATAAAAAATGACCTATACTTAGCTAATTATCCTCGAAATGACATAATTAGCTCCAAAAAGGCATTCTTAGCCAATTTAGCCCGAAGAAGGGGACAAGAGGACAAGAAAGAGGAAAAATGAAAGGAAGGAAGAAGAGGAAGAGGAGAAGAAGAAGAAGGAGAGGGAGGAGGATAAGAAGAAGGAGAAGAAGGAGGAGAAGAAGGAGAAGGAGCTCCTCCTTATCCTTTTTCTTCCTCCTTCTCCTTCTCCTTCTTCTTTTCTTCTTCTTCTCCTCTTCCTTCTCCTTCTCTTCCTCCTCCTCCTCCTCTTTCTTTTACTTCTTCTTCTCTTTCTCTTCTTCTACATAGCTTAGACTCATCCAAGAAAGGCTAAATTGGCTAATTATCCATCTAAATAACATAATTAGCTTAGTTAGCTCCAAAATGACCTATTTAATAAAAAATGACCTATACTTAGCTAATTATCCTCGAAATGACATAATTAGCTCCAAAAAGGCATTCTTAGCCAATTTAGCCCGAAGAAGGGGACAAGATGAAAAGAAAGAGGAAAAACGAAAGGAAGGAAGAAGAAGAAGAGGAGAAGAAGAAGAAGGAGAGGGAGGAGGATAAGAAGAAGGAGAAGAAGGAGGAGAAGAAGGAGAAGGAGCTCGTCCTTCTCCTTCTTCATCCTCCTTCTCCCTCGTTCTCCTTCTCTTTCTTCTTTTCTTCTTCTTCTCCTCTTCCTTGTCCTTCTCCTCCTCCTCCTCCTCCTCCTCCTTCTTTTACTTCTTCTTCTCTTTCTCTTCTTCTACCTAGCTTAGACTCATCCAAGAAAAGCTAAATTGGCTAATTATCCATCTAAATGACATAATTAGCTTAGTTAGCTCCAAAATGACCTATTTAATTAAAAATGACCTATACTTAGCTAATTATCCTCGAACTGACATAATTAGCTCCAAAAAGGCATTCTTAGCCAATTTAGCCCGAAGAAGGGGACAAGACGAGAAGAAAGAGGAAAAACGAAAGGAAGGAAGAAGAAGAAGAAGAGGAGAAGAAGAAGAAGGAGAGGGAGGAGGATAAGAAGAAGGAGAAGAAGGAGGAGAAGAAGGAGAAGGAGCTCGTCCTTCTCCTTCTTCATCCTCCTTCTTCCTCCTTCTCCTTCTCATTCCTCTTTTCTTCTTCTTCTTCTCCTCTTCCTTCTCCTTCTCCTCCTCCTCCTCCTCCTCCTCCTTCTTTTACTTCTTCTTCTCTTTATCTTCTTCTACATAGCGTAGACTCATCCAAGAAAGGCTATTTTGGCTAATTATCCATCTAAATGACATAATTAGCTTAGTTAGCTCCAAAATGACCTATTTAATAAAAAATGACCTATATTTAGCCAATTATCCTCGAAATGACATAATTAGCTCCAAAAAGGCATTCTTAGCCAATTTAGCCCGAAGTAGGGGACAAGACGAGAAGAAAGAGGAAAAATGAAAGGAAGGAAAAAGAAGAAGAGGAGAAGAAGAAGGAGAGGAAGGAGGATAAGAAGAAGGAGAAGAAGGAGGAGAAGAAGGAGAAGGAGCTCGTCCTTGTCCTTCTTCATCCTCCTTCTTCCTCCTTCTCCTTCTCCTTCTTCTTTTCTTCTTCTTCTCCTCTTCCTTCTCCTTCTCCTCCTCCTCCTCCTTCTTTTACTTCTTCTTCTCTTTCTCTTCTTCTACGTAGCTTAGACTCATCCAAGAAAGGCTAAATTGGCTAATTATCCATCTAAATGACATAATTAGCTTAGTTAGCTCAAAAATGACCTATTTAATAAAAAATGACCTATACTTGGCTAATTATCCTCGAAATGACATAATCAGCTCCAAAAAGGCATTCTTAGCCAATTTAGCCCGAAGAAGGGGACAAGACGAGAAGAAAGAGGAAAAATGAAAGGAAGGAAGAAGAAGAAGAGGAGAAGAACAAGAAGGAGAGGGAGGAGGATAAGAAGGAGGAGAAGGAGAAGGAGCTCGTCCTTCTTCTTCTTCATCCTCCTTATTCCTCCTTCTCCTTCTCCTTCTTCTTTTCTTCTTCTTCTCCTCTTCATTCTCCTTCTCCTCCTCCTCCTCCTCCTCCTTCTTTTACTTCTTCTTCTCTTTCTCTTCTTCTACGTAGCTTAGACTCATCCAAGAAAGGCTAAATTGGCTAATTATCCATCTAAATGACATAATTAGCTTAACTAGCTCAAAAATGACCTATTTAATAAAAAATGACCTATACTTCGCTAATTATCCTCGAACTGACATAATTAGCTCCAAAAAGGCATTCTTAGCCAATTTAGCGCGAAGAAGGGGACAAGACGAGAAGAAAGAGGAAAAATGAAAGGAAGGAAGAAGAAGAAGAGGAGAAGTAGAAGAAGGAGAGGGAGGAGGATAAGAAGAAGGAGAATAAGAAGGAGCTCGTCCTTCTCCTTCTTCATCCTCCTTCTTCCTCCTTCTCCTTCTCCTTCTTCTTTTCTTCTTCTTCTCCTCTTCGTTCTCCTTCTCCTCCTCCTCCTCCTCCTCCTCCTCCTTCTTTTACTTCTTCTTCTCTTTCTCTTCTTCTACGTAGCTTCGACTCATCCAAGAAAGGCTAAATTGGCTAATTATCCATCTAAATGACATAATTAGCTTAGCTAGCTCAAAAATGACCTATTTAATAAAAAATGACCTATACTTAGCTAATTATCCTCGAACTGACATAATTAGCTCGAAAAAGGCATTCTTGGCCAATTTAGGCCGAAGAAGGGGACAAGACGAGAAGAAAGAGGAAAAATGAAAGGAAGGAAGAAGAAGAAGAGGAGAAGAAGATGAAGGAGAGGGAGGAGGATAAGAAGAAGGAGAAGAAGGAGGAAAAGAAGGAGAAGGAGCTCGTCCTTCTCCTTCTTCATCCTCCTTGTTACTCCTTCTCCTTCTCATTCTTCTTTTCTTCTTGTTCTCCTCTTCCTTCTCCTTCTCCTCCTCCTCCTACTCCTCCTCCTTCTTTTACTTCTTCTTCTCTTTCTCTTCTTCTACGTAGCTTAGACTAATCCAAGAAAGGCTAAATTGGCTAATTATCCATCTAAATGACATAATTAGCTTAGTTAGCTCCAAAATGACCTATTTAATAAAAAATGACCTATACTTAGCTAATTATCCTCGAAATGACATAATTAGCTCCAAAAAGGCATTCTTAGCCAATTTAGCCCGAAGAAGGGGACAAGATGAGAAGAAAGAGGAAAAATGAAAGGAAGGAAGAAGAAGAAGAGGAGAAGAAGAAGAAGGAGAGGGAGGAGGATAAGAAGAAGGAGAAGGAGGAGAAGAAGGAGAAGGAGCTCGTCCTTCTCCTTCTTCATCCTCCTTCTTCCTCCTTCTCCTTCTCCTTCTTTTCTTCTTCTTCTCCTCTTCCTTCTCCTTCTCGTCCTCCTCCTCCTCCTCCTTCTTTTACTTCTTCTTCTCTTTCTCTTCTTCTACGTAGCTCAGCCTCATCTAAGAAAGGCTAAATTGGCTAATTATCCATCTAAATGACATAATTAGCTTAGTTAGCTCCAAAATGACCTATTTAATAAAAAATGACCTATACTTAGCTAATTATCCTCGAAATGACATAATTAGCTCCAAAAAGGCATTCTTAGCCAATTTAGCCCGAAGAAGGGGACAAGAGGAGAAGAAAGAGGAAAAATAAAATGAAGGAAGAAGAAGAAGAGGAGAAGAAGAAGAAGGAGAGGGAGGAGGATAAGAAGAAGGAGAAGAAGGAGGAGAAGAAGGAGAAGGAGCTCCTCCTTATCCTTCTTCTTCCTCCTTCTCCTTCTCCTTCTTCTTTTCTTCTTCTTCTCCTCTTCCTTCTCCTTCTCCTCCTCCTCCTCCTCCTCCTCCTTTTACTTCTTCTTCTCTTTCTCTTCTTCTACGTAGCTTATACTCGTCCAAGAAAGGCTAAATTGGCTAATTGTCCATCTAAATGACATAATTAGCTTAGTTAGCTCCAAAATGACCTATTTAATAAAAAATGACCTATACTTAGCTAATTATCCTCGAAATGACATAATTAGCTCCAAAAAGGCATTCTTAGCCAATTTAGCCCGAAGAAGGGGACAAGATGAGAAGAAAGAGGAAAAATGAAAGGAAGGAAGAAGAAGAAGAGGAGAAGAAGAAGAAGGAGAGGGAGGAGGATAAGAAGAAGGAGAAGAAGGAGGAGAAGAAGGAGAAGGAGCTCGTCCTTCCCCTTCTTCATCCTCCTTCTTCCTTCTTCTCCTTCTCCTTCTTTTCTTCTTCTTCTCCTCTTCCTTCTCCTTCTCCTCCTCCTCCTCCTCCTCCTTCTTTTACTTCTTCTTCTCTTTCTCTTCTTCTACGTAGCTTAGACTAATCCAAGAAAGGCTAAATTGGCTAATTATCCATCTAAATGACATAATTAGCTTAGTTAGCTCCAAAATGACCTATTTAATAAAAAATGACCTATACTTAGCTAATTATCCTCGAAATGACATAATTAGCTCCAAAAAGGCATTCTTAGCCAATTTAGCCCGAAGAAGGGGACAAGATGAGAAGAAAGAGGAAAAATGAAAGGAAGGAAGAAGAAGAAGAGGAGAAGAAGAAGAAGGAGAGGGAGGAGGATAAGAAGAAGGAGAAGGAGGAGAAGAAGGAGAAGGAGCTCGTCCTTCTCCTTCTTCATCCTCCTTCTTCCTCCTTCTCCTTCTCCTTCTTTTCTTCTTCTTCTCCTCTTCCTTCTCCTTCTCGTCCTCCTCCTCCTCCTCCTTCTTTTACTTCTTCTTCTCTTTCTCTTCTTCTACGTAGCTCAGACTCATCTAAGAAAGGCTAAATTGGCTAATTATCCATCTAAATGACATAATTAGCTTAGTTAGCTCCAAAATGACCTATTTAATAAAAAATGACCTATACTTAGCTAATTATCCTCGAAATGACATAATTAGCTCCAAAAAGGCATTCTTAGCCAATTTAGCCCGAAGAAGGGGACAAGAGGAGAAGAAAGAAGAAAAATGAAATGAAGGAAGAAGAAGAAGAGGAGAAGAAGAAGAAGGAGAGGGAGGAGGATAAGAAGAAGGAGAAGAAGGAGGAGAAGAAGGAGAAGGAGCTCCTCCTTATCCTTCTTCTTCCTCCTTCTCCTTCTCCTTCTTCTTTTCTTCTTCTTCTCCTCTTCCTTCTCCTTCTCCTCCTCCTCCTCCTCCTCCTCCTTTTACTTCTTCTTCTCTTTCTCTTCTTCTACGTAGCTTATACTCGTCCAAGAAAGGCTAAATTGGCTAATTGTCCATCTAAATGACATAATTAGCTTAGTTAGCTCCAAAAGGACCTATTTAATAAAAAATGACCTATACTTAGCTAATTATCCTCGAAATGACATAATTAGCTCCAAAAAGGCATTCTTAGCCAATTTAGCCCGAAGAAGGGGACAAGATGAGAAGAAAGAGGAAAAATGAAAGGAAGGAAGAAGAAGAAGAGGAGAAGAAGAAGAAGGAGAGGGAGGAGGATAAGAAGAAGGAGAAGAAGGAGGAGAAGAAGGAGAAGGAGCTCGTCCTTCTCCTTCTTCATCCTCCTTCTTCCTTCTTCTCCTTCTCCTTCTTTTCTTCTTCTTCTCCTCTTCCTTCTCCTTCTCCTCCTCCTCCTCCTCCTCCTTCTTTTACTTCTTCTTCTCTTTCTCTTCTTCTACATAGCTCAGACTCATCTAAGAAAGGCTAAATTGGCTAAGTATCCATCTAAATGACATAATTAGCTTAGTTAGCTCAAAAATGACCTATTTAATAAAAAATGACCCATACTTAGCTAATTATCCTCGAAATGACATAATTAGCTCCAAAAAGGAATTCTTAGCCAATTTAGCCCGAAGAAGGGGACAAGAGGAGAAGAAAGAGGAAAAATGAAATGAAGGAAGAAGAAGAAGAGGAGAAGAAGAAGAAGGAGAGGGAGGAGGATAAGAAGAAGGAGAAGAAGGAGGAGAAGAAGGAGAAGGAGCTCCACCTTATCCTTCTTCTTCCTCCTTCTCCTTCTCCTTCTTCTTTTCTTCTTCTTCTCCTCTTCCTTCTCCTTCTCCTCCTCCTCCTCCTCCTCCTCCTTTTACTTCTTCTTCTCTTTCTCTTCTTCTACGTAGCTTATACTCGTGCAAGAAAGGCTAAATTGGCTAATTATCCATCTAAATGACATAATTAGCTTAGTTAGCTCCAAAATGACCTATTTAATAAAAAATGACCTATACTTAGCTAATTATCCTCGAAATGACATAATTAGCTCCAAAAAGGCATTCTTAGCCAATTTAGCCCGAAGAAGGGGACAAGACGAGAAGAAAGAGGAAAAATGAAAGGAAGGAAGAAGAAGAAGAAGGAGAGGGAGGAGGATAAGAAGAAGGAGAAGAAGGAGGAGAAGAAGGAGAAGGAGCTCGTCCTTCTCCTTCTTCATCCTCCTTCTCCCTCCTTCTCCTTCTCTTTCTTCTTTTCTTCTTCTTCTCCTCTTCCTTGTCCTTCTCCTCCTCCTCCTCCTCCTCCTCCTTCTTTTACTTCTTCTTCTCTTTCTCTTCTTCTACGTAGCTTAGACTCATCCAAGAAAGGCTAAATTGGCTAATTATCCATCTAAATGACATAATTAGCTTAGTTAGGTCCAAAATGACGTATTTAATGAAAAATGACCTAAACTTGGCTAATTATCCTCGAAATGACATAATTAGCTCCAAATAGGCATTCTTAGCCAATTTAGCCCGAAGAAGGGGACAAGACGAGAAGAAAGAGGAAAAATGAAAGGAAGGAAGAAGAAGAAGAGGAGAAGAAGAAGAAGGAGAGGGAGGAGGATAAGAAGAAGGAGAAGAATGAGGAGAAGAAGGAGAAGGAGCTCCTCCTTCTCCTTCTTCTTCCTCCTTCTTCCTCCTTCTCCTTCTCCTTCTTCTTTTCTTCTTCTTCTCCTCTTCCTTCTCCTTGTCCTCCTCCTCCTCCTCCTCCTCCTTCTTTTACTTCTTCTTCTCTTTCTCTTCTTCTACGTAGCTTAGACTCATCCAAGAAAGGCTAAATTGGCTAATTATCCATCTAAATGACATAATTAGCTTAGTTAGCTCCAAAATGACCTATTTAATAAAAAATGAGCTATACTTGGCTAATTATCCTACGAAATGGCATAATTAACTTAGTTAGCTCCTAAATGATCTATTTAATAAAACATGACCTATAGTTAGCTAAGTTCTATCCTAAATGACATAATAAGGCTTACGTAGCTGCAACATGACCTATTCCCCCTAACTTATGTATTAAATGGCCTATAATTAGCCTAGCTAGATCAAAAATGGCTTAATAAGCATAGTTTGCTCCGGAATAACCTATTTTACCCAAGTTAGCTCCGAAACGACCTATAGTTAGCTAGAGTTCCACCTAAATGACATAATTAGCTTAGTTAGCTCCTAAATGGTCGATACTTAGCTAATTTCTCTTCGAAATAACCTATATATACACTACTTCATCTAGTATTATTCTTCTAACTTTCTTATTTGACATTTTGCAGATTACCTTCACTTCACGGGAAGCTTGGAAAATATTGATGGAATGCTTGAAGATGATTTCTTGTACCATGGGTTGTATTGAAACTATCGTAGTATATGAATATATGAAACTTTTTATGCACGTGGATGAAACAGGTGTAATATATGAAACTTTGTATGCACGTGGATGCAACTTGAAAGCTGGATATAAGAGGTTATTTTAATATGGTTACGAGTACGGAAAGAAATTTATTTATGTCAAATATATATATATATCCTGATTATTTTTAAAAATGCTGGATATAACAAAAAATAAATAAAAGAGGGGCTGGTTCCCCTCTTTGCCGTCTGCCCCACATGGCAAAGGGGGGAATCTGCCCCCTCTCTCTCCCCTCTTTGTCGTCTGCCCCCACATGGCAGACGAGGGAGGCACACGGCAAAGGGGGGAATCTGCCCCCTCTCTCTCCCCTCTTTGCCGTCTACCCCCACATGGCAAAGGGGGGAGGCAGACGACAAAGGGGGGAATCTGCCCCCTCTCTCTGCCCTCTTTGCCCTCTGCCCCCACATGGCAAAGTGGGGAAGGCAGACGACAAAGGGAGGAGGCCTGCCGTTAACACTTAACGGGGACGTTGCAATATATGTCGTCCCAGTTAATTTGCCGTTTGCCCCCTCATCGCAAAGATTCTTTGCCGTCCGCTTTGTGAAAGCAGACGGCAAAGAACCTCTTCACCGGATTTTTTTTACCGTCTACTTTGCCGTCAGCTGACCGACGGCAAAGCCTTTGCCGTCAGTGGTTGCACCCTTTGCCGTCGGCTTTGGCACACGGCAAATTTCTGAATTTCAGCAGTGAATATTTATAAAATTATGCTCTTTTAAATGAGTGCCTCCACTCATTTTTATAATGATATTTTTTGTAGGCTTCTTTAAATATCACCTACTCCTCCTTTCATCCATTCAAAATCCTTGATGATCCAAATCTCCTATGGCAAGCTTGAGGTATTTTTTCTTATGACCAGAGAGGTCGAAGAAAAATAAAACTCCTATTTATATAGCAATTTTGTTTCTGCTTGCTGTATGGCTTACTGTGTTGTTTCCGACGTTAGTTGACGGAGTAGACGGAGTACTCGGAGTTGGACCGGAAGACCTCGATGACCCCGAGAACTTATGAGAGCAAAGGCAAGCAGCCCTTTGACCATGTTTGAGGAAATATTATTTAAATTCTAAGTAAAGCAATTATTCCTGTTGCATATGATCATGAGTATTCGATAAATCATCGATATGATGTTTCCGATGGCTCCTCCGGAGCACTTGAATATGAGCATGATCCTACCACCTATGCGGATCACACTAATACTACGTTGACAAGTAGAGCTAAGCATAGTAGAAGCATGAGCATGATGATGGAAAATATCAAAGGTTTATGAAAACCCCATCGGGTGCCACTAATGCCCGAGGGTGATGATGAGTTAGGTGCCTACTTATGAAGAAGTAGTGAATCGGGTATATTTTGGTGTGAGTAGTTTCGAAACATGATTAGATTTATGATGTGTCGACCATCCCAACCTTACATGTGCGACCACGTTACCCCTTTTTGGGACGAGGCTTTGTTGATTACTTTGGTCGGTGCTAGCACAGAGCCACATTACTAGTGGCGGCAGTGATATGTGGTCACTCTCATGACGGGGTCGTGCCAGGTAGGACGACTATGTCGTTTTTACGTGTTCCAGGCACACCGTTGGTCCCCGCATGGATGATACTATCCAGAGTTGGTGCTCGTAAGACGTACATCATGTGGGCTGGGTACCAATCGAGCGGAACTCTTCATCTAGTATCGTCAGAGGAAAGGCATTGATCGGGTACTTACCTCGGGTATGTTATATATCGCGAGTTGTGGATGACATGGAAGTTTCTCGGATCTGGTGGGTACAGCGTACAACTTCTGTAGAGTGTAAAACTATTCGAATAGCCGTGTCCACGGTCAACGACAGTTGGGTAATCCTGCTTAAACTACATCGAGTCGTTTCCGCATAAACCAATTGTGTGTGTGTTCAAGGAGTTATGTGAAAGAGTTGATATCACCAAGTGTGGTGACTTGGCATATCGGGTGAACCCGAAGTGTTCATAACTCAGAAGATATGTTGATATCTGTAAGTTGTTCTTCTAAATACCATCTAGATTACAATTTATATCCATCTATGTCCATGTTTACTTACATTTGAGCTCGCTTTCCACCAATGCTGCATATTACTTGTTATCATATCAACTGCATTATCCATATCATGGGCTGTTTGCGATTACATTCAAAGTACTCATTGGCTTGCCACTGGTTATTTCATTGACCATGTATGAGAGATCAGGATATAATCAAGATTAACTTGGTGACATTCCTGCGAGCTAGGACGCTTCCCAATCATAATGCCTGTAGGTTATGGCTGATGGCATGGATTCACGCTTTCGACCAATATTTCTGCGATTGGTCAAGTTTGCTGTGTTGGCCCTCAAGGCCCTATATATGTAAGAATTGATCGCAAAGGTCATTTATTGTATCAAACGATATGTATGGATGTAAGACTCTTGCTATACAGTTTATGTGTGTTCGGTGACCATTGTTCTCTGCGATCACTTAACACGTTCACTCGACGAACTCGACTCGTAAGTCGGGGTCCCCATAGAAAGCCACTTGCAATCAGATGCATGACCACATTAGCAACTGTCAATACATATCCGAGAAGTTCGGCAAACTCATCTACCTCAGACCTTCGAAAAACAATCATACCAGACCTGGTAGACCATCCGAGCTATCTCCACGAGTACTAGGGAAAATTCATGGCACTATTTGCCACCAAGTATTGAAGCCTTTCGATGTCCGCGTCATGAGATACTAAGGAAGCTGAACGATAGCAATGTGTCAAAAACCCATGGAGCTCTACTCCTTGAAAATAGGAGGCACCAAGTATAGAACTACATCACATCGGCATCATATAGATTGCAAAATACCCGCGTGATCCTAATTTTTTTGAGTGAGGAGAAGTGTATAATTAAAATTCCTAAGTCATAATACCTCACCAAAGCAGGGAAGAGGAGTAAAAAGCATCTTTCTCTCCGATATAACTAGACTCAAAATAGTTTTTTACTAGACTCGACTCGGACAAGTTTGAACAAGCAAAGCCTCATATGGTCGTATGGCTCTGATTACCAACTTGTAACGTCCAAGATGCGACACTATCGTATTTGAGTACGAGTCCTTAATATGGATAGAGACGCATCCCCGCATTTGGCAAGTATAGAAATAATTGCAGATGCATTTAAAGAGGAGATGAGTACATGAGTTGGCTTACACTCGCCACATACTAAATTACAAGTCATACCACATTTATTCAAACATTTCGAAGATTGGGTCCGCCTACGGTCGAAATCAAACGGTAAAAGCAATGAAGTCTATCTCGCTATCCCAGGAGACGACCAAGGCCGTTCTACTCGTCCAGGTTGGTAACGTACATGTGTTGGCTCTGCTCATCATACTCCCACTTGAGATCTGGAGCATCATGTGTGTCAAGATCTGTGGTAGCTGAACATGTGGTGTTGTAGTAATATGTGAGCCACGGGGACTCATCAATCTCATGACCAAGATAGTGATAGTAATTAAGTTATTTGGGAAAGGCATGTTTAAGTGGTGAGGTTGCAGCAGCACGAAGCATTATATGGTGGCTAACTTACGATTCACGTTTAAGATGAGTATCTACTCAAGTCGGTCACAAATTAATTATGATCAACCAGTAATCCTGAACACCTACTTACGTCAATCATAACCCCATCGTGTTCTCCTTCCGAACTCCCTCAAAAAGTGTTCAACAGGGTTACACACATAGTTGATTCATTTTAATTAAGTTTACTTCATGTTTGCTATAGCCGGATGTTAAACTAATTTCTAAGTTGCCACATAACCGCGGGCACGGCTTTCGAAAAGATTTGACCCTGCAGGGGTGCTCCAACTAGTCCATCACAAACTATCACAAGCTACCCTGAAGAGAAAACCTCAACTTTGAGATAGCCCGAGGTATCCTCGATATACCATTTCAAAAGATATAACAAGATGGGTAAAAAAATCTAGCAAGACCGCCCAACGAATCGACAAACTCGATAAGAGTCGCGTATCTTATTCTCAAGATACGACCGGTTTGTCCAAACTTCTGGTAGACGAAGCACATAGTTGGCCCTGGCAGCCATCGACGGTTGACAGTATGGACCAACAGTCATGACGAGCATTGGTCCGGGGGTCGATTAATTACCCACACGGTAACTATGCCCTATGCATTTTTATTAAGGTGTTTAGCAAATGGTGTAGCAAAGTTGGGTCTTGCCAGACGAGTTTTACACCAAAATAATTTATCAAGGGGGTCCCCACACTAGTGGGGAAAACGCTATACAGAACTTCTATTGGTGGCGCACCAGTTTTAATCAACGCCACCATTTTTTTTTCCAAATAGTGGTGGCATCGACATATTTGGTACTAATGGCATGCCGTCTATAATTCACGTCACTAGTATTTGGTATCCAACAATCTTGTGTGAGATAAGTTACTGGTGGCATGTTATTTTATGTCACGCCACTGCTACTGTGCCTACCGATGGCGTTGGACTAATCAGCATGTCACCGTAATTGTACCTAATTATCCGAATAAATAAATAAATCTGGACGAATTATTAGCGACGTTTACAGTGCAACACACACCACGAGTTCCACAGTGCAGTCCACGCTAGTAAAATTGACTAAAAAATGGGCTTCGAGTATATGCTAACTGGGTCGAGGAAAAATAGCCCACCCTCTTTTTCTAGAGTTCTTTCTTCTCTAGGTCAAAGAAAACAACCCAAACTCCCATCCTACTTCAGCCAGGAGAGAGAGAGTGACATAGTGAGAACCTCTGGCAGTCGCCAGCGACCTTCACTTGCAGCTCGCCGCCGGCTGGATCCTCTCGCCTCAGCCGGTCTGATCCCCTCCCCCACCTTAGGAAGCTCTGAGATCCACCCCACCGAGCACCCATATAAGATAGGCCTCAGTTGGGGAACTAGTTAGGGTTGTGGCAATGACATCGCGTGTGATTCCTCCCAACCATCCTCATAGTGAATAATGAAGGGATTCAAATTACAAGTGTCTCGGTCGAAGCCACCGTCCAAACCGCCAACTCTAACAAAACGCTAACATGTCTTAAGTACAAGCCGATTCTGGACTGGTGTGCCACTTGGGCTGAGTCCTAGGCCTCCAACAGGTTCAAACGTTGGCATGTCTTTTCTCTAAGTAACTCTATCGATAGCTTCGCTAGTCGCCACTGTTGTCATCGTCGGCTTCAGAACCTCCCCACTTGCCTCAGTAGTACCCGCTGTGCTGACAACCCAGCAACTATCTCTCTCTCTCTCTAGAGAGAGAGAGGGAGAGAGAGAAAGAGGGAGGGAGAGAGAGAGCGAGAGAGAGAAAGAGAGAGAGAGAGAGAGATCTTTGCATCCACAAACAGCGGCCGATTCCGACGAGGTCCGATGGCCATGGCTGACGTGAAGCGCATCTTCGAGCTCTGCTACCTCCGTTGCGTCTCTCCTACGGCAAGATCTGTTGGTCCCGGCCTCCAACGCCCATGCTCAAACCCTCCTCGTGCCCAGGGTTTCGGTCATGGTTTTGTCTCTGTCGCAGGTGCATCTCCGGTGTCCCTGGCGGCCTTCTCTGTTGTCTTCTGTTGGAATTGGAGGCTCTGCACAACATAGACCACAACTGAGAATAAGCAAGCATGTTATCTGCTACCCACTTCTATGCTGGTACTTTAATTTGCTTACATAACAAGAGAGTATAGATTTCATAACAACCCAAGGTAATACATGCACGCCTAGATAAGATTGAGCTGTTAACTAACACACAAGATACAAAAAAATTGGCATAGCTTAATCACGGTAAATCTATGTTGCAGGGTATTGTGCATAAAGGAATGTGTACTACCATAATCTACGAGAAAAATCAATGCCATTCCTTGCATCTCAATTAACAATTGCAGAGTTGGTGCATTAGACTATTTCCCCACAGCAGTAGCAGATAGATTCATACTACAAACAGACATGTGCTCTTGAACATTTGTAGAGGATGTATCTATTGCTTCTTGTGCTTGAATGTGATCAATGAACTCTTGAACCAGATGTAACTAAACTAACGATTTGCACATATGACCCTTTGACCATCTTTCACCTCACACAAAATAGAGCCCCTTTGACCTGCGATAAGCACGTAGTGCAGACCACTTATCATCACATGGAACAAGTTTCACAGTTTTAGTTGATCGTTTGCTATCAACAAAACTTGCTTTGGGTGGAAGAGGCAGTGGAAGAGCACCTGGTCTCTGTCGTGTAGAAATGTGCAGAAATATAAAACCACCACCAATCTCCTCATGTAACACTGCCAGATCGTAGGTCGTATCCATGTCCTTGGGTTTCTGTAGAGCAATGGCCGGATGAACACCAGGCATCAGGTCGTCCAAGAATCGAGTAGTGTATTGGAGATGATTAGGGGCTTCCTCATAAGCAGATAATTGATCATATAAATCAGCAAATCTATCCACATAATTAACAACAATGCTGGTTTGTGAAATACAAAACAATTAATGTAGCAGAGTCTGATGCTAATTACGACCAAATCGGCTCTACAAACTCAACAGAATTCAGACCAGGAAGCTTGAGGACAGCGACGTTGCATCGATTCAAGCCAACGAGGAGTTGCTCCTTCAAATTGAGATATTGCTAATGGAACTCATCAATGTTGAGGAGTACACCAGAGACGGAACTGATCCTCACACCGAGTTTTCCATAGCCGTGGATTTGTACCATCAAAACGTGGGAGATCCGCTTGAACAACAAACGATAGCGTATCAACAACATCTGGGTAAGGCGTATCATGCGTAGTAGACGAAGGACGAACAAGGAAAACAGAAACTCGCCCACCTCTGACCGGAGGATGGACATACAGAGCATGTGCCTTCCCCCGGTGATCCTGGTCCAAGCCAAGGGAGTCGGCGGCTGAGTTGCGGGCACCCCCAACAAGTCGAGGAGGCAAAGTTTCGCCGCGCCCAGGCGATTCCCTCGGCCAGTCACGGCGGACAGCCTTGAGCTCGAGCACAAGATCCGCCCACACCTCGTCGACATGAGTCGTTAGCAGCCCATCGAGTCTAGTGTTGTTGGCTTGGATGAGCTTGTCGATGGCTTGGAGAAGATTCTCATTGTGCCCCTTGAAACGCTGATCCAGATCGGCAGTGAAATCCACCCGCAGTAGCGAGTACACGCTGCGCCCCTCATTTGACAGCTTGTCCATTGCCTCAGCTCGCCACCGATCATGCCACCGCATCGCGTACGAGTATCGTGGCAGCTCCAGGACAACCAAATCTAATACCAGTGTAAGATAGACCTCAATTCGCGAACTAGCTAGGGTTGTGGTAATGGCATCACGTGTGATTTCTGCCAACGACCCTCACATGGAATAAAAGGGAGATTCAAATTACAAGTGTCTTGGATGAAGCCATCGTCCAAACCGCCAACTCTAATAGAACATTAACGTTGTCTTAAGTACAAACCCATTTTGGGCCGGTGTGCCACTTGGGCCGAGTAACGTCGCGAGCGGGCCTTTGTCCTGGGCCGCCAACAGGTTCAAACGTTGGCACGCCTTTTCTCTGAATAACTCTATCAGTAGCTTCCTCAGTCGCCATTGCTGTCATCGCCGGCTTCAGAACCTCCCCGCTTGCCTCAGTAGTACCCGTAGTGCTGACAACCTAGCCCTCTATCCCTCCCACGATCCCAATCTCTCTCTCTCTCTCTCTCTCTCTCCTGAGATCTCTCTCTTTGCATCCACAAACGGCGGATGATTGCAGCGAGGTCTGATGGCCATGGTGGGCGTGAAGCGCATCTTCGAGCTCTCCGACCTCCATTGCGTTGTCTCCTTCGGCAAGATCTGTTGGTCCCAGCCTCCAATGCCCGTGCCCAAGCCCTCCCCGTGCCTAGGATTTCGTTCACGGTGTCACCTCTATCGTTGGTGCATCTCCAGTGTCCCTCGTGGCCCTCTCTGTTATCTTCTGTTGGAATTGGAGGTTCTACACAACATAGACCCACAGCTGAGAATATGCAAGCCTGCTATGTGCTACCCACTTCCATGTTGGTAGTTTAATTTTCTTACATAACAAGAGAGTATAGATTTCATGAAAACCCAAGGTAATACATGCCCCCCTAGATAATATTGGGGTGTTTACTAACACATAAGATTCAACAAAAATGGCATAGCTTAATCACGGTACTATGAATACCAAAACAAAGAAATGGGTTAATAACTGAAGAGTCAATTGACCACCAATACAAACTTTACTTTAACCATGGGCCGCAAGGCTAATCAACAAAGATTTCTGAGAACATACATCATGAAACATGACACTGCTACTATTTGATGTTTCTATGCGCGCCTCATGTGTGTGTGTGTGTGTGTGTGTCCTTACTACTGTCGTCGTTGCTACCTCCCGCTGCTAGTAGCTGCTGCTTCCCTGTGTGCAAGAGTTGCACTGCTAGCTCCTACTGCTTGTCTTGCCGCTTCCATGTGCTACTGGCTACTGTCAGTTCTTCTTGCCATGATAACATTTGATATTCTGTATCTAATTTCATATGAAAAGATATACCTTGCAGCTGCCTTCTGTATGTTAGATGTGCTCGCTTGGATGCTATATATATGTATATACTGGCTTGACTTCATTGGTAATCATTGTTCAGGTAAAAATAGGATAGGAAATGCAGATATAAAAATGCATTATAGATTTAGATCATTAAGTATTACCATCAGACTTGATAGTATACTGCATTTGGAATAAGATGGGTTTCCTACCCATGGATAGTAAGCAAATTCTTATTTCAATATGTGTCATTGACAAGACATTTTGATTATTTTATTTCATAATTTATTCTGAAAAGAACCAATTCATAATAATTCTAATAGGTTTTATAACCAAGAAGAGCATGTTGGAATTAACCTTTGCTTGTATAATCGAGAAGTTTGTTGTATTTAGGTTTGACTATTTTTTTTTAATGCACATACAAAACATTGTTGTCTCTACCTACAAATAATTTAGTCAGTGAAACAACTACAATTATAACAACCATATATGAAAATGATTGTCAATACATTGAGCGAGAATCATTAGTTTTAGTAGACCTAAAGTGGTCCAAAACTGAATCTAGGAGCACAGCATGACAATAGTTGACATAAGTACATACTTTGTCCTTTCTTAGATAGCAACTGTTATATCCCTTATTAAAGAAAGAAAGTAGTGGATGGCTTCCTTTCGTCTAAAAATACAACACCTTAAAATTTTACTAGCAAGCTATAGTCATAGATATGATTACAATTAGATGATTTGCTTGATGTTACACTTGCTAACTAGGCCACTCATTTTCTGTATAGTCTATGGTCTCCATTTGGTCCTGGTATTCAGAACTTGATCATGATCTTATGTATAGTCTATGGTCTCCATTTGGTCCTGGTATTCAGAACTTGATCATGATCTTCTCCATAGTCCATGGTCTATGGTTTGTAGTATTACGTTTGTTCTAATCGAGTCCAATTGATTGTGATGTGCTAAGGTGAGATATATATAAGAAAATACCAAGTTGGTGTGGTGGCGATGATGACATCGACACGGGGATGCGATGATGACATCCTCCACATGGGTATGCGGCGATGATGACAGCGACATGGCGCTATGATGGCGACAACAACGACGCCGATGGCGTCAACACCGGGCTATGGCGGCGATGACGATGACCACATTGTAGAACTAACACATATATGAATGAATATATGAATTATATAACTGACTTGAATATATGGATGGATGTGTACATATTTGGATGCGTGCGTAAACTGCATAATTTTTTTCAAATACATAAATACTTAGTGGTGGCGTTGGTGGGCATGCACACATTGGTATTGGTTTTAAATAGTAGTGACATAGGTAAGTTGACACGTCATTCTACTTTGCTTAGTGGTGGCATGAGTGAATAGTTCCACACGAGTAGTATATAAAATACTAGTCGTGTGGCCGCCTAAATGCCATCGGTATTTCACTAACTGAGGCACGATATTGGTGGCGTCGGATGATGGGGCTGTAAATTAGGGGTAGGCCTACAGACCTGCTTCCCCAGGCCCACCTACGATCCCTGACGAACATTAGTGTCCTTCAAATCATCGGTGTAGTCTCGACCTCACTCGATAAAGCATACCGTCACCCAGCGTGCCTGCAATCACCTAGAACACCTTGTGTCAGTCGGATGCATCCTCGCACTTGGACCACAACAAGGTGATGGCACCGAAGAGGCTGCGACAACTAAGGACTTAATCCATCACATGAAGTGCAGTGAAGACCCAAGTTATCAGTAACGCCATGAGTTATATATGCTATTTCTAGTAACTTCCTTATTTATTAGCATTAACTCACCTCGTAACGAAGCTCGGCTAGTCGTGGCGTACACTATATAAGCCACTCCCAGGCTCCTACTCAATGGTTCAACACCTTGTATTCTTTCATACCCCATAAGAAAACATCAGCCTAAGGGCTTGAGACGTAGGGTTGTTACCACTTCCGAGTGGGGTGTGAACTCGTACATCTGAGTGTATCTGATGCACCTAGTTAGACTTTGCCCGTCCCCCTAAGTACTATTGTCAAGGTCATTCCCACAACAGTTCGCACGCACCTTGGGGTTGCGCGTCTAGCATATCTCGCGTAGTTGCACGTTTATTGCATTTTTCATGAACTTGATGACACTCGGCGAAGAGATCCCCTTCGGTTCCCTCAGCTTTGCCGTCGATGACTCGGCGTGGCTGCAGGATGCGCCACTGGACACCGATGCCCTCCCTGCTCGAGGTATGTCACATTTGAGCACAGTCGCACACGGAGTCCTAATCCGGCAGCCATAGGTGCCGTATCATTCGGCGCCCACACGCCCCGCTACTTTTCGTCGCAAGCGCTCAGGGCACTCGCGGATGCAGCAGTGGATCAAGCATGCCATGGCCAACCAGGCCATCTCCGGGCAGGTGGCTATGCTTAGCTCAAATGATCCCACCGTTAGCATCTTTCCTTCATCAAGCAAGGAATCACTTGGCGACTCCGATTGCGAAAGAAGTAGGGGCGCCGCCAAGGTCTTGATGGCTGACACCAACAAGGGAGGAAACACATGTTTTCCGCAGAGAATTCTCCTAGACGTGATGGCGGAGAGCGTCACCATGGCAACGGCATCCACCACATTCTGTAGCCGCTCACCGAGCATAAGCGGGAGGAACTTCGGCGGAGGAGCGATCAAGTTCTCGGCACCCCCATCACCGGGAACACCCGGAGGAGATCACGCTGGAGAACACACGACTAGCCAATCTGGCCGAGCGCTAGCGACTCTAGCAACTTAAGCGGTCCCTCGACGCTTGAGCCGCAAGGGACCACCCGTGCTCCAGCCACAGCCATCGGCGGTTGTTCCCGAACGACGCTAGCGTCACATTGAGGTGATGCGGACACATTTGGTGAATCTGGCCGCAACAACTGGGATCGCTGATTCCATTCAGCCGAGTGACAGTGCTACCGAGGAAGGCATTCGACAGATCCAGGCTCTGTTGAAGATTGTGATGGAGCAGAATTCCACCGTGTTGCAGTCGCAGCATCGCACTTATAGCAAGTCCGTCCAGGCGGGGAACATGCAGTCGGCTCATAGCCCGCATGTACAAGGATGACGACAAAGGTCTCGTCCTCTTCCAAGAGGCTTGCACGGGGACTGGAGGCACGGTCGTCGAGTCCGAAGCAAGTCACCTCCCCCGAGGAGTGGCTCACTCTGTCACCGAGGCCATGACCGCAGGCCAAGCCCCAATTGGCATCGGGCTAATGGGGATGACGATTACCGGGCCCCCGCGGTTCAATGCTCGGTCTATAATCACGCAACATGTGGTTGATTGATCGCGAGCTGGACGGAGAGTGTCCCGCCTCGAGTGCTTCGGCCGACACATACGAGAGCCAGAGATTCCCTAGAACTACTGGTTGGCCACAGGTCAGACAGTTCAATGGTGAGTCAAAGAAACCAACCTGGCTAGAGGACTACTGAGTGGCCTTCTAGATAGGCGGCGGTGATGATTACGTCGCTATGAAGCATCTGCCCCTCATGTTGGAGGGGTCTGCAAGGGCGTGGCTCAATCAACTACCTTCCAGCGACATCCACAACTGACGCAATCTCGCTCGAGTGTTCGTCAAGACCTTCGAGGGCTCATACAAACGTCCAGGCGGCCTAACTGAGGTACATCATTGTTTCAAGAAGAGCAACAAGTCTCTTTGGGAATACATCCAGTGGTGGACCACACTGCACAACACTGTGGAGAATGTCACCGAACACTAGGCCGTATACTCTTTCAAAGCGGGCTCTCAGTATCGGGAGTTGATTCTCAGGTACGGCCGATCAGGGGACCTATCCCTGAGTCGGGCCATGAAAATCGTCAATCGGTACGCGAATGGTGAAGAGGAAGACCATCTCCGTAGAGGCCGATCTAGCGAATCCGCTTAGTCGGGCAATGCCGGGAAGAAGCAAAAGTGAAAAGGCGACCCATCGGGCAAAGTCAAAGTAGTTGTTGTCCTAGGGCAGAGCCAAAACATGTCCAAGAAGAAGAAAAAGGATTGGGGCAGGAAACAACAAGGCCGAGTCCAAGAGCAGCCTTATGAACCAGCAATGTCCGATTCATGCTTGGAAGGACTATCAAGGGGACACCATCCCTGTCAATCACATGGCTCGCGACTACCGTCTTCTCCGGAAGGAGATGGGTGGAGAGCCCTCCGGGGACAAAGAAGATGAGGTCGACCCGGCGGACACCTCCGGGTACCGGAACATCGAGGGGACCCTCATGATCTTTGCTGACATCGAGAGCAAGAGATGATTGAAGGTTATCAATCGGGAGGTGAACATGGCAGCCCCGACTGTCACAAAATACCTCAACTGGGCGAAGACGTCCGTCAAATTCGACCAATCGGATCACTCGTCTAACATAGCTACCCCTCGGAGGCATGCATTGGTGGTCAATCCAACGGTCAACGGGTTCCGACTGCGCAAAGTCCTCTCGGACGATGGCAGTGGCCTCAACATGATTTACATGGACACTCTCAAAGCCATGGACATCCCGTTGTCCCGGGTGAGCAAGAGTAACATGCAGTTTCACAGGGTCATCCCTGAGAAAAAGGCTGAATTGCTCAGTGAGATCACTTTGAACGTTGTATCGGTAGCGAAAATATTTTCCACAAGGAGAGGTTTATCTTTGAAGTGGTTGACTTTCGCACCGCCTATCACGCGATCCTGGGTAGGCCCACCTATGCACGTTTCATGGCCCTCCCACGTTACCAGTATCATAAGCTTAAGATGCGAGGGCGGAAAGGCGTGATCAAGGTGACTGGCAATCGGAAGGTTGCCATGGAGTGCCTCCAGTATGGCTCTAGGATTGCCAACGAGCAGGTCCTCGTAGCCGAGCTTTATGGTTACAAGAAGGCAGTGGACACTGCAGATGTACTTAAGTCGAAGCGGCCACCACACTGATCCGAGTGCTTCTGAGACGAACATCTCCCCTTCACTCGGAGAGAAATAGGAAGCCGAGCTCATCCAGTTCCTCCGTGAGAACTAGGATATCTTCGCATGGAAACCATCTGACATGCCGGGGATTCCCACGGAGCTAGCTAAGCACCATCTCCAAGTGGACTCAAAGGTGAAGCCCGTCAAGGAACACTTACGCCGCCCCTCTATGGAGAAGCATAGGGCAATCGGCGAGGAGATTGCTCGGCTCCTAGACGCCGAGTTATCCGCGAGGTCTACCACTCCGTGTGGTTGCCGAACGTGGTGAAGGTCCCAAAGAAGAACAATTCACTCCGAATGTGTATTGACTTCAAGCACGTCAATCAGGCCTGCCCGAAGTATCACTTCCCTCTGCCCCCAATAGATCAAATTATAGATTCGACTGTCGGATGTGAACGCCTGTCGTTCGTGGATGCGTACTCCGGGTACCATAAGATCCGAATGTATGGACCTCACGAAACAAAAATTGCCTTCATCACCCCATTCAGGTGTTTTTGTTACATCACGATGCCTTTTGGCCTTAAAATCCCGACAAGATCGGTGCCATCATCCAGATGAGACGGCCGAAGCGCATGTATGATGTGTAGAGGCTTACGGGCTGCCTTGCAGCGCTGAGCCGCTTCATCTCAAGGTTCAGTGAGAAGGCTCTGCCTCTTTAGCACTTGTTAAAAAAATCCGACAGATCCGAGTGGGCCGATGAAGCGCACGTCGCATTCTACCAACTTAAAGCTCTGCTTTCCACCCAACCAGTGTTAGCTGCTCCGAGCAGTCGGGAGCCGTTGCTCCTATTCATTGCTGCCACTAGCCAAGTGGTTAGCACCATACTCACCTAGAGCGTGAAGAAGCAGGCAAAGCATACAAGTTACAAAGGCCCATCTTCTACATTTCCGAAGTACTGACCCCCTCAAAAAAAGGTATCCACACTACGAGAAGGTGGTATGTGGGATCTACCTCACAGTGACGAAGGTGGTCCACTATTATCAAGATCACTCGGTCACTATTGTCAGTGACGCTCCCTTGGTGGAAATCCTACACAATCTGGATGCAACTGTCTGAGAGGCCAAATGGCCGATTGGGCTCCTACCGGTGGATATCAAGTTAGAAGCCACGAAGGCAATTCAAGTATCAGGCCGTGGCAGACTTTCTTGCCAAGTGAGTAGAGAAAGAGTTGCCGACTCCGGACGTCCCAGAACATTGGACCATGTTCTTTGATGGATCAAAAATGCTCCATGGCTCGGGGGATGGAGTGGTCCTCATCTCCCTGAGGGGAGATCGTGTGAGCTACGTGCTCCAAATCCACTTCGATTCATCCAACAACTAGGCTGAGTACGAGGCCCTCGTGTACGGGCTCCGCATGGTCATCTCACTCGGCATCCGCCGACTCATGGTTTATGGAAACTCGTACCTCGTTCTCAATGAAGTAATGAAGGAATGGGACATTCAAATCCCAGCAATGATAATCTACTACAACACAGTTAGGAAGGTGGAGAAATACTTCGAAGGGTTGGAACTGCACCATGTGCCCCGATCCAAGAACCAAGCGTCCGATGACTTGGCAAAGATCGGGTCCACTCGAAAAATCGTTCCGAAGGGCATCTTGCTCGAGAATTTACGTGCCCCCTCGGTCTATGAGGATACCTTCATAGAAGAGCCACCACAACAATTCGGTCCGTCTAATCTGAATGCTTTCTACGTCCCGGCTATGGTTGACCTCGCCCACGAGATGTGGGCCATCACGCTAGAATGGACACAACCTTATCTTGCTTTCTTGCTCCCGCAATAGCTCCCCGAGAACCAAGAGGAAGCCCGCCAAATCGTTCAGCGTCTAAAGCTTTTGAATTGCTTGGAGACAAACTGTACAAGAGGAGTGCTACTAGAGTCAGCCAAAAGTACATTTCCAGAGAGGAAGGACTACAAATCCTGCACGAGATTCACTCGGGAAACTTTGGACATCACGCGTCCTCTCGGACCCTGGTGGCCAAGGCCTTCGGAGCAGCTTTTCATTGGCCGTGGATCAAGGGACTTGGTGGACCTGTTTGTCGGATGCCAGTTCTACAAGAATCAGTCGCACAAGCGTGCATCCGCGCTGCAAACGATTCTGCTCACTTGGCCATTCGCCATGTGGGGCCTCACCATGGTCGACCCTTTGCGCTCCGGGACGACCAGATTCACCCACCTACTAGTTGTGGTGGATAAGTTCCCCAAGTGGGTCGAAGATAAACCCATCAAAAACTTGGACGCGGCGACTACAGTCAACTTCATTTGGGAGATCATCTTCAGATTCGGAGTCCCTCATGACATCATCACCGACAACAGAACCAACTTCGACTCGGATGAGTTCCGCGAGTTCTGGTCACTCCCAAGGAACTCGGGTTAATTACGCCTCCGTGGGGCACTCGCAGTCGAATGGGCAGGCGGAATGGGCGAATGGTATGATACTTCAAGGACGAAAGCCTCAGCTGATAAGATACCTCAAGTATGTTGCTCGCGCATGGGTAGAAGAATTACCATCCGTCCTGTAGGGCATGCGAACGACTTCGAATCATTCAACTAGGGGTACTCCGTTCTTGATGGTGTATTTGTCGGAAGCCATTCTATCAAGTCACTTACGTCACAACTCACCCTGAGTGGAACAATACAATGAAGGTGAAGCTGAAGTAGCACGCGAAGACAATTTGGATCTTCTCGAGGAAAAAAGAGAGCTAGCCCTCATTTGGTCCATGACGTACCAGCAAGACCTTCGACACTACCAAGACAAGAAAGTCACGGGCCGAGCGTTTCAAGAGGGGGATTTGGTCCTCCGGCTGGACCAACAGAAACTCCACAAGCTCGCACCCCCGTGGCAAGGGCCATTTGCCATTTCCAAAGTTCTGCTCAAAGAAGCTTATCAACTGTACAACATCGATAACGACATGGAGGAACCCAGAACCAGGAACGCTGACCTGCTCCACAAGTTCTACACATAGAACTTTTCTTTTTCATTCCTGTAATGAATTTGAATGATCAGAAGAATAAAGTGCTTACTTTCTTCAAGTATCCACAACCACTTAACTCCGGTGAAACACACCCCTAGTGGGTAGAAAATCCTTGATTGGAACCTATTTTCGCTTAAGGTAAAACCTGCCTCTAGTGCGGGTAACCTCCTCACTCGGGGGCTTAGCTACGAACCAACCTTCACCTAAGTTAAAGCGGTTCCTAATAAAGGCAACATCTTCATTCGGACGCCAAGATAAACAAAACAATCATTTCTTGGTAGCGAACCTGTTTCTCATAAGGTAAACCTTTCCCCGAGTGATCTTGGAAGCCTCCACACTAGGGGAGTTAGATACGAACCAACTTTCGCCTATGTTAAAGCGGTTCCGAATGAAGGCAAGATACTCATTCAGACGCCTAGATAAACAAAATAATCATTTCTTGGTAGCAAACCTCTTTGGCCTAAGATAAACCCTTCCCTGAGTGAGGACAGCCTCCACACTCAGGGGCTTAGCTATGAATAAGCCTTCTCCTAAGTTCAAGCAGTTCTGAATGAAGGAAAGATCTTCATTCGTACGCCAAAATCATCCCAAGCAGCGATTCCACTTTCGCCGAGGGAGAAACAATGCAGGGTGAGGACAACCTCCTCACTCGAGGGGTTAGCCGCGAACCGGCTTTCGCCTTTGTCACAAGTGATCCCGAGTGAGGACAACCTCCTCACTCGGGGGCTTAGCTATGAACCAGCTTGCGCCTAAGTCAAAAACAATCACGAGTGAGGACAACTTCCACCCTCGAGGACTCGAATGTGAACCAGTTTTTGACCGAGTAAAAGTGACCCCAAATTAAGACGACCAGCAAATAAGATCCAAACTCAACTATGAATAAACGGGATCAAGTTCAGCTAAAGGTACGCATGAGAGAGGGCCCACAGCCCACTCGAAGTTTGGGGTTACATAAAATCACTCGTTATTCCGAGATGGATTAAAGATTAAATGTTTTTCCTCCGAGCATCACTCGGAGGCCAAAGATTACACTACTTCCACGAAGGTGTCAAGATCGATACCCTCTGCAATCTGGGTGGCAACCTCCATGAACATCTTCATGAAGTCTTCAAACTTGGCGCTTTTGCGGATGACGACTCGGAGACTCTTCAGCTTCTCTTCATCCACCCCCTTGCGATGGATGTGGACGAGTGAAAGGGCGATGTCAGCTCCGGCCCTTTCCGATGACTTCTTCCATGACTTGAGTTCATTGGGAATGGCCTTCACACGGTTCACAATGGTGTGGGTATCCTTCGCTAGAGCATCATCAGGGGCTTTGTCCTGATCATCTCCCCAACCGTCGACTGAAGCAGCTTGAAACAAGCAAGTACCTAATCGACACTGAAAGGACATGGATGTCGCCTAGAGGGGGGGTGAATAGGCTCTTTAAAATAATTACGGTTTAGGCTTAAAAAAATGGGGAATAAAACTAATGTTTAATTTGTCAAGCACAAAACCTAAAAAACGAGGCTCACCAATGTGCACCAACAACTTATGTTAACCAAGATAAACAACTAAGTGATAGCAAGGTATATAACAAGAAATGATATGGCTATCACAAAATAAACGACATAAGTAAAAGGCTTGGTTAAGAGATAATCGAGGCACGTGGCGACGATGATGTATCCCAAAGTTGACACCCTTGTGGATGCTAATCTCCGTTTGGAGTAGTGTGGAGGCACAATGCTTCCCAAGATGCCACTAAGGCCACCGTAATCTCCTTACGCCCTCGCACAATGCAAGATGCCGTGATTCCACTTAGGGACCCTTGAGGGTGGTCACCGAACCCATACAAACAAGGTTGGGGAAATCTCCACAAATTAATTGGAGGCTCCCAACAACACCATGAAGCTTCACCACAATGGACTGTGGCTCCATGATGACCTCAAATGCTCGCGGCAATCTCCACAACTTAATTGGAGACCTCGATGCCTGCACGGAGATTAACACCACAATGATTGAGCTCCACGGCACAACCAAGATTCTAGGAGGCCAAAGCATCCACAAAGAACAATCTCTAGGGTATCAAGAACCCAAGGGTAACAAGCTTCTCAAACTACTCACTTACACGTATCACCGTGGACAACTCAAACCGATGCAACTGAAGCAAACGCAAGAACACACGAAGTGATCAAGTCCCACACACTCAAATCCCTCCACAACAACAAAAGCGATGGAGGAATATGAGAGGAAGAACAAGGAGGTCACAAAGAACTCTAAGATCAAGATCCAATGGGTTCCCCTCACATAGAGGAAAAAGTGATTGTTGGAAATGTGGATCTAGATCTTCTCTCTCTTTTCCCTCGAGAACTAGCAAGAAGGTCAACAATGAGGGGTAAACACAAGCTCAAGAGATGGGGAACTATTGGGGAGGAAGACCACCTTAAATTGGCCCCCACGAATCTGCCCGTTATGAGTAGAAATACACAGGAGTGGTACAACCGATTGCCACGATGGTACAACCGGTTGTCGGGGTGGTACAACTGGGCTTTCTAGTACAATCACCCAACAACCGCCCAACAACCGGACCACAACAGAATGTTGGCCATCGGTTCCACCTCCCATGGTTGCTGGGCACGGCTAAGTCCCAAGCGATACAACCACTAAGAACACGGGTAGTGCCGGCTACACTAATATAGCGATAAAACGGGCCACAACCGCCAACCACCACAACACAACAAAACCCTCTCTGGTTGTGGACTGGTGCTGGAACGGTTCAACCACCGAGGGGGCGGGCGGTACAATCGTCCGGTACAGCGGTACAACCGCTAGAATAAAAAAGGAAATACCAGAAGTGCCATAACTTCTGCAATTGAGATCCGAATTGAGCAAACTCAAACTTGTTGGATTCAGGACGACAAGAGCTTGTTGGAAATCTTAAGAAGAGGCAGTTATGAAAAATGCCAATGATATAGATATGTCAAACCTCTATGACTGAAGAACAGGCAAAAACTCCAACATCGAAAAGATAATAGAAGATGCAAACAAACTTCGTGTATGATGAACTCGAGCTTGTCATAAAGATTGCCATAAGCTCAAATACTCACAAAGAGAAACACCAAACAAGAATCAAGAAATATGATTGAAGGATGCAAATGGCTTGAGCCTTGAATGAGCGATACCATCAAGCTACTCACTTGAGAGCCCCCCTTGATAGTACATCAATCTATTCTAAAATAGAAAAAACTATCAATGGAAAACTTATACCTTGCACCTAGTCCACTTGAGCTAGATGATGATGATCTTCACTTCCTCAAGATGGAACACCTTTGTTGATGGCGCTGGCACGATGAAGACTTGTAAATTTCTCCCGCATACTCAACTATGGTGAGCCACTCTTCAGCACATCTTCACAAGTCCATTGCCACCGCAATGGACGACAAGCTTCAAGCAAGATATCTTCGTGATGCTCCACTTGAACTTGCACACCCACTTCTTGATAACGATCACCACTTGATGTCATCCTTCATGGGTTGAATGATATCTTCCTCTTGAGGCAAGACCATGGAAACACACCTAACCCCACAAAGAACTCTCATGAAGACCTGGATTAGTACACAAAGCATAATGGACAATGCTTACCTTACCATGGGATCACTTGATCCCTCTCGGTACATCGTGTCAGCTTTGTGTGTTGATCAACTTGATTCACTCTTAGACTTAGTCTTGATCAATTGTGTATTTATGATCAATATTTGGATAAAACCTTGAATGGAACCTTGGTCATTGTATAAAATCCTTGAAACCAACACATGGACTTCAAGAAGTGCCTATGGACAAATCCTACAAATATAACTTAAGGCAACCATTAGTCCATAGGGATTGTCGTCAATTACCAAAACCTCATATGGAGAAATATGATCTAACAGTCGTGGTACTCTAGCCTGAGAAGAGATAAAGTGGCGCTGTCCTTCAAAAGACCCCACTTGAAATATGGAAGAAATAAAAGGGCTCCGCACCCTACTAGACTTTGTCAAACACATAAGGAAAATAAGACTACAACCGACTGCCACTGTCTACAGTAGCCTCGGGGACCACACCCAGTGGGTCCGCTCAGTGTGATCCAACTCAAAGCAAACACCCACTGGGTGTGCCTCCGAGCTTGCCCACTCGGGATTCCTACTCGGAACAGATTCACAAACAAATGTGCACGTGAAGGACTCACCTAAATGTTCTTTGCCACGGCTTCACTCGCGACGTACGCCTCCTTCAATCGCCCAACCATCATGTCCAGCCGAACCAAGGCTTCCTTGCGCGCCCTCCTGGTCCTCCAGGGTATGGTGGATGGAAGATGTTGCCATCCATGGGGAGAGACGATGGAGTGGTCAGCAGATATAGTCCTAGTGACGCCTGAGTCGAGGCGGTCTCCTGCACAACGGGAGCCTTTGCCTTGATGCTCTCTCGGCTGGGAGTCGGAGCCTGCTTCAGCACTTCTCCAACTACAGAGGGGGAGTCAGCATTGAGTTCAATCACGTTTCACAGCTCTTCACATGTTCACAAGACATCCAAAAGACCACGTGTATAGCCAAAGCCCGAATCTCGAATGAATCACCAGAAAGGCTCAAGGGTTACCTTTACATGAAGCGACATCAACGTTAGCTCTACCTTTGTCAGAGGTCTTGGGCTCCAGTGAAGTAGTCGAAGTGTCAGCCGTGCAACAGAAACAACATAAATCCAATTATCACTCAGAAGACGTTACTCGAACTGGGACGAATCACTTAGCGAAAATACTTACACCGATGCCACGGGTGCGTCAACCTTGATGCGCGATAGAACGGCCTTGTGAGGTTTGGAGCTTGTGTTCTTGGGCTGCTTGGCGCCCTGCTCCGGCAGCGCCTCAGGCTTGCTCCGATCCCGTTTGGAGGTGCGAGTCGGCATTGGCGACACACTCGTCGTCACCATCGATGGAGTTTTCGGGGCATCATAACGGACTCAAGGGTCCTGACGCGCCTTGGAACGGGTCGTGATCGGAACTTCATCAGATGGTGAAGATTTTTCCTAGTCTCTATGCTCGTCTTCGCTCTCCTCCGTCTCTTCATCATCGCAGTCATCATCGTCATCGTCCTCGAAGCAAAATCACAAATGGGAGTTAAGGAAATGAAGAAATTCACTCAGTATAGAAGCTTGATGGCTTACCTCATTCAATAGCTGCTCCGCCGAGAAAGGAGGCACCTTCTTGGAGCTCCTGAGGTTTTCCTTCACCAGAGTAATGTCCTTGAGTTTGTTCTCCAGCGCCTCTTCCCCGATCTCCTCAGGATGAACTCCGCTCAGATCAATCGTCCCTTCATATTTCCACACTGGGTCGACTCTGGCCTCGAGAGGATCGCTCCTATGCTAGAAGAAGACTTCCAAAAGGTCCATCCCATTAACGCCGTTCCAGATATTAATATTAACAGTTAACATTACTTATGAGAAGGAGTATACCACTATACCAGCTTCTGCTTAGCGATATTACATAGGATTAAAATCGCGTGGGTCTCTGAATCCGTGGGTCTTGCCTGCGTGTGTCTTGCCTGAATATGTGCGAAATACCCTCTTCAAATAATATAGGAGTCGGTGTCTTGCCTGCATGTGCAAGTTTATTTAACTGTAATCGTATTGAGCTTTTCCGTCGAACTTTTTACATCAACAGGAGAAAAGACAATGTGGGCAATACTGTGTGCCGCAAAGAAAAATAATATTGAATGCTCATATAAGCAGTACTGCATATAAGTGATGTATTACATCAAGATGACACAGATATCTGATTTTCCATATTCTACATGAGTTGGCTTCTGTATGTTCTAACGGATGTTGCCTTGTTTTGTGCAGGCTTATTGCGTGCTACACTGGTCCAACAAGTAGTGTATTGGTTTCATATCAGCATAGCTTCCCAATTCATATATGGAGTTCAGCATATCAGGAAATAAGTGACCTTTCCCAAATAATGCAGTTGAGGGGACTTCTGAATGTTACTTTTAGAATAGCGAGAAGGAGGATTATTGATATATGCACCGGACCATGGAATGATTCACGTCGTTCATCAATTAATGCTAGGCTCTGTATTATCCAAGATATTAGTACTTGGATGTCTTCTTTTCTCATGGATGTCTTGCCCATCCTAATAGAGACCAGTAAATAAACTATGTAGTTATTACCAGAACATGTTACCATATGAATCCTCATAGTTGAGGGGACTCCATTAGGAAATTCGCCACTTCATTCTTTGCTACCTACGAGGCAATTTAATTTAATTTAGTTCTCAATTAGGAAATCTGTCACATGTTCTTGTTTTCTATTTAGTTCTTAAACTATGATTTTTTAAATTGAGTTGTTGTGATTTTTTTCATAATTAGATATGAATTTGGCTCTAGGTAACTATAACTTTAACAAATGCATTCTGATTAGGAGGACAACATTGGGAAATATATGTTTGTTCTTATTCTTCGATTTTATTAATACAATCGATTTACTTTTGTTCCACAATAGCAGTTGACCACCTAAATCATTCATGTGTTTCATGTTATACTTCTATCTGTACATTGCTTGATTTGCTGCTATTTTTAGAATTTATGTGGCTTGATGTATACTTCCTTTGTAAACATATATGAGACGTTTTACAAAGGGAGTAGAAGCTATGCTTTAGTATTTGTTGATCAATCATGTTAGTCAGCTTGGCTCTGCCTTTTAGGCTTACCATTCTGTTTTTATATCTTGTTGTGCTTAGCAAATGTGTCAGAGCCACAAGAGGTTTATGAAGATGGTGAGAAGGGAAAGACATAGAGTGGGCGCTATGCGGAAGCGACGACAGCCTACGACCTAAATGCTTCAAGGCATCGTGTTCTATTCGAGTAGCAAGTACATTGACTTTCACACGTCTAGCCCCTTACCTGCAGGTATTTGGCACCAACAACAAACACATGTAGCTTGCTTGTATAAAATGTTGCGACTCTACACTATCATCCCATTTATTTATGTAGAATGGAGATTTCAATTTTTTTGTTGCCGGAGGATGAGTCTGGTTGAGCCAGCAATAGTCTGGATTTAGTATGCCTAACTTTGTCTATCTTAATCAATGAAAATTGTTGTTTTCCCCTAGAAAGCTTTGTGATCGATTAATAAATTACATGACTAAAATATGTGTTCTTCTGGTTGGTCTCGTGCAAAAGTTATAGACTTTTTCAAGTAGTACTGCTCATTATATTTCGCCAAGTAACACTGATTTGCACTTGTATGTTAGTTTAGTTACTAGATTGGTTTTAGAATGTCTCCAAAATTTTGTTGATCTACTAACAAACACCTTGCATTACTATAGAAGTCCTTCAAGACAAGAGATTTAAGTGTCGTCTTGTAGAACTCTTGCTGAAGGTTGACGTGCTGACTAGCAGATCAAGAAAAAAAATTCATTATGTTGTTTATACATATCTGATTGTAGTTACATGCGACAACAAGTTTTATGTATGTCAAAATCTCTGTACGCATCCGTTATTTCAGTTGGATTTATGTATGACAACATCTGTAGTTACGTGTCACTCATATTTATTTATACAACAATTAATTTCAGTGAAAAAACAGTGTGGCCAAATAATTCAATTAGACGGATCAAATATTGTCTTTGTTACTTCATTCAAAGGCACTCAATTTTACCAAGTAATGTCCAATTAATACCTAACGGACAATACCAGTCCTTCCCAAGAACTGTGTGTAGCATTCCTATGTAAAAATAACTAGCTCGTTTTGTGTTCTTCTCTGCCATTTCTCACATTTCTTTGTTCCCAGCTAACTTCTATTCAGATTTTTGTGTTCTTCATTCCCAGCTAACTGCTACTAGCCTCACCTAGACTCAAGGTTTTTTAGTCGACGAGTCGTACTGGGGTAGCGACTCTTCATTCGCCGTGATGATTGAAGACTCGTGGTTGATGAGTTGACATGCGATGAGTCGACACGAGTTAAGAAATAGGTCTAATAAAATTACAAACCTGGGCATTAATAAAATTACCATAGTATATCTATATAGTTAATAATAGTCTGTATATACTTATTAATAGTCTATAATAAAACAAATTTGGATGTAGATTTATTTCTACAGGTCATTCTGATTCACTACTTGCTTTTCAACATTTAATCTGTCATTTAAGAAAATTAAATCTAAAAATGTTGAATTGAATTATCAGTTCTCTTTGTTTAGACTAGGTTGAGAATCGCACGAATTAGTCTAGTTTTTATGTGTTATTTAGTTTCATGTTTTAGTCCTGCTTGACTTTCAACCGTTGTATACTAGATTGTTTAATTACCAATGTTTTATATTTGTTATTCTTTTAAATTATCATTATAATTCAATCATTAGTATTGAATTTTGTTAGCTCTTTTCAGCACCCTTAATTTGGTCTGTGCAGGTAGTTGTTAGCTCCGGCAGCTCCAAATACTCCTAGAAGTTTCAAGACCACCAAGTACTCCTGCGGAGTCATTAATGCTCTTGGACACCGTTATTTCACCAAGAACATGATCATTGGGACATGCCAAGCTGATTGTAAATTATTGTATTTTTTGTGATACGATGTAATTGTAAATTATTTTATTTTTGTGCATAAATAATTGATTGATAGGCCTATCTTAGAAACATGCTTTTGTGCACCAGAACTTTGCAAATTAAGGCCTAGAACTAATTCAACTAGATTATTTAAACCAAATTATTTGTCCGAATAGAGTATGGACACTATTTGACCAAATAATTGCGTTGAACAGATTATTTCCATAAAAATAAATGGGCTCGAACCTAATCATTGGGCCGAAATGATTATGGCCTTAAAAATAAATGGGCCAAACTATTAGGCTCGGCCCATGTAGAACTGATCGGGGAAATCATGCCATGTGAGATCCCATGTGGATTCCATGTCACCACAAGCGACACTTGAGCATGCCACGTGAGATCATACGTGGTTCACTTGTGCCACGTCGTCTTGCCATGTAAGATCCTACGTGGTTTAGGCACATGGCCATGACCAAAATTTTGGTCACACATTTAACGACCAAAACATTTTCGTCGTAGATCTAATGACCAAAATATCATAAAGGTCAGGTTTCTACATTCTTGACGGCCAACTGTTGACCTTCCATATTTGGTCATAACAAGGTCATAAAACAATAACAATGACCTTCCGGTGACCAAAATGGGGCGTCATGATTGAACAAATTCCTTGTAGTGCTTGTTGCCGTCATGATGATGTGCGAGTAGTTCACCACACACCTACGAGCCCATAGCAGTACCTTGATGGCTACCTCTCTCTCTTTGATCTCCAATACAATGATCTTTGCAACTTCACACTGATCCATACGATGTAACTCTTTTGTACGTGTGTTTATTGGGATCCGATGAATTGTGGGTTTGTGTTTAGATTATTCATGATAAATATTTGAGTGTCCTCTGATATATAATACGATTCTTATGTGCATGATTATGATAGATTCGTAATTCTCTTCGATCTATTTAAATAGTTTGGCCAACTAGATTGATATTTCTTCGGTGAGAGAGGTGCGATGTAGTAGGTTCAACTTGGCGAGTTTCTATATCCCAGTGACAGAAGGGGACAAATTGCATCTTTGGCTTGCTTCTACTAAGGGTAAAACCATGGGGTTTATTCATACTGGTTGAGTTTACTTTGTATACATTATGTCATCTTACTCCAAGCATTACTTCATTTGTCATGAACTTTATACATGGAGCAGCAAGCATAGAAGCACTCTTGAAGTGAAGTAATAGTAATAACTATAACTTTGTACATGGAGTCATCCTATTTGTTGATGGACGTGATTCCCATATTTACATGATCATTTCCATGAAAATCGCATAACTATACGCTCTTCTATCAATTGCCCAAGAGTAATTTGTGTACCCATCGCGTGCTACTTTTATGAGAGATGCCATTAGGGAAAGCTATGGCCCCCAGATCTATTCACAACATATTGCTAAAATCTATTTGCTTTTATTTTATTTTGCATTTTATCATTATCTACAATTATCTACACACCCATTGGCTTGCAAATAACGAGACCAAGGGTATTGACAACACTCTTTCCTGCATTGGGTGCAAGTTGTTTGTTCTTTTGTGTGCAGCTGCCGAACACGGTTGTGGTTGATATTCCTATTGGTTCGATAAACCTCTTGGTTTAATAACTGCATGAAATACTGTAGAGACCGGTTTTTCAGAAAAACAATTCCCAGAAAACAGGTCTTTTTGTTCACCAGCCCCATGACTACTATTAGCTAGTAGACACTCACTTGGTACAGAATATCCAAGCAAATACAAAATATTGGTTACAAGACCATGAAGGTCTACTGGTTTGGACAAAATTTTGAGGTTGACGGCGGAAGCGACTCGAGGAATCTTCGGTGTCCATGGGAATCCATTCCCACACGAAAAATTGACCTGGATAAATTCCTGTCTCACAAGGCCGACCAAGGAAGGTAACCGTGAATAAGTAATAACATGTGTGCCGCAGTCAGGCGTTGGAGCGACACCACCTAAAGGGCTCACATGCAAATAATAACAGTTGCCACAGTCCGGCGTCTAAGCGACACCATAGAAAGGGCTTATATGATATAATAATGAGCATTGCCATAGTTAGGCTTCTAGGCGACACCACATAAAGGGCTTATATGAAACAATTATAAATATTTAATATCCAGTAGGTAGAACCGTCCGAGGGATATCAAACAATCATAATAATAGGAGTTAGTCCACAGTAATAGTAATAATAGTATGATCATCCACCACATTTCCTAAATAGTCTCACGATTTCTGTAACTTCCTCCGAAGACCGACACTCACACCGACACTTGAGTAGTCAACAAGTCATCCTTGACCATGGACATAACTACTCGAATAGTTTTCACTCTGTAGAGGGTGCACTCTTTACCCACAGCCCATGGGTTTCAATAGTCTCTCGGACTAATGCCGCGTACGGTATTTTAGAAGGAAACACTCAGAACGAGTAAACACCCATTTTTACCCCCGCGAAGCCTGGATTCACCCGGACTACGCTGCGAGGGAAAAACCATAAGACGGGGAGGCTCCGACCTCGACTAGCATGGGATCAAATTTATACCGCGCGCTACAAGGGAAGATCTCTTCCCTCTCGGTCCCAGACCGGTAACACCCATGCCCTGTGATTGGATGACTATATTTATTTCAGGGCCATGGATACCTTCATCCCGGCCTCTCTACTTGGTGTGTACCTTGTAATAGGTTTACGACCTACTAGACCGTATTACCTTTCGGGAAGGTCTGCGGCAGCACGAACGTAAGGTGACACACAGACGAGACTCGATCTATGGTCGACTTATGAGGATTAATATTTTCTTGCAGGGGTTAGTACCATATAATCTTGCTGAAGGAAATTATCTGAGGGTTACTACCATCACACCCCGACATGCATTCACTGACCACTCTCGTCCCATGAGATGCCAGCCCATGTTCTCATTTCCATCATGACACACCTTACTTGAGGTTGTCCAGACCAACATAGCATACGAGGTATGAGGCAGTACCCACTTACCACTTGCCTTCCATAACTTAGCAACATAGATATATCCATCACATGCTCTTATGAAAGGCATGATTTCATGTGAGATTTTTATTAACATAATCTAAAATCAGGCAATAAATGCACCACCACAAACATCACACAACTTTATGCAAATCAGAGTTCAAAATGCTTGCCTTTGAAGTTGAGGAGGGTGAGGTGTACCCCAAAATCTTGAAGTAGGTCTCCTCTCTTCAAAATCTTATTTTGAAAATATTTGAATTAACACACAAACACAAAATAGCACAGAAAAGTTGTTTAAATATTTTTGAAATAAATTTGTAAATAAACTAGAGGCAATTTGAAAGGGGTAGGAAAAATAATGAGTCATTTGGAGTTTTCTATAAAAGGTAGAGCCATTTTAAGTTTCTATTTAATTCTGTTTTTTAAAAATAATCAGAGAAGACACGGTTCGGGGAGGAATATGCCTTCCAGAGTTGAATATGTACCCGCCCGAAGGGGCTTACCTGCGAGGAAGACGGACCCGCAAGTTACCGCTACCAGGGCGATGGCTCTCTCACCGACAGGTGGGGGCGACCTGTCGGATTCATCCTGCACCTCCCGCACGAGCCTAGCAGGCATAGTGGCGAGCTCTAGCGATGCTTGCCGATCCTAGGGGGCTCTGCTCCCAGAGCTGAGCACATCCGCATGCTCAGGGATGAGAACCGCATTACCTGGAGGGTACACGGGCTGCTGGTGAGTTCAGGGCCGAGCTCTCTTTCACCCACGGCGGACCGGCGGCTCCGGCGAACGCAGCTTCGATCTACGGTGGCTATGGCTCGAATCAGTTCTAGGAATGGTTTCGGTAAGGCTTGAGGAGGCTAGCAGGGGATGGAGAGGTGAACATCGGGGCTCGGGCTTCCTGAAATTTGCCGGAGGTCAGCGGCGACGATGCGGCCAGAGAGGAGCAGAGAGAGCAGCTCAGGAAGAATTGGAGCGAGGGGGAGGGTTTTGAGGGCCCGAAGGAGGCGTTGGTTGCACAAAGGGGGCTGGAGGCTTCCTTTTATAGCCGGCTTGGGGTCGGTTCCGCGGCAGCTCTTGGATAAGAATGACGGCGATAGATTCTGGCAATGGCAGGGGAGCAGCAGGGCGAAGCTGGGGCAGAGGTAGTGCTCAGCAGGTGCAACGGCAGCACGAGGACGACGTAGGAGAGGGACAGCAGTCAGCTGGCGGCCGGAGGTGGCTTGGGCGATGCTGCCATTGCTGCGATAGAGGTTGTTGCCTTCGGCAGGCTGCCGATGTTGCAACGGCCGAAGCACTGCGCGGCACAGGGCAGCGACAATCTGTCGGGGGTGGGCTTGACGCGTCGCATGCGGCTGACCAGAGGGCAAGGGGCGCGTGGACGCGGGGGCTCGGTTCCGCGCGTGCAAAACGTGTGTTCTGGGCGTGCCCAGAACACACATATCAGGTGATCGACACAATACTCGCCCCTACTACACACATTCAAAACTGCCTAAACTTACCAGGTTCAAGGTATGGGTTAAGGCCAAGGTGATGGACAAGGTTTTTGGGTCAGGGGAGCTACTCTAAAATGCAAGGAACTATCTTACGAGATTGGGACAAGTACTGTGGGTGCTTGACAAAATGACAGGGGCACCTAGAAAGCTCCAATGGCCACTAAAGTTACCACATCAGGGTACCCTTAGGTTCATGTCAGGATGGCAAGGTTAGATAGGCAAAGTGAAAAACTTGATAATGCACATATTTGAAAAAGCACAAATCTGCACAGCAGGCTGAGGCTATTATCACATGCATTTAAAATCATCCTATTGGGCTCAACTCAAGGAGTTAAGGTTTTGTTAGGGTGTTTCAAAAGCATGCAATTTCTTAAAGCAATCAGAGCTTGGAAAAACAAGGTTGCAGTACAAAGTGCCAAACTGGACCAGAATAGAAAAATGGTTGTTGTGCTAAATTTTTATAAAGCACAAAGTTGGGTTTTTGCATAAAAGTGAATCTCCTGCATCACTAGACATCCTCAAATGTTTATAGAATTTTTGAAAGATTATATCTAGGGGTTGTAGTACGAACTCCACTTTCAGCCAGAATAGAAAAGGAGTTAATGTGCTCAAATTTTTCCAAAACACATGGATATGTGTTTACGAAAATATGATCCACGGAGATCACGTGTCACTTAGAAAGTTTCGTAGAATTTTTAGAAAACTTTATATAAAGGTTGTAGTGCAAAACAGGCCCATAAAGGAAATTAAAGTCATTTTTTAATAAAAGAAACCTTGGGAAAAATATTAAAAGAAAATGTCCAACGAATTTGTTAGAAGAAAAGAAATGTTTTGATGCAAGCATTCAGGTTCAAACATAAATTTTCAAAAACATCTACTTGCCAAAGAATTTTGTAATAGGGGAAGGAGTGGTTCAAAATTCAACCGAAAACCCAGAAATTCCGATATTAATTAAACATGGCCAAAATTATATCCCTATTTAATTAAATAAACAATTTCAAATGATCTCAAGTAAGGGCTCAAGTACTAATTGATCTTTAATTTAACACTTGAAAAGAAAAGTTTTTGGAAAGAGGCTTTTGAAAAGAGTCATGAAGCAAATTATTTCTCAAAATTTATATTCTAGGAAATACTTGATTTTATAAAAATACTATTAAATTTTTGGGGTGTGACAAATACTTACCCACTTTGTGTTGTGATAACCCATTCCTCGTCATGGAAAACCTAACGTGATCACGAGTATTGGGGAGGATTTCTAGCACCGTTGCCAAGGAGTATCATCACCAACTATCAAGTAAATCCGCAAAAAATTTCATTCCCTTGTTCCTCTTTTTATTTGATGTTATATTTAGTTTATCTCCTATAAAAAATAAAAAATAAAAACTTTCTATCTTTGCTTGTTTAGCTTGTCACTAGATTGCATCTTCACTCTCTAGTTTACTTGCCTAGCTATGCTATCTTTATCTTTTTCACACCAAAATAGAAAGTAAAATGTAAAAAAAAGATAAATGGATCCTCATCCACTAGCTAATGTTTCCAAAATACCGTTTATGTTGAGACAATTGCTAGCGAGAGTGCACTAGATTATCTTGATGATGTCTTGCTTCAAAATCATGAATCCAAAAATTGTGAAATTTATAAAGAGATTCATGATAGTTCCTTGAATGAAAAGCATGATTGCTATATTGTTTAATTTGAATGTGATACTACAAGTATTCATTATGAGAGAGGCAAATATCGTTATAGAAATTTTCATGTCACTGATTTTACCTTTCCTTCTTCCTACTTGCTTATGCTACACACTTCTTGTCTTGATAAATTGTTTGCTTATAAAATGCCTATTCATAGGAAGTATGATAGAATTAAATGTTCATGTAACATGTTTTATGATGCTCTCTGTGTGATTCAATTCTTGTCTTTTATGTGAGCATCATTAAAATTTCAAGCATGTCTTAATAAAGAAAGAGCTAGTTGGGAGACAACCCAATAGTTATCATTTATTTCTATAAGTGTGTGATACAATGATTATTTCATGTGTGATAATTGTGTTTTGATGCTTAATTAGTGTTTGTACCAAGTAAAACCTTTGGGATGATTTGCATACTGAGTAGAATTGATACAGTGCAAAATCAAAAACTTTGACGCCCAATGCACAATATATTTGATTTTAGTGGAATGTCTTCTCAATTTGATTTTTTACACATTACTCGTATATGAATTATTCATATCTTTCTAAAGTTTCAGAAATTTTGGAGTTACATAATTTTTTAAAATTAAATATATCACTACAAACTGTTCTGTTTTAAACAGATTCTGTTTTTGCATGCATAGTTTCCTTGTTTTGATTATGCTATGGATTATATCGGGGGGCATAAGACATGGAAAAGTTATAAGACAGTACCTTATGTTAAAATAAAAGTAGAATCAATTTATAAACGAACCTAAAACTGTTTATTATGTTGACTATACTAACGTATCTCACGAAGTTTTGTTGAGTTTTGTGTGTTTGAAGTTTTCAAGTTTTGAGTATTATCTCGATGGACAAAGGAACTAGAAGTCGCAAGAGACTAAGCATGGGGATGCCAAAGGCACCCCAAGGAAATATTTTAAGAAGACTCAAGCGTCTAAGATTGGGGATGCCCATGGAAGCCATCCCCTCTTTCGTCTCAACCCATCGGTATGTTACTTGGAGCTACATTTTTATTGATGACATGATTGAGTTTTGCTTGGAGTGCCATTTGCTTTTGTTTACTTTTTCTTTCAGTTTTCCACAATCATTGTTTGCTGGACACACCTATTTGAGAGAGAGATACCATCATCATGATTTGTTAGAATACTCTATGTGCCTCACATATATGTTTTGAGCTTAGTAGTTGCTCTAGTACTTCATTTATATCCTTTTGAGCACGGTGGCGTGTAGATTTTATAGAAATAATATTCTCTCATTCTTCACTTATATTTCTTTGAGAGTTAGTAAATAGTGATGATAATTTTCAGGGGTCATGACTAGATAAAAAATAATGAGTGTTCAGTAAGTGATAATTAAAACTGTCATGTAGCACATATAGAGAAATTGTGGTTAATGATATTTATGTGGTGATATGAAAAGGTGTGAGTGCATAATCATTCATTCACAGAGGAGTTGATATGATGAGATGTGAAAATTTCTTGAACTTCTAAAGAATTAAAAGGGCATGGTAGTGTTGTTTTGAGTCGGAGTCGCGCGATAGTTAATTTCTACTAACCCTCTCCCTCGGGGCATGCGAGTAGTACTTTGATTTGTCATAAGACTAATAAAACTTTGCTATAAGTATATGAGTTCTTTATGACTAATGTGACATCATGGATATACGCCATCTCACCTCCACATGTTTGCTAGCCTCTCTAGTACCACACATAGCCCATTCTCACCTCGAAGATAGGTGCAACTTTCATAGCTGCATCCAAACCCCGCGACATGAGATGCTCCGTTGCACATAAGACCTATTATATCCTCCTCAAAACAGCCACCATACCTACCTATTATGGTAATTCCATAGCCATTCCTAGATATATTGCCTTTTAAATTCCATCATCACTTCACATGACTAGTTCGTTCATCATCATATTGCTTTGCATTATCAAATAGAGCTGACATAGTAGTTGTGGCAAAGCCACCGTTCATAATAGCATTTGTGGCAAAGCCACCAAATATCATATGCTGAATACATGTCACGCTAGATCATTGCACATCGCGGTACACTGCCAGAGGCATTCATATTGGAGTCATGTTCGTTCATTCATTATATCGAGTTTTCCATGAGTTGTAAGTAAATAAAAGTGTGATGATCATCATTATTAAAGAATTGTCTGAGTGAGGAAATAAAGATGGGGGAGGCCAAATGAGCTCACCATAGATTAAAAAATGGGAGAAAAGAGAGAAGGCAGACTGCTACTATCCTTTACCACACTTCTGCCTCAAAGTGGCACCATGTTCATCATGTAGAGAGTCTCATGTTGTATCATTCATATGCTAGTGGGAATCAAAACTTTTATAAACTTGGCTTGTATATTCCGATAAAGGGCTTTCTCAAATGCCCGAGTGTCGGTGCACTAGAGAACGGGGTCTCCCGAGCTCCTGACTTGTGCATGGGCACCAGCAACACACTTGGTGGCAACACACCAAGACAGCCGACGGGAAGAGAAACCCCAGGTTCGCCAAGACCACACCCCGCCAAATGTGTGCAGAGACAACCGAGTCTACAAGGCCCCGGGCGAGCCCTCCTCGTCGGGAAGACTCACAAGGCCCCGGCGAGCCCTCCTCGCTGGGAAGACTCACAAGGCCCCGACAGGCCCTCCTTGCTGGGAAGACTTGCAAGGCCCCGGCAAGCCCTCCTTGTCGTGAAGATGTTCAAGACCCCGGCAAGACATCCTTGCCGGGAAGATGGGAGAGGACGTGGGCAAGGACGCCAGGCTGGCGGGCTCTCTTCGCCCGCCAGGTGTCCCTCCTGCCACAATGCCACTGACCGCCACCGCTCCAGCGCATCCCTCATGCGCCAGCACAAAGCCGAGGTGTCAAAACACATGGGCACGTTTCGAAGCCACCTTGATGCAGGTCAGGGGCCAGACAAGGCATTTACTGCCCCTGACACCATAGTAGAAAGAAAAGCTGTGAACCCTGTTCACTATGCAACCCGTGAGCACAGTGTTGGTGACCCCTTTGCCTATAAAAGGAGGCCCAAGGCTAATTTTCTATAGGTTGGACCTTTTGGGTTTTAGACTCCGTAATCACCAGCTAAACTGCTATAGCAACTTTTCAACCAATTTATGTTATTTTTGAGCATTAACCTTTTGACCCAGTGCCTAGTGCTAGTTGCTGTTTTCTACATGTTTTTGCACTTTTCAAGTTCTAGTACCAAACGAAGCCCAATTGACCTGAAACTTCTTGCGAATTTTATTCTCGACCAAAACAAGACCATGGAGCATTGGAAGAAGGCTGGAGGGCACAAGAGGCCTCCATAGGCCATTAGGGCACGACTTGTGGGGGCTGATGGCTTGTGGCCGCCTCGTGCCTCTCCCGACCACATTCTCTGGCCTATAAATTTTTATTTACCCTAAAACCTTTAGAGGAGGTCCTGAAACACTATTTACGCCACCGCAAGTCTCTGTTCTGATAGGAACTTATATAGAGCTCGGTTCTGGCACTCTGTCGGAGGGGGGGGGGGTCAATCACGGAGGGCTTCTTCACCAACCTTGCTACCCTCATGATGATGTGTGAGTAGTTCACCATAGACCTACGGGTCTATAGTAGTGCCTAGATGGCTATCTCTCTCTCTATTTGATCTTAAATACGATGATCATGACATCTTTACTTTGATCCATATGATGTAACTCTATTGTGTGGTGCATTTGTTGTGATCTGATGAATTGTGGGTTTATGTTCGAATTATTCATGATAAATATTTGAGTCTCCTCTGATATTTAATATCATTCTTATGTGCATGATTATGATAGGCTCGTAATTCTCTCCGATCTATTGAAATAGTTTGGCCAATTAGATTGATATTTCTTCGGTGAGAGGGGTGCGTTGTAGTAGGTTCAACTTGGCGAGTTTCTATATCCCAGTGACAGAAGGGGACAAGTTGCGTCTTTGTGTTGCTTCTACTAAGGGAAAAACGATGGGGTTTATTCATATTGGTTATGTTTACTTTGTCTACGTCATGTCATCTTACTCCCAGCCTTACTTCGTTTGTCATGAACTTAATATGTAGAGAGGCAAGCATAGGAGCACTCTTGAAGTGAAGTAATAGTAATAGGTGCTGGCAGAAGTTGGCATATTTGTTTATGGATGTGATGCCTATATTTACATGATCATTGCCGTGAAAATCGCATAACTATCCGCTCTTCTTTCAATTCCCCAACAGTAATTTGTTTACCCACCGTGTCCTACTTTTATGAAAGATACCATTAGGGAAAGCTATGGCCCCCGAGGCTATTCATAACATATTGCTAAAACCTCCAATACCTTGCTGGCATTTATTTGCTTTTATTTTATTTTGGATTTTACAATTATTTACAAACCTCATTCGCTTGCAAATAATGAGACCAAGGGGATTGACAACCCTCTTGCACACATTGGGTGCAAGTTGCTTGTTCTTTTGTGTGCAGCTGCTGAAGAAGATTGTGGTTGGTATTCCTATTGGTTTGATAAACCATGGTTTCATAACTAAGGGAAATACTTACCCACTTTGTGTTGCGAAAACTTGTTCCTCTTTACGGAAAACACAACCTAGATGACGAGTATCACTTGGCCGCGCTCTGCTGCTACTCTGATGGTGGGCCGCAAGGGAAAGGCCCACCTTGCTGAGTTCTGGCCTCTCTCTTTCTCCCTGATCTATCTCTGTAAAAAAACACATCAAGAAAAGAATTGTCCATGGTAATTTGAGAATGAATATGGGTGAAGAAAAATAGTTTTGGGAAGATGGAATTAAATACCATTGTATAAAATTGGTTATGGGAAATTTTAAAAGAGAAACATAAAATCCACACAATTAAATAAAACAATGCATAGGGGTTTTGAAAACAAAAGGTAGAGAGGTTCTCCAGGCTAAGATCAATTTTACAAATTATTCACAAGCGTAGCAGCATTTTTAACGAAGGGTTTTTGGGTAAGGCAAATATCACCACATGCATAAAATTTGAATTAAAGAGAGATGAAGGTATTTTTCAAAGAATTTTTGTGGACAGTTTCACACATGAACATACCACATGTTGCAAGCACATCATCACAACACGACTACACCCCAACATAACATAAGCAATAAGGAGAAAACAAATGGATGAATGCCATCATGATATGACGGTATGATGCAATGTGAAAGTCATGAAGCACCAAATTTTTTAAGTGAATAAAAGTTGTCATGTCATACAAGGTTAATCATGAAAATGTGTTAGGGATTGCACTTGGGCTGTTACATATTACAAGGTAATGAATCTAACATCCATAGAGTTCTGGTGTTGATCATGTTTTTCTCGTGGGAGTGTTTAAGTCAACGGATCTGCAACATTCAGATTCGTATGTACTTTGTAAATGTTTATGTCCTCCTCCTTGATATAATCGCGGATAGAATTGAAGCGTCCCTTTATTTGTCTGGTACTTTTGTGAAACCTTGACACCTTGGCTAGAGAAATGGCATGAGTGTTGGCACACGACAGGGTCATTAGATCCAGTGCACTGGGCACAACTCCAAGATCCGTCCGTAGCAGCTATGTACTCCACTTCACATGTACAATCAGCTACCATGCTTTGCTTGGAACTGCACCAGCTTACCACTCCACCATTTAGCATAAATACGTATCCACATTTAGACATAGAGTCATCCAGATAAGTGTTAAAGCTAGCATCGACGTAACCGTTTACGACGAGCTCTTGATCACCTCCATAAATGAGAAACAATTCCTTAGTTCTTTTCAGATACTTAAGGATATTTTTTACCATTGTCCAGTGTTCCACTCCTGGATCTCTTTTAAAGCTTCCGACCATACATATGGCAAGCCTGACATATGGTCTTGTGCACATCATTCCATACATTATAGAGCCTATGGTTGAAGCATAGGGGAAGACACTCATCTTTTCTCTATCCTCTATAGTGGCTGGGCATTGAGTCTTACTCAACTTCACACCTTGTAGGACAGGAAAGATCCCCTTCTTGGACTCATCCATTTTGAACTTCTTCAAAACCATGTCGAGGTATGTGCTTTGTCAAAGTCCTATTAAGTGTCTTGATCAATCTCTATTGATCTTGATGGCTAGTATGTAAGCAGCTTCTCCGAGGTGTTACATTGAAAAACTCTTGTTTAAATATACCTATACACGTTCCAAAAATTATATATTGTTTCCAATCAGCAATATGCCATCCACATATAATATTAGAAACGTTATAGAGCTCCCGCTCACTTTCTTGTAAATATAAGCATCTCCATAAACTTGTATAAACCAAAACACTTTGATCACCTCATAGATGCATAAATTCCAACTCCGAGATGCCTGCAACAATTCATAAATGGACCGCTGGAGCTTACATACTTCATCGACGTTCTCAGGATCGACAAAACTTTCTGGTTGCATCATATACAACTCTTCCTGAAGTAAACCATTAAGGAACGCTATTTTGACATCCATCTACCAGATTTTATAATAAAAACGTAGCTATTTCTAATATGATTCGGACAGACTTAAGCACCACTATGCGTGAGAATGTCTCATCGTAGCCAACTCTTTGAACTTGTGAAAACCCCTTTGCCAAAAGTCGCGCTTTATAGACGGTGACATTATCGTCTGCGTCTCTCTTCCTCTTAAAGGTCCATTTGTTCTGAATTGCCTTTCGACCTCCAGGTAATACTTCTAAAGTCCACACTTTGTTTTCATACATGGATCGCATCTCGGATTTCATGGCCTCTAACCATTTGTCGGTATCCGGGCCCACCATCTCTTCTTCATAGTCCGTAGGTTTATCATTGTCCAACAACATAACCTCTAAGACTGGATTACTGTACCACTCAGGAATAGTACACGCCCTTATGAACCTATGAGGTTCGACAGTAACTTCTTTTCAAGCTTCATGATAATCATCATCAGCTTCCTCTTCAACTGATGCAAGCACCACAAGAACATCTTTCTACTATCCAATTGAAGTGATGGTTCAATAACCTCATCAAGTTCTATCTTCCTCCCACTCTATTATTTTGAGAGAAACTCTTTCTCGAGAAAGGACCCGTTCTCAGTGACAAACAATTTTCCCTTGGATCTAAGATAGAAGGTATACCCAACTATTTCCTTTGGGTATCCTTTGAAGATGCATTTATCCGCTTTGGGTTCGAGCTTATCAGGCTGAAGCCATTTGACATAAGCATCACAACCCCAAACTTAAAAATGACAGCTTAGGTTTCTTGCCAAACCATAATTCATATGGTCACATCTTAACATATTAATATGGAACCCGATTTAAAGTGAATGCACTTGTCTCTAATGCATAGCCCAAAATGATAGTGGCAAATCGGTAAGACACATCATAGAATGCACCATATCCAATAAAGTATGATTACGACGTTTGGACACACCATTACGCTCTGGTTTTCCAAGCGGCGTGAGTTGTGAAACAACTCCACATTTTCCTAAGTGCATCCCAAACTCATAACTCATATATTATCCTCCCCGATCAGATTGTAGGAACTTAATCTTCTTGATATGATGGTTCTCAACTATACTCTAAAATTGCTTGAACTTTTCAAATGTTTCATACTTGTGCTTCATCAAGTGAATATACCCATATCTACTCAAATCATCGCCGAAGGTGAGAAAGTAACGATATCCACCGCGTGCCTCAACACTCATCGAATCGCTCACATCAATATGTACGATCGCCAAAAAGTCACTTTCCCATTCCATTGTACTAGAAAATTGGGTTTTAGTCATCTTGCCCATGAGGCCTAGTTCGCATGTGTCAATTGATTCAAAATCAAGTGACTGCAAAAGTCCATCAACATCTAGCTTCTTCATGCGTTTTACACCAATATGACCTAAGCGACAGTGCCACAAGAAAGTGGTACTATCATTATTAACTCTACATGTTTTGGCATCGATGTTCTAAATATGTGTATCATCACTATCGAGATTCAACTAGAATAAACCATTCACATTGGGCACATGACCATAAAAGATATTACTCATATAAACAGTACACCATTATTCTCTGATTTAAATGAGAAACCATCTCTCATGAAACAAGATCCAAATATAATGTTCATACTCAACTAAAGCACCAAATAACAATTATTTAGGTTCATTACTAATCCCGATGTTAATCGAAGAGTGAGTGAGCCGACAGCGATCACATCAACCTTGGAACTATTTCCCAGGCGCATCGTGACTTCATACTTTGCCAACCTCCATTTACTCTGTTGTTCCTTCTTTGAGTTACAAATATGAGCAACCAAACCAGTATCAAATACCAAGGTACTACTACGAGAGCTAGTAAGGTACACAACAGTAACATGTATATCATATATACCGTTGTTGATGTTGCCATCTTTCTTACCGTCCAGATACTTGGGGCAGTTCTACTTTGAGTGGCCAGTTCCCTTGCAATAGAAATACTCAGTCTCAGGCTTGGGTCCAGCCTTTGGTTTGTTCACGGCAATTGCATTGACGTTCTTCTTGAAGTTACCCTTCTTTCTCTTGCCCTTCTTGAAACTAGTGGTTTTATTGACCATCAAAACTTGATGCTCCTTCTTGATTTCTACTTCTCCGACTTTCAGCATCACGAATAGCTGAGATATGGACTTGTTCATCCCCTGCATAATATAGTTCATCATGAATCTCTTGTAGCTAGGTGGCAATGACTGAAGAACTCTGTCAGTGACCATCTCAGGTGGAAGCTCAACTCCTAGCTGAGTCAAATGGTTGTAGTACCCAGATAATCCGAGTATGTGCTCACTGACAGAACTATTCTCCTTCATCTTGCACGCAAAGAATTTATCACAGGTCTCATACCTCTCGATCTGAGCATTTGTTTGAAAAACAAAGTTCAACTCCTCGAATATCTCATATGCTCCATGATGTTCAAAACGCCTTTGAAGTATCGATTCTAAGCTATACTACATGGCACACTGAACTATCGAGTAGTCATCAGCACGCGCCTGCCATATGTTCACAACGTCCATAGACGACACCGGAGTGGGGGGCGCACCAAATGGAGCACCAAGGAAATAAGACTTTTGTGAATCCGTGAGGATAATCCTCAGATTACGGACCCAGTCCGCAAAGTTGCTTCCATCATCTTTCAGCTTAGCTTTTCTGTAGGAATGGATTAAAATTTAGAGGAGCTACTGCGCGAGCCATTGATCTACAACAAAATTTGCAAAGACAACTTAGACAATTGTTCATGATAATGAGTTCAGTTAATCATAGTACTTAAGAACTACTGAAAGTGCGTTATATCGACTAGAGGGGGGTGAATAGGAGATTTTTAGAATTTCATCGCTGAGGAAATTCCTTTTGAGGAAATTCCTCGCTGATGACTAACTTACAGCGGAAACAATAAAGTATCAGAAGTGCAAAGTTTCAGAACAGCAGTATTTCAGAGTGAATAATGTGAAAACAGATTGCACTGTGAGCAGGCACGCAGAATACATATGAGGATTAAATAACATGAAGAATTTCGGGTTGAGGAAATTTAGAGAAAGTTTTCAACAAATTCTTCAAACAGTCACAGTGAAAGTCATCAACACATAGTACGAGGAAAGTAAGGAATTGAGGAATTAGAACGTGTTTCTCAGTGAAGACAGTCGTTGAGGACCCAGTTCCAACTGCTGTGATAGTCGTACATCTGGTTTGGAGCGGCTTGGTATTGAAACCAAAGGACACCCAGTCCCGGGACACACAGTCCCTACCGTATTCTCCTTGAGCTAAGAATACACAGTCCTCTCCCAACACTCGTGGTAAGTCTTCAGGGCAGACTTCCAAACCCTCACAAACTTGGTCACCGGGCGATCCACAATTGACTGCTGGAAAGCTCTAGACCATGACGCCTAACCGTCTGGAGGATGCACAATCCTCAAAGGTAAAAGGCTTCAGTCCCACACAGGAACAACTTCTTCAGTGATGCTCAATCACTAGGTTTGGTTTGTGGTTTCGGTGTATGGTGTATTTCCTCGCTGATGAATTACTCTTGAAGGCTCTGAGGATTTTGGGTTGCTCTTATGACAAGTGTCAGTTTTTTACGGAGCAGCCAACCAGCTAGTGGTTGTGGGGGGTGGCTATTTATAGCCTAGGAGCATCCCGACATGATCTGACACTAATGCCCTTAAGTAATATGACCGTTGGAGTGGATAAGACCAGTGACCTGGCGTGGCTATCGAAACGGTCGGAACCCTCAACCGTGAGAGTCCTCATGTCACTCATATTCCTCACTTTGAGGATTTTGGTAGGATTAGGCTTGGGTTGAGCATCATGAGGAAATTCATTCCATAGTGTAACTATGACCCCCTTTAACAGTATAGTGTTCCTATTACTCAAATGCGAAGAAAGTAAAACTGAAAGTGTAAATCTTCATGCTTCAAATTCTTCAGAATGATTTTCTTCAGGAACCAGCGGACTTCTCAATATCAGTATCTTCATGAGGAATATCAATTTCATCGCAGATTCCTCGCGATTCATTTCTTCAGCTTCAGACCAATTTCTTCAACTAAAGACATATATTTTTAGGGGTCGATATTCTTCAAATATCTCAAACTCCTCAATGACTTATAGATCCTGTGTACACTCATAAACACATTAGATACTTAACCTATAAGTCTTCAAACCACCAAAATCACTAAGGGGCACTAGATGCACTTACAATCTCCCCCTTTTTGGTGGTTGATGACAATTTGGTTAAGTCTTCAACAGGGATCAAAAATATGAAGTGTAAATACTCATTTGAGGAATTTGAAATCAAGATTCAGAGAGACTCCCCCTGAAGATGTGCATATCTTGAGGATTTTGCCTTTGATGATTTATATCATTGATTTATATCACAAATCAATTTGCAAATGCACATTGATGATTTATATCATTGAGATCTCCCCCTGAGTCTTGTAAATCATGCATACATGTAACATATCATATGAAGAAAATGAAGATGCATGATGACAAATGGTATCTGACGAAATCCAGCATGCGTGCATTAAAACTTGAGGAATAAGCATGCGAAGAAAAACATTCAAAAGCGTTAGAGTACCATCGGGCTTAAGTTACAACTCATTACATAAAAACTTCAGAAGAGCCAAGAGTTTGTAACTTAAATATAGTTCATAAGCCCCAAAAATATCCCGCTTGAAGACTAACTCTCAAGTTTCTCCCCCTTTGTCATCAAGTCACAAAAAGGGACAAACTGAGGACTAACGCCCGCGAAGAGTGCACTTCTTGGTGGTTGAGGAAGAGCCGTGATGCTTCTTGGGAGTAGTCTTCTTCCTTGGACCGGTAGCAGTGTCGAGTTGCTCTTCATCAGTTTCAGCAGTGCGGAATGAAGAAAAGGAGCTGTCTTCAAGGTCTGGTACTGGAATAGGCCTGAACTTCTTCTTGGGAGGCCACGACCATTCAAAGTCTCGCTCATAGTCCATTTCTTCAAGCTTAGTCTGAGTCTTCAGATGTTCAAGTGTAGGCCAGGTGCGATCAAAAACCTCAATGCAGATAGTGATGGTTGAGCTTCACAGAGTTCTGTGTCTCAGTGAGGGTTTTCACAATGGCACCAAACTGGCATTTGACCCATTTGTGGTTGCGATCCACCTTCTGGTGAAGACTGAGGGGAGCTCTCTGGTATTCATCACGCGAGGAGGAACGAGGCTTGCCAAACGAGTCTCAATATCATCCCATGAAGAATAAGCTTGTGGCTCTCTGAACTGGCCATCAAGGGGCCTACTGCCTTCTTCAATCACAGATTTTCCTTTTCCTTCAATGGACTCGAAAGTCTTCTTGTTGACCCGGATAGGAGGCATATAACCCATATGGTTTTGGAAGTCAGCGTGGAAGTTGATGTCTGTCCTTGTCCTGATGAATCTCATGATCCATGGGGCATATATTTTGTGATCAAAAGGACACATGTCATTGTCGGCCAAAGTCCTCAAGAAGAAATCATGGATGTTGATAGGAATACCATGAATGATGTTGAATAGGATATTCTTCATGAGGCCTACAACATCTTTTCATCATCATGGCCTTTGATCAGCGGGAGCACATTGCAGAGGATTCTGTAGACAGACCTGGGTGTGTACTTGAGCTCATAGAGAGACCCAAAGGCTTCATGAGGACTTCCATCATTCCATTTGGCAGCTCACGCTCACCATAAAGCTTCACAGCCTCATCCGAGGGAATTGGTACGGGCAGTTCTCTGAGGAGTTCAGTAGCAGGAGCCTTGTAGTGAGTGTTTTGGGACATCCAATCAAACACCCATGTGTTAATGTCTTCGGGGTTGCCAGATATGTGAAGAGTGGCATAGAACTGAAGAATTAGCTCGCTGTTCCAGTCAGATATGTCAGAGCACATTGGGAGTAAACCTGCATCATGGAGTACACTGAGGACTGGCTCCAGGCACGGTATTGCTTCAAGTTCAACATGAGGAATATGCCTGTGCTGGAATATATTGTTTCGTCCACATAGCACAGAGGCATAGTAATTCATCTGAGTCCTAGTCCAAAACTTCAGATGCCTCATTTGAGGCTTGTCATAGGGGTTCTCTCCGTTGAAGTACATGCGTTCTTCAAAGAAATTTTCCTTTTAAAACTTTGGACGCTTGGAGAATGGCTGACGCTGAACTGGCTGAAGATTTTGCTGAGGAACAGGAGGGGAGACAACAATAGCAGTCTCTGGGTTGAGCAGGACGAATGTATTGTCTTGTTCATGTGCATTCTCCTCAGCATTTTCCTCAGGGTGAGGAATTTCAGAAGTTGGTACTTCAGGCTGAGGAGATGGTGCCTGCTGGGCGTCAGGCTCAGGAGCTTGCTCTGGCTGTGCTTCAGGCTGAGGAATAGCTTCTTCTTGCTCAGTTGGAGGAGTTGGATCAGCCTGTTCCTCATCTTGAGGATTCTGCTCAGAGTGATGAGTTTCATCAGCTTGAGCATTTTCAGTTTGCATTTCCTCAGCTAGCTTGGTGGCAGAGGCAATTTCATCAGCTGGTGCAGCTGATTCTTGAACATTGTCTGTTTGAGGAATGAAAGGTTGAGGACTGTCATCTATCGGAATTTCCTCATCAGTGTGTTCCTCATCTGCCTTTTTCGCTGAGGCATCTTTCATTTCCTCATCTGCCTTTTTCGCTGGATCATCAATGATGACCATTTCATAGGAAGGAGCGACATTCAGGGGATAGGGTCGAGAGGAGCAGTTTCTTCAAGTGCTTTGAGGCGCTTTGTCTCTGTTTCTTCTTCTGCTGAGGAGGCCTTTCTCTTTTTGGCTTCCTTTTCAGCAGCCCTTGTTTTCTTCACATCTGATGCAGACGGAATCATCTTCTTCACCTTTGAAGCTTTTGGTGAAGGGGTTCTCTCTACAGATTCTTCAGCTGGTATTGAGGAACCAGCTGGAACAGAGTCATCAGCCTGCTTTGATGAAGCAGCTGGGTCAGGAGCAGTCTCATCAGCTGCAGCAAATTCATCAGCTGGAGTTTCCATGATGATTTCTTCAATAGCCGGTTCATCAACACGGCGCTCTTGGTGTACTTCCTCAGCATGAGGAGTTTCCTCATCATGACGAGATTCATCTGCTGGCTCCTCAATCAAGGGCTAAGGAGTTGGTGCTGGGGGTGCGCCCTTCTTGTTGTAGTCATCAACAACACTAGTGGCCAACTTGATGAAATTGCTCTTGAGGCTTTTACGATATGACAGCTTGGCGTACTTGTTAGTCAATTTCTTCAGCTCTGCCTGTGTTGTCACCAGTGCATCAAGAGTCAATTTGAGGAGATTCTGCGTGAGGAATTTATCCTTTTTGATCTTTGCAACTTTGGCCTGCCTGGCCTACTGTTCTTTCCACTTGGCTTCATTGATGAAAGTGGTCACCATGTGACTGATGCCAGGCGGAAGCTTCAAGTCATCAACTAGAGTGTTTGGGTCCTCATACGAGATGTTGATGTAGTCAAGGAGGACCTTGGGGTCCATGGCCAGAGGAATGGCACTGCCTGATGCTTGAGCTACTCTTTCCTGCTTGTTTCTGATGATGGCTTGTAGGGTTTCATCATCAAATTCATCACTCCCCTCTAATGCAGAGGGGACTGTGATGATTTTGCTGGGGCTTGGCAGAGTTGCACGTTCAGCAGTTACCAAAGTCTTCGCAGGAGGTGTTGAAGACTTTGTCTCCGAGCTGGTTGCAGCTGGGAGTGAGGAGCTGGAGCTGGCGATCGTAGGCTTGACGACTTCCTTCTGTACTGGTTTCTCTTGAGGCTTTGGAGGTGGAGCTGAGGATTTTGGAGCTGAGGAGATTGGTACTGAGGGCTTTGGTACTGATGGTTTTGGCGTTGAAGGTTTTGGTGCTGAAGGTTTTGTGCCAGAAGCCTGAGCAGACTTCTCTTGAGGCTTTCGAGCCCTTGGCTTTGATGGCACAGACTGCATTTGAGGAATTTCTGAGCCGGAGGTTTCTGCGGCAGAGGAAGTAGAAACAGCTGAGGCAGCAGCTGAGGATTCATTGAATTTCCTCACTGCAGCTTCTGCCTGCTTCTTGAGCTTGGCGAGATGCTTTTCTTTCTCATCTGGATAGTCATCAATGGTCATGAGGCTTGAGGGATGTGCTACTTGATGCTCTTCAAGTGGGGCCCTTCTGCCAGGGGGCTTCAGAGCGAATTTCTTCTCATACTTGGGAGTCACAAACCTGTATTCCTTCCATTCCTTTGCCCATCGGCGTTCTATCTTCCGCAGCCGTATTTTTCTCTTGGCCATTGTCTCATTTTCATCAGGCGTGCAATAGTCCAAGTAAATATCCTCAGGGATATCCACAGCTGTGTTCTGCTCAAGTTTCTTTCCTCCCTTCTGTTTTCTGTCTTCCTCCATTTTCTTTAGTTGAGGATTTTGCTGATGAGTTTGAACTCTTGAGGATTCTGATGAGCCTTGAAGAGTTTCTTCCAGAAACGCTGCAAATGAGTTAATGTGATGAGAACCGAGAGATTCATCAACTGACATGTGTGTACCTGTGAACAGAGTATAGTTGCGAGGAATTTGGAGAGGTCATATGCATTCTCAGATTTGAAGAAAATGAAAAAGTTTGACAGTTTGAGGAATATAACCAGTGGTTGAGGAATTTGCCTAAGCATATTGTTCTTGGGTTCCAGAGTTGTACAGATCCGAAAATTCGCACAATTGAGGAATCTCGTGAAAATCTTAGATGCTTAGCATAGTTCATCAATGAAGTGGTGATAGGCAGTGTTTGAGGAATCAAGTGTGTATCGTATCTTGAGGAAAAACAGATTTCACATAGAAGATGTAAAATTTTAGATCTAACTTGCTGTAAAAATGGGATATATTTACCCTGTAAGGTGCGCACGAAGAACACAGAAAGTTGTGTGTGGAGAAGCTCTTCGGTCGCGTGTCCAATGCACCCTAACCCGGCGACAGAGGACGTCTACGACGGCGGCTGACGAAGATGGTCCGACTCTGGCGTGGTTCCGGCGATGGACAAGTCGAGGCAGTGAAGCTCTTCCTCACCGGCGACGAGACTACCAGCGATGGCGCTAGGGTTTGGTGGTGTATGCAGTGGCAGGAGAGCGATGGAGCGAAGAAGAGTATGCCGAGGGGGATAAGGACATATTTATAGCCAAAAGTTACTGTTGGCGCGAGAATTCCGGACCAAACAGCCCTTGCCTCTACATCTCCACAGGACACGTGTAGCTCCCGTACGATGCCGTGGAGATAGTGGACATCGTGGTTATCCGATCATGGGAAGTGGGGTTCAGTTATTGTGTCTTAAAGAAACAATTTTTGAAGATTTGAGGATGTTCGTTACAGAATCATCAGCTGACAAGGACGCAGTGAGGATTTTGAACAAAGTTTCAAGTAGAACGCATATGAAGAATTGAATAGACTAGATGAGTATAGCATAGAGGGAAGGTAGGGTCTGATCACATTCGCTTAGCAGAAATATCAACTTGAAGAAATAGCAATAATTGAATGCTGTTGAGGACTTGAAATCACAGTCTATCTAGTCAAATGAAAGTCATCAAGTATTTTTGAAGATTTTGCGATAAATCATCACAATGAAGAACAACTGTTTTGAAGAAAAACACATTTTGAGGAAATAGAACATTTGAAGAAAATCAACTTGAGGAATTTCACATTGGGCGGTGGCGTGACCCACCATATAAGAATGTTGATTACAGACGCCGCTTACAATTGTCGTAGGGCCCTGAGAATCAATTTCTTCGTTAATTTCTTCACATTTAGAGTGACATTCTTCATTAGTTGAAGAAAATCGATTCATCATGTGTTGCACATCTAAGTCATCAACTTCGCATAAGTGTTAGGATGTGTGCACGTTTTTACAAAACATTTGAAGATTCTAAGATATTTAGCTCACACCGCAACTTGCAAAACCTTTTCTCATCCAAGGGCTTAGTGAAGATATCTGCCAGTTGATCATCAGTCTTCACATGGTCGATGAGGATATTGCCCTTGAGGACGTGGTCCCGAGGAAAATGATGACGAATCTGGATGTGCTTGGTCTTCGAGTGCTGTACTGGGTTGTATGCAATCTTGATAGCACTCTCATTGTCATAGTAGAGAGGCACATTCTTCATGTTGATGCTGTAGTCCTTGAGGGTTTGCTTCATCCATAGCAATTGAGCACAACAAGAACCAGTAGCGATGTACTCAGCTTCGGCAGTGGAGAGTGATACGCAGTTCTGCTTCTTTGAGGACCAGCAAACTAGTGATCTTCTGAGGAAATGGCATGTGCCAGAAGTTGACTTGCGATCCACACGGTCACCAACATAGTATGAATCAGAATAACCTACCAGATGAAGATTGGAGCCCTTGGGATACAATAATCCTAGTGTTGGTGTGTGAGCCAAGTATCGAAGAATATGTTTCACTGCCTTATGTTGTGATTCCTTCGGTTTTGCTTGAAAACATGGACACATGCAAACACTAAGCATTATATCTGGCCTAGATGCACATAGATACAATAAAGAGCCAATCATAGAACGATATACCTGCTGATCGAAGTCTTTACCAGTTTCATCAGTGCCGAGGTGTCCGTTGGTAGGCATTGGAGTCTTGGGACCTTTGCATTCGTGCATGTCGAATTTCCTCCAAACATCCTTGAGGTATTTCTCCTGTGATATGAAGATTCCATTGCTTTGTTGACAAATTTGAAGACCTAAGAAGAATTTCAGCTTCCCCATCATGGACATTTGATATTCTTCACTCATCATGTAGGCAAATTCATCACTGTATCGTTTGTCAGTACAGCCAAATATGATATCATCGACATATATTTGACATACAAATAGCTCATTATCATAGGATTTTGTGAAAAGAGTTGGATTGAGTGAACCAGGTTTGAAGCCTTTCTTCGTGAGGAATTCCTTCAATGTATCATACCATGCCCGAGAGGCTTGCTTGAGACCATAAAGAGCCTTTTTGAGTCTAAAGACTTTGTCTGGATTCTTTGGATCCTCAAAACCTGGGGGCTGAGCAACATATACTTCTTCCTCAAGCTTACCATTGAGGAATGCACTTTTCACATCCATTTGATATAAGATGATGTTATGATGATTAGCATAAGCAAGTAGTATTCGAATAGCTTCAAGTCTAGCAACAGGTGCTAAAGTTTCATCGAAATCTATTCCTTCAACCTGGGTGTAGCCTTGGGCTACAAGTCATGCCTTGTTCCTCACCACTTGACCGTCCTCATCTTGCTTGTTTCGGAAAATCCACTTGGTGCCGATGATGTTGTGCTTGCGAGGATCTGGTCGTTTGATGAGCTCCCATACGTCATTCAGCTTGAATTGAAGAAGTTCGTCTTGCATAGCTTGGATCCACTCCGGTTCCAGAAAAGCCTCGGCAACTTTTGAGGGTTCTCTGATGGATACAAAGGAAAAATGCCCACAAAAGTTAACTAAGTGTGAAGCTTTTGAGCGAGTGAGAGGACCTAGCGCGTTGATGTCGTTGAGGATTTTGTCAAGTTCTACTTCGTTTGCAATCCTTGGATGAGCTGGTTGAGGATTTTGTCTGGGCTGAGGAAGTGGTACTGGTGCAATTTCCTCAGGAGCATCTTCTTGATTTTCATCAGTGATGGGGATCGTTTCTTCACCAATTTCCTCAGTGGGGACAATGTCTTCAGTAGGCTTGAGCTTTATTGCTTCCTCAGGAGACAGTTTATCTGGATCAGAAGGCAATTGCTCTCTTTGCGAGCCATTAGTTTCATCGAACCGCACATCTACAGTCTCAACAACTTTGTTGTGATAGTTGTTCAAGACTCTGTAAGTGTGCGAGTCCTTTCCATAACCGAGCATAAAACCTTCATGTGCCTTAGGTGCAAATTTTGAGCTATGGTGAGGATCTCTAATCCAACATTTTGCACCGAAGACTTTGAAATAACTTACATTGGGTTTCTTGTCAGTGAGGAGTTTATATGAGGTTTTCTTGAGGAATTTGTGAAGATATACCCTGTTGATGATATGGCATGCAGCGTTGATTGCTTCAGGCCAAAAGCGACGAGGAGTCTGATATTCTTCAAGCATAGTTCTTGCCATTTTAACCAGAGTCCTGTTCTTCCTTTCGACGACACCATTCTGCTGAGGAGTATAAGTAGCAGATAATTCATGAGTAATACCAAGTTCATCAAGATAATCATCAAGACCAGTGTTTTTGAACTCAGTTCCATTATCACTCCTGATATGTTTGATCTTGATGCCAAAGTTCGTCGAGTCCCTTGAAGAAAATCGTTTGAAGATTTCCTGCACTTCAGTTTTATACACTATGATATGTACCCAAGTATATCTGGAATAATCATCAACTATGAAGAAGCCATATAAAGATGCTGCATTGTTTAGTGTGGAATAGTGAGTAGGTCCAAATAAATCCATATGAAGCAATTCGAATGGACGTGTAGTGGTCATGATAGTCTTAGAGGGATGCTTGGATCTGGTCATTTTCCCAGATTCACAAGCACCACAGAGATGATCCTTGAGGAATTTGACTGATTCGATGCCGATGACATGCTTCTTCTTCGCGAGCGTGTGCAAATTCCTCATACCTGCATGACCAAGTCTTCGGTGCCATAGCCATCCTTTTGAGGTTTTTGCTAGTAAGCAAGTGGCTGGTTGAGGACCTGTAGAGAAATCAACAATGTACAAATCCCCTCTTCTTACACCTTCGAAGACTTTGGATCTGTCAGATTCCATGATGACTACACATCTATATCTACCAAAGATAGCAATCATATCAAGATCACAAAGCATCGAGACTGACATAAGGTTAAAACCAAGGGATTCAACTAGCATCACTTTGTCCATATGCCTATCCTTGGAAATAGCCACTTTGCCAAGTCCCAATACCTTGCTTTTACCTTTGTCAGCATATGTGATTTGCTTCAGAGGTGATGGAGTTAGTGGCATATTCATCAGTAAGCTTTTATCACCAGTCATGTGATGTGTGCAGCCACTATCAAGAACCCACTCAGTATTCTTGGGTTTGTCATCCTGCAGATGAATTAGTACAGCTTACCATCTCATATGTTTCAGATTTGAAGAATATGATACTAATTTCATCAGATCAGTAATTTCACCATAACAGAAATGTAAGGACATGTGAAATATTTCTATTTCATCAATCATTAGCTTGCGTCCTATCAAGCATTTCCTCAGGTCTCCAGCAAATTCTTCAGATGATGATTTTCATCTGGAGACCTGACCTGCAGAAGTGATTAGTTCAATTTCTTCACCACCCACATCTGAAGGGGTGGCAAAGCATTCATCATCCTGCTAGCACCACATGAGAAAGGTGGCATTGAAGCCAATGCACTTCTCTTAACAGTAGGGGGATTAAAGTACTCATATGAATATGCAGAGAACTGGTTTGAGGATTTATGAACATAATGATTTGAGGAGTAACGCTCATATTCATATTCCTTGTAGTTTCCCTGCATGTCACACGCATTAGTACGGGTACGAGCATAGTTTTGACCAGTTGAGGATTTTGATCCTCTTGAAGACTTTGGTCCTCCTAAGGAATTTGATCTGGGGTTCAGATTCTTCAGTGGTGGTGTCATGAGGACATTCACATGAAGATTTTAAAGGTAGCTTTTGGGAACCCAGATTTTCCTCACAAGAGGGCCATTCCTGCAGTTAGTTCCAACATATCGAGCAAATACTTCACCGGATTGATTTTTGAACAACTTATAGTTGGAGTCAAATGACTCATCTGAGGAATAGGATAATTCACATGAAAAGCCAGTTAGATTAGATGGATCAAAAGGAGGCCCAGTAGCAGTAACCCATGAGGTTTTGGGATACTGCTCAGGTTTCCAATAAGATCCATCAACATATAATTTCCTCTCAAAGGCAATTCCTTCTTTCCTTGGGTTCCTGTTCAAGATCTGCTTTTTGAGCACATCACAAAGGGTTTGATGTCCTTTGAGACTTTTGTATATGCCTGTCACGTACAATTCCTTCAACCCTGCATTTTCATCAGTAACATTTGTGTTTTCCTCAAGTGAGGAAATAGACACAACAGGTGCAGTTGAAGAATTTGTAGCAATGGTAGCATAAGATGATTCCGGTGAGGAATTAGCAGTTTTGCGTTCAATGCATTTAAGACATGGAGGAATAAATTCAACTTGACCAGCGCTGATCTGTTGAGCTAGTAATGAATCATTTTCCATACGAAGATCATCATGAGACACCCTCAGCTTCTCAAGATCAAGCTTCCTTTGAAGAAATTCACAGGAAAGCTTCTCATGATCAGTGAGGAGTGTATCATAACGATCCTGAAGATTATCAAATCTAGACTGGAGACTTTTCAAGTCATCAGTGAGGATTTGGGTAAGGTTCAATTCATGATTCAACAGATCATCACTTTTATCTAGCAGTTTCTGAAGCTTTTCCAGAGCAGTTTGTTGTTTAGTGGCAATGATAGCAAGTTTACTGTAACTGGGTTTCTTATAATCATTAGGTTCACAGTCACTTGAATCAGAGGAGGAGGCATTATTTGGTACCTTCGAACCCTTTGCCATGAAGCAATAGGTTGGAGCGAAGTCATCAGCATATTGATCAGTATGGATTGTGCAATCATTTTCTTCAAGATTGAAGATTGACCTGGTGACGAAAGTGGTTGCTAGTGCAAGACTAGCCTGTCCGGATTCTGAGTCTTCTTCAGAACCCTCTTCTTCATCACATTCCTCTGATTCTGCCTCGGAGTCCATTTCCTTGCCAATAAGTGCCCGAGCCTTTCTGAAACTAGTCTTCTTGTGTGATGAGGGCTTTGAAGATGAGGATTTTGAAGATTTCTTCTTCTTCTTCGAGTCATCAGAACTGTCATCCTTGTATTTCTTCTTCTTTGATTCCTTTCCCCAACGGGGACAATCAACAATGTAATGACCCGATTTCTTGCACTTGTGACAGGTTCGTTTCTTGTAGTCCTCAGATGAAGATTCTGATTTCCTCATGTCTCTTCTTGAAGATTTACCGAACTAGCCACGTCGTGTAAATCTCTCGAATTTCCTCACGAGCATTGCAAGCTCCTGTCCAAATTCTTCAGGGTCACAAGTGTTGTCATCTGTGTCTTCTTCTTCACATGAGGAAATTGCTCTAGCCTTCAGTGCACGTGGTCTGGAATAGCTTTGTCCATATAGATCTCTCTTTTCTTCTAGCTGGAATTCATGAGTATTTAGCATTTCAAGTATATCAGCTGGATCAAACATCTTGTAGTCTGGTCTTTCTTGAATCATCAGAACTAAAGTATCAAATGAAGAATCCAAAGATCTCAGCAGTTTCTTCACAACTTCGTGATCAGTGATGTCTCGAGCTCCCAGTGCTTGCAGTTCATTTGATATGTCAGTGAGGCGATCAAACGTGTCTTGACAGCTTTCATTGTCATGTCCCTTCGAGTGATTGAAGAGATTGCGAAGAATATCAACACGAGAGTCACGCTGGGTTGATACTCCTTCATTTAACTTGCACAGTCTCTCCCAGATCAGTGTTGTAGAGCCCAAAGCACTTACTCTTCCAAACTGGCCTGGGCTCAGATGGCCACAGATGATGTTCTTCGCTTGAGAATCGAGTTGCTTGAATTTCTTCACATCATCCGCAGTGACACTGGCAGAGATGATGGGGACGCCATTTTCCACAATATACCAGAGATCATTATCAATAGCTTGTAGATGCATTTGCATTTTGTTCTTCCAGAAGGGAAAGTTCTTTCCTTCGTAGGTACGGCATGCTGCAGTCACCTTAAACATGCCTGCAGTCGACATAACTAAAACTCCAGGTGGTTAAAGCAAAATCACACAGAACAAGGGAGTACCTTGCTCTGATACCAATTGAAAGTGCATTATATCGACAAGATGGGGGGTGAATAGGAGATTTTTAGAATTTCATCGCTGAGGAAATTCCTTTTGAGGAAATTCCTCACTGATGACTAACTTACAACGGAAACAGTAAAGGATGAGAAGTGCAAAGTTTCACAACAACAGTATTTCAGAGTGAAGAAGGTGAAAATAGATTGCACTGTGAGCAGGCACGCAGAATACGGATGAGGATTAACTAACGTGATGAATTTGGGGTTGAGGAAATTCAGAGAAAGTCTTCAACAAATTCTTCAAACAGTCACAGTGAAAGTCATCAACACATAGTACGAGGAAAGTAAGGAGTTGAGGAATTAGAACCCGTTTCTCAGTGAAGACAGTCGTTGATGACCTAGTTCCAACTGCTGTGATAGTCGTACATCTGGTTTGGAGCGGATTGGTATTGAAACCAAAGGACACCCAGTCCCAGGACACACAGTCCCTACCGTATTCTCCTTGAGCTAAGGACACACAGTCCTCGCCCAACACTCGTGGTAAGTCTTCAAGGCAGACTTCCAAACCCTCACAAACTTGGTCACCCGGTGATCCACAATTGACTGCTGGAAAGCTCTAGACCATGACGCCTAACCTTCTGGAGGATGCACAATCCTCAAAGGTAAAAGGCTTCAGTCCCACACAGGAATAACTTCTTCAGTGATGCTCAATCACTAGGTTTGGTTTGTGGTTTCGGTGTATGGTGTATTTCCTCACTGATGAATTACTCTTGAAGGCTCTGAGGAATTTGGGTTGCTCTTATGACAAGTGTCAGTTTTTTACGGAGCAGCCAACCAGCTAGTGGTTGTGGGGGGTGGCTATTTATAGCCTGGGAGCATCCCGACATGATCTGACACTAATGCCCTTAAGTAATATGACCATTGGAGTGGATAAAACCAGTGACCTGGCGTGGCTATCGAAACAGTCGGAACCCTCAACCGTGAGAGTCCTCATGTCACTCATATTCCTCACTTTGAGGCTTTTGGTAGGATTAGGCTTGGCTTGAGCATCATGAGGAAATTCATTCCATAGTGTAACTTCGACCCCCTTTAACAGTACAGTGTTCCTATTACTCAAATGCGAAGAAAGTAAAACAGAAAGTGTAAATCTTCATGCTTCAAATTCTTCAGAATGATTTTCTTCAGGAACCAGCGGACTTCTCAATATCAGTATCTTCATGAGGAATATCAATTTCATCGCAGATTCCTCGCGATTCATTTCTTCAGCTTCAGACCAATTTCTTCAACTGAAGACATATATTTTTAGGGGTCGATATTCTTCAAATATCTCAAACTCCTCAATGACTTATAGATCCTGTGTACACTCATAAACACATTAGATACTTAACCTATAAGTCTTCAAACCACCAAAATCACTAAGGGGCACTAGATGCACTTACAACTACCACTAAAACCAACATCCCGCAGGTTGTCCTAGTGCAACATGATCCAAATTCACCAACCCAAGTCCGATCATCACGTGAGATGTGGTGGTTTCAATGGTGAACATCTCCATGTTGATCGTATCTACTATATGACTCATGTTCGACCTTTCGGTATCTAGTGTTCCGAGGCCATGTCTCTACATGCTAGGCTCATCAAGTTTAACCCAAGTGTTCTGCATGTGCAAAACTGGCTTACACCCGTTGTATGCAAATGTAGAGTGTAATGCACCTTATCATCGCCTGGGGCCTCGAAATGACGATCCTTTGCACTGGTGCACACTTGGCGAGAACACAATTTTATCATGAAATTTTAGTGAGGGGTCATCATATAATGCTACCGTCGTCCTAAGAAAAATAAGATGCATAAAAGGATTAACATCACATGCAAATAAAAAATAGTGACATGACCATCATCTTGTGTTTTTGATCGCCATCTCCAAAGCACCAGCATGATCTCTTTGAAACCGGCATGACACCATGATCTCCATCATCGTGTCACCATTGAGGTTGTCGCACCTACAGCTCATAGGTCACCATTGTGACACCATAATGATCACCATCATGTCACCATCGTGTAATCATAGTGACATGATATGCTTCAATCACTATTGCTAACTCGTAGCAATCAAGTAAAGAAAAAAGGCACAAATAACTAAACAACCCTACAGCTCCTGCCGGTTGCCGTACTCATCGACATGCAAGTCATGATAATCTATACAAAACATGATCATGTCATACATCGCACATATCTCATTGTGTCCTTGGCCATTTCATATCACAACCTACCCTACAAAACAAGTTAGACCTCCTCTACTTTGTTGTTGCATGTTTTACGTGGCTGCTATGGGTGACTAGCAAGAACCGTTCTTAATTACGCAAAGCCACAATGGTGATTTATAAGTTTCTCTTTAACCTCCAACAAGGACTGCCTCTGTTGAATACGATTAAAGTAACGTTGGAGAGACATACACAGCGGGCCATCTTTATGCAACAAGTTGAATGTCAGTCGATGGAACCAGTCTCTTGTAGGTGGATGAGTAAAGTTGATCTAGGCCGCTTGATCCCACAATACTGCCGAATAATAATAAGACTAAGGAACTAAGCAATCTGAAAATCAATGCCCACAAACTCTATTGTCTTCTACTCGTGCATGTTATCTACACATGGACCTAGCTCATGATGCCATTGTTGAGAACGTTCCATGGGAAACAAAAAATTCCCTACTCAATCTATGGAGATCAACATCTACGATAGGGAGAGTGCATCTACATACCCTTCTAGATTGCTAAGCGGAAGCGTTAAGTAACGTGGTTGATCCAGTCGAACATCTTTGTGATACAATCACGATCCATCCTGTGATACAATCACGAACGTCCTGATCAAGTGCCAAATGAACGACACCTCGGTGTTCAACACATGTACAGCTCGACGACGCCTTCAACTCCTCGACCCACAAAGCAATAGTGAAGTAGGTTGTGAGTTCTTCGGGAGCATGATGACGTGGTGGCGGTAGTGGTGGAGCGATCTCGGCAGGGCTTCGCCTTGCACTGCAGCGGTCATGATGGTGCAAAAATTCTACTAGAGAGAGAGAGAGGGTAGCACCGTGGCTGTTTTAGGTGCGGCTGCCCTCCCTCTTCTCTTGTATATATAGGGTCCTAGCGTCGGTAGCATCCACCTAGGTGGCTTGGCCACTGTTGTGGAAATGACCCTGACAATAGTACCAGGGGTACGAACAGAGGGGCGAAACCTAACTCAGCGTAGTGGATACACTCGGATGTACGAGTTCGGGCCCCACTCGGGAGTGTTAATAACCCTACGTATCGATCCCTCAGGCTGATGTTTTCTTATGGGGTACGTTAGATTACAAGGTGCTGAACCCTTGAGCTAGAGCCTCGGTGTGGCTTATATAGTGTATGCCATGTCCGGTCGAGCTTCAATACAAGGTGAGTTAATGTTAATAAATAAGGGAGTTACTAGAAACGACAGCTATAACTTATGGCTTTACTAGTAACGCATGTCTTCACTGCACTTCATGTGATGGTTTTTGTCCTTAGCTGTTGCCGCCTTCTTCGGCGCCGTTGTCTTGCTGTGGTCCTAGTGCCAGGGTGCATTCGACTGACATAAGGCGATCCGAGTGACTCCATGTAAGCCGAGTGATGGCACGATGTACCGAGTGAGGTTGAGACTACACTAGTGACATGAAGGACACTGATGTCCGTATGGTGTCTTAGGTGGGCCTTGGGAAGCAGGTTCGTAGGCCTACCCCTAATGTACAACCCCGTGATTAGCCCCCGAATAGGTTGATGTATAACAAACCGAGTGAATGACCTCCATAGATGTTCCTGGCGTTTCGGAGACGCTAAGGTTGTAGCTCGAGGCTTCGTCATTCGGACTCTTCCAAACTACTATGGATTCAAGAGCGGCGAATCCTGAATGCCCAAACATACTGGTATGTCTGCAGTTGGCAGTGATTGGCCACCTTTAGGGAAGATAGATTCAATGAATCGGACAACCATGAGCTCGGAGCTCCAAATGACAAATCGGTGAGATGGGACAGATCCCACGCGCATGGAGAAAAGGATGATCTGGTCGCCTTCTTTAGTTACCCGAGTGATCTTGGTCCCACAAAGGGACAAGCGAGGAGAACATTCGGCCCACCTCGTCACCCGCCATGGATAGGGAATCCATTCGGGATATGAGGGCGATCCTTTTTTGCTACTTTTTGAATTGATGGAGCGTGCGCGGGTGGTGGATATGGTGATGATGTGGGTAGTGGACATAGTGGAGCGACGCCCTGATTTTCGCGCCCCTGATGTCGCTGTCGTGCTAGAGTGCGTGCCATCCTTGGGATTCTACGGATCTTCCTCGGGCTGGCGAAGTACTCAGCAGGGTATCTTCGTGTTGGGTATTTAAAGCGCGGTGTGGACAGGAGAGGAAACCACGCCTCAAATCCGGGCCATTTCCATCCCCACTTACAGCTCTCGCCACCGAAGCCGAGATCTACCTGCCACCGCCGATGACTCCCCACCCGACTCCTCCGCAGTGCAGTATGGTGAAAGGAGCGACAACGAAGGCCGAGTTAGCCAAGAAGGGCTCGCGGGGATCCTCTTCGAGCATCGGAGCGCCCCCGCGAGGATGGATCCAGGGCGACTCGATGTCGTCTCGAGTCTCCAAGGGGCGGTTGCGGGAGCTGGAGAGTGAAGGCGTGATTGCTCTTGGGAGCTGGCAACTACCCGACGACGGCGAGCAGGAGCCCGCGCCTCGGAATTAGGAGTGAGTGCTTCTCATTACTGACATAGAGAAAGGTTTTTCTTTGCCTCTGCATCCCTTTTTCCATACATTTCTTGGTTTCTTCGGTGCCCGACTCCACCAATTTCCACCATCATTGCCATGTATTTAGCTGCACTTGTATCCGTGTAAGAGAACTTCCTTGCTTGCTATCCGCATTGGGGGTTGTTCAAGCACTTGTTCACGTGTTGGGTGATGACTATGAAGAAATCCTCTCCGTCGAGGGGGGAGACCAATGTGGTGCAGCTCTGTTGAGGCTTAGGCATACAGCTCAGCGGTAAAAGTAGCTTTCCCGAGATGAACTTTCCAGATACGATGAAGAACTAGGAGGATTCTTGGTTCTACTGCCAAGACGTCCCAGTCGGCGAGGATCATTCAGGCCTCCCGCGCAATACGGTTGATAGAATCCAGTCGACTCCTTCCTTGACCGTGTCCTAGGAGGATCAGACAGATATAGATACGTTAGTGAGAGTGTTAATTGCCCTGTTGCGGAAATGTGTGAACGGTATGGATCTCCTGGAAGTCTTCTTCCAGCATAGGATTCAGCTCCAAGCCAGAGCCCATCCAATGTGGAAGTATGAGGGGCCGAGTGATCCAACCCATGTTCATCCCGAGGAAATTGAGTTAGAGGCATTCGAGAATAAACTCAAGGCCATCACGCTGGTGAGGGACAATCTCAGGGGCACCAAGTTGGTGCCCCCTTTCTTGGCGGAGCTGCCTCCGAATGAGGTAAGCTATTTAGCATCTCGGCCGAGTGAACTTCTTCGTTGCTTTAGTACCTATTTGTGATTTTGTTTTCTTCATTCGGCATGCTTTTACAGGGCTGGTCAATTCTGTTCTGGCGGTTGACGGTTCACTCATCAACGTGGAGAGCAACACTTAGAACCAAGACACTGAGCACCCGGAGGGCTCGGAGGATGACGACGATGATGACAGTGATGATGAGGAGACGGAGGAGAGCGAGGTTGATCACGGGGACGAGGCGGAATCTTTTTGGCCTGACGAGGTTCCACCCGAGACCTATTCAAAGGCACACGAGGACCCTGGACCCTGGAGTCTGTGATGCCGACTCGCTGTTCAAAATGGGGTTGAAGCGAGCCTGAGACGCTACCACATCAAGTCTCCAAGAACCCTAAGATCAAGAGTTCCAAACCACACAAGGCCGTTCTGCCACGCATTAAGGTCCACGTACTTGTGGCTTCAGCATAAGTATTCCCATCGAGTGATCCATCCCAGATTGAGCAATGTCTTTCGAGGGACGATAGGATTTTTGTTGTTTCTGTTGCACGGTCGATACCTTGACTGCTTTGTTGGAACCCAAGACCTCTGACAAAGGCAAAGCCGATGTTGTTGTTGCATCATCCAAAGGTAACACTTGAACTTTTCTAGTGATCCATTCACGACTCTAGTTTTAGCCACATGAGTGGCCTTTCGAATGCCTTGTGAACATGTGCGAGCCACGAAACATGATAGAACTCGACCCAACGTCCCCTCTAAAGTTGGAGAACTATTGAAGCAGGCTCCGACTCCCGTTCGAGTTATTATCAAGGCTAAGAATCCCATGGTACATGAGACCACATCGGCTGGGGCATCACTCGGCCTAGATCCGTTGACCGCTCCATCGCCTCTCCCCAAGAGCCGCAACATCTTCCAGCCCCACCATACCTCGGAGGATCAGGAGGGGGCGCGGAAGGAAGCCTTGTCTCAGCCAGACGTTATCGTTGGGCAGCTGAAGGAGGCGTAGGACATGAGTGAAGCCGTGGCAAAGAACATTCGGGTGAGTCCTTCACGTACGCATTTGTTTCGTACTTGTTTCTGAATCTAGTCCCGAGTGGGCATGCTCGGGAGTACAATCGCTGGGTGTTGGCTTTCAGTGGGGGCACGTTGAGCTCACCCACTGGGTGTAGTCCCCGAGGCTACCGTCGACTGAAGCAGTCGGCGGTAGTATGTTTGACAGAGTCTGGTAGGGTGTGGAGCCCTTTTCTTTCCTCTATGTCTCTAGTGGGGGCGGGTTGAGCGCACCCACTCGGTATAGTCCCCGAGGCTGCCGTCGACTGAAGTAGTCGGTGTTAGTTGTCAGTGTTCTAGGAACGGGGGTACCAAACCTGCCTGCCTACGGCCTAGGGCTCGCCCACTTCATCAACGCAAGATCGGCAAGGAACAACACCACCCCGAACAAGGTCCTCGCGAGGGGCCAACCCTTGCGAGGAAGAGCGACATCAAGACCCACAGGGGGCCTCCTCAGGACCCCTCCGGAGTGGAGGATATTTCAAGGCAAGGTTGGGCCTGAGGAGTCAAGGATGACGCCATGGAAGGACAGGCGAGAAGCAGATGGCACGACGGGGCAGTTTCCACTTTAGTGCAAAAGAGGAAGGAGCGTATTAGAGCCCCAAAGGCATCTTCCAAGGGTTTCCCTTATGGTGCAACAAGACCACGGCCGCCCGCCGGTAGGACCAGCGTCATCCCTGCGCCCACCTTTGCGGCGCTGGCAGCTGCTTTACAGGCGAAGACCACTTTTGACAGGGGAAGCATGTTCCGTTGTCTCCCACCGAAACTGGACGTTGTGGGATCCCTTCCTGCCTACGATAAGGGAAGAAGACCCGGGGCTCCACTATAAATAGAGAGGGTAGGATACTTGGCCAGGGGATCGAATCATTGAAACCCCAGAGCAACACGCCTAGCCACTTGGCCTCCGGAGGCTCGAGAGCACCATACTAGTTCATCCACCAACCTCCGTGAGAGGCAATCCACCAAAAGAAGGAGTAGGGTTTTATGCTTCGCAGTGGCCCGAACCTAGGTAAACTATTGTGTTCTATGTTCCCCTCACGATCGTGTGAGTTCTTCGTCGTTCCCATGGAGTAGCGGGCTAAGTAAGGTCGAGCCGAGAGAGATCTCCGTAGACGCCCTTGTGTTCAAATCCTTATGGTTTTGCGGAGCCCGAAATCTGACAGTACTCTCAGTTTCTTTGTCTATTCGACAGAAGATGGTAGGGTGCGGAGCCCTTTTCTTTCCTCTATCGCTCCAATGGGGGCGTGTTGAGCGCACCCAATGGGTGTAGTCCCCGAGGCTACCGTCAACTAAAGCAGTCGGCGGTAGTCTTAGAGGTGCGATATTGTATTATGATTTACTTGTGTTTGTTGATGGAAGACTACTTGTGGGCCCCGGGGCCATGATGATGCCATGGAGAAAGAGTTGTAGGAACTTCAACTAAGCCTTGATGTGAAAAAAGACAAGAACAACCAATCGGAGCAGGAGAAACAGATGGCTGAAGGTAAGCTCTCGCTATCCGCCTGATTCACGCTTTGGTTATCTTTCTTATCCGACTAAGGTTGTCTTATCAGATTGCCTTTGTGAGAGGCCGAAGAATCTCATTTCTCTAGTTACCACAAAGGACGCCCTTGAGAAGAGGGATGAAGATCTCGCGTCGGCTTGTAAGGAGGCCAAGATGAAGACCCAGGAGGCCAAAGCAAAGCTCAAGACGGTCGGGACGCTGGAAGAAGAGAATCGGCTTCTGAAGGCTGGTGCGGAGAAAAATGTTGTGGAGCTTGTCGAGCTGAAGAGGCATTATGCCGAGTGGGAGGCCAAATTTCAGAAGTTCGTCGTCAAGAAAGCTGAGCTGGAGAAGTTCATTGAGGACTTCAACGTGGAACTCTACGAGAAGCTCAAAGGTATGTTGAGCGTCTGAATGCTTCCCCATTGCCACTTTAAAATTTTCGAGTGACATTTTCTCATCTTTTGTTTTCCCACTGAGTTCATCTTTCACCGCTGATGTTGAAGAAGAGATGACGCGAATAAAGAAAGAGCTTGATCCCATGATAGGGCTTCTGAAGGTAGCGCTGCTTTGGCTCTCCTCACGCTGGATGCTTGTGTCGATTATGTATTGGCTTGTTTCAAATGGCTCCTTTCGGCCGTTGGGAAGGTAGACCAGGAGAAAGTCTGAACAATGCACCCTTCAAGGATGCCCACACCATCGTGAACCATGTGAAGGCCATCCCCAATCAACTCAAGTCCTCGAAGAAGTCATCGGCAAGGGCCGAAGCTGATATTACCCTTTCACTCGTCCGCATCCATTGTAAATGAGTGAATGAAGAGAAGTTGAAGAGCCTCCATGTCCGAAGCCGAAAAAGCACCAAGTCCGAAGATTTCATGGACATGTTCATGGCGGCCGCCACTCGGATTGCAGAAGGAATCGATCTTGAAACCTTCATTGAAGAAGTGGGATTTTTGGCCTTCGAGTGATGATCGGAGGAAAGACATTTAAGTTTCAATTCGCCTCGAGATGCCAAGTGGTTTTATGTAACCCCAAACTTCGAGTGGGACCTGGGCCCTCTCTTATGCGCACTTTTTGCTGAAATTTATTCCGTTTATCCATATTCAAGTTTGGATTTTATTTGCTTGGTCGTCTTTATTCGGGATCACTTTTCTCGGTGGAAATCTCGTTCGCTTCTGAGTCCCCGAGTGTGGAACTTGTCCTCACTCGGGATTATTTTTGACTTAGGTGGAAGCTGGTTTGCAACTAGGCCCCGAGTGTGGAGGTTGTCCTCACTTGGGATCGTTGTAACTTAGGAAAAATCTGGTTCGGAGCTAAGCCCCCGAGTGTGGAAGTTGTCCTCACACAGATCGTTTTAACTTAGGCGAAAGCTAGTTCACAACTAAGCCCCCGAGTGTGGAAGTTGTCCTCAGTTGGGATCGTTTTTGACTTAGACGAAAGCTGGTTCGCAGCTAATTCCCCAAGTGTGGAAGTTGTCCTCACTCGGGATCATTTTTACTTAGTTGAAAGCTGGTTCACAACTAAGTCCCCGAGTGTGGTAGTTGTCCTCACTCGGGATTGTTTCTTAACTTAGGCAAAAGCTGGTTCGCAGCTAAGTCCCCAAGTGTGGAAGTTCTCCTCACTCGGGATCGTTTTGGACTTAAGTGAAAGTTGGTTTGCAGCTAAGTCCCCGAGTGTGGAAGTTGTCCTCAATCGGGATCATTTTTGTTTACTTAGGCTAAAGCTGGTTCGCAGCTAAGCCCCCGAGTGTGGAAGTTGTCCTCACTCGGGATCGTTTTTGGACTTAGGCGAAAACTGGTTTGCAGCTAAGTCCCCGAGTGTGGAAGTTGTCCTCACTCGGGATTGTTTTTGACTTAGGCAAAAGCTGGTTCACAGCTAAATCCCCGAGTGTGGAAGTTGTGCTCACTCGAGGCAAGTTTTACCCTAGGCTAAAGCGGATTCCCTACAAAGGGATGATTGTTCTGTTCATCTTGGCATCCGACTAAAGACCTTGTGTTCATTTGGAACCGCTTTAACTTAGGCGAAAGCTGGTTCGAATGGTAACCCCCGAGTGTGGAGGTTGTCCCCACTTGGGGAAGGGTTTCCCTTAGGTGAAACAGGTTCGCTACCAAGAAATGATTGTCTATTCATCTTGGTGTCCGAAGATCTTGTCTTCATTCAGAACCTCTTTAACTTAGGCGAAAGTTGGTTCGCATCTAAGGCCTCCACTGTGGAGGTTGTCCCCACTTGGGGAAGGGTTTGCCTTAGGCGAAACAGGTTCCCTACGAAGAAAATATTGTTATTGCGAACTTGCGGATGGTCCTGTCCATCTTGGTATCTGAATGACGATCAAGCCGTCATTCGGAACCGTTTTAACTTAGGAGAAAGCTGGTTCACAGCTAAGCCCCCGAGTGTAGAGGTTGTCTGCACTATATGTAGGTTTTACCTTAGGCGAAAGTGGGTTCGGTGATACAACCACTAGGGACGTATTTCACCAGAGTGAAGTATTTGTTAATAGTTGAAGAAAGTAAGAACATTTGTAGGATCGATAGAAGATGTGTCTAGAGTGGGGGTGAATAGACTACTTGTCTAGATAAAATTCCTAGCCTAACCCAATTTGAAAGAAGGCAGAAATTCAGCAGTTCTAACAAGTCTAGTACACCCTACTCATGCTAGTCAACATACATGGCAAAGGAAAAGTAATGGCTTTGCACATGTAAAGGAGTAAAGTTTAGGAGATCAAACGCAAAGAGGTTGACACAACGATTTTCGGCGTGGTTCCGATAGGTGGCGCTAACGTACGTCCATGTTAGTGGAGACTTCAACCCACGGAGGGTAACGACTGTGAGGATCCACGGAGGGCTCCACCCATAAGGGGTCCATGAAGAACCGGCTTTGTCTATTCGACAACGGCTTCTGCCCATGAAGGACTAGCCAGACTCACGATAGATCTTCACGAAGTAGGCAAACTCCTTGCCCTTACAAACATCTTGGTTCAACTCCACAACATGAAGTAGGAGGCTCCCAAGCAAGACCTAACCAACCTAAGAGGCACCACCCTCCAAAAGGTAATAGATGTGGTAGATCAATGAACTGCTTGCTCCTGTGCTTCTAAAGATAGTCTCCTCAACACAAAGTCACTCTCTCACAGAATATGCATGTGAAGTAGAGATTGATTTGGTGGAAAGCAGTTTGGGGAGGCTAGAGATTAAGTTTCAAATGATTGGATTGGAATATCTTGGTCTCAACACATTAGTAGGTGGTTCTCTCTCAAAAAAAGGATCTGACAATAAAGTGTGTGTTCTGAGTGCTTCTCCCACGAGTGAGAGGTGCGTGAAGGGTATATATAGGCAGCACACATAATCCAACCATTACACCTAAAGTGGCAAACTCGGTGACACCAAAGTCATAAACTCAGTGGTACCAATTATAACAAAAGGCAGCAACCTTTGAATCTCGATGGGATAGATATACACAACTTGGTGGAACTAAAAAGGTGGCTAACGGTCAGATGACCAAACTCGATGGCACCCATACTCAAACTCAGAAATTACGATTTTGTGTACCGAGGAAACAGAAAGTTGGTCAACCTGAACTCGGTAGCACCGATATGGATTCGGTTGCACCGATTTGGTGGGACTGGCTAGGGTTTCTGTCTGAGGTCATACTCAATGGTTTCGATATATGAAAGTTGGTGACAACGCTGAGTATGTGGAATTGGACAGAATGTTTATGTGGGAAAAATGACTGAGTATTTTGGTGGCTAACTTTGAGCACTTGAGCAATCAGTTCATTTTTCTACGTCACCCCCTTTTAATAGTATTGGCTTTCCTATGGACTCAAAAGTCATTTCTCACAAATATAAAAAGAATAGTCTTCTAGCTTGAAGCTTGAGCCAATCCTATTCCTTTCTTGCATCAAGGTGCATATCCACATAAACCTTTAGCCAAAGCTCTCCATGGAATGATCTTGAAATATCTAGGTAAATGTGTTAGTGCAAGAGACAATGTATGTTGTCACGAATTATCAAAACCACCAAGGGAGCATATTGTGCTCTCAATCTCCCCCTTTTTGGTAGTTGATGATAACATAAAATCAAAGCTTCAAATAAGGATAGATGTTAGAATATGACAACTTTGACAGAAACATAACTGGTACATGCTACACCTAAGTGTGTGTAATTCCTTTAAAGGATAGTTGCTTTGAAATGCATGGACACACACAAGGTAGAAGGACCAGAAAAGTCATAGACATCCTGGCTTTATGTATCAAACATGAGTGAATGACGAGTTTCCATGTTCAAGGCTCCCTCTTGCAAACAATATGTGTAAGAAACAACAGATCATCATGAAAAAGGATATGATGCATATACTTACCTTGAGGATATTGAGCGTCTTAACATAGGAGTACACTTGGGAAAACAAATTTTAGATAACACAAGAGTACTCTATTGTTAAGATGCAAAGAACTTCAAAAGTACCAAGATATTGAAGACATATTGAAGATAGGATTTGATGAAAGGATATGTCTCCAAGAGAAACAAGAACTTTTATCCCCTAAGGATGAATATGTAATAATTTCCTCTACCCCTGAATCGTAGCATTGTCTATATTGGGAGTAGGTACGGTATGATAAGTTCAAACCAATAAAACAATTTTATCTCTCTCCCCCTTAATATGTAAGGTTTGATACATCTCCCTTTATATAGATTTCCCTTTAGGTAGACCTTCCTTTAGGGACATATATCTCCCCGATTGATGTTTCTCCCTCTTTTGTGTAAGCTTCAGGGTGATATTTCTCCCATAGAAATAGGTTCATTGGATGGAAGCTTTCATTTGATATATCTCACCCATTGGCATTAATTTCCAAAGATGACTCAGGGTAAGGGCCCATTGAGAGAAAAGGATCCTGGCTACTTCTCTCTTTTATAAGGGTTCCGTGAATTGTTATTTTCTCCCGATTAGATAGTTTATAGGGTTCATCGAATATTCTCCCCCTTTGATATGGATAAGAGTTCCTTGAATTATCTCCCCCTATGTTAGGGATCCTAGATGATTCTCCCTCTTATATTGTAAGGGATCACTGAGATTTTTCTCCCCCGAGAGAAGTTTTCTCCTCCTAGAATAATAATGCTAAAATGGATTTTGTCTCAGAAAATTTTCGATAAGATGTTAGGAGGCAATGAAACATGGGATCATTGATAATATTTCTCCCCGAAAGGCTAAAGTCCAAAAGAAGATATCATAAAAGCTAAGGAAGATATAATATCGAAGTCACCAAGGCAAATTGGTTGGGTAGAACCGAGAATGAGAATCAGGCCTCTGGGAGAAATCGGTTGGACCAAGCTTCCCACATCTGTGAGAACGAGGTGCAATATAAATAAACTCCTTAACTGAAAATAGGTCGATAAGAATCGAAAGATTGTTTCAAGATGCCAATTGAAAAAGGTTCCAATTGTAAAAGAAAAAAAATGTAAAAGAAAAAATATAAGGTAGCAGCAATTTTTTTAATTTAAAATATACATACAAATAGATGAGAGTTAATTGGTTCCAAGAATGTATGAAATGTCATATGTGAACCAATCGATAATCTCCATCTAGATGTGGGGCGGTGACTAGGTCACCTATATTAAAGTATTTGACTTGAGGAGTCAGGCAAGTATGCTTGATCATAGGTCATACTCATTGTTAAGCGCAAAATGGGGTTACCATTTTTTGATTAAGCATTTCAATGTCTTCATATCTCTTGAGTTGCTTTACCTGATGAATTGGTGTAGAGATTTATCAAGGATATGAGTACATACCTTCGAATGATGTCGATGACATGGCATGTAGGTGAGCTTGTGGTGTATGTTCAAAGTTGATGAAGATCATCTTGAGTTTGGAGCTATCCATGTCGTGTGGGTTCACTTTTCACCTACAATGGTTAGTCACGCAAGGAAGAACATAATATATCCAAATGACACGAGTGAATAGCTTCATGAAATGATAGCCAAGGATATGATTTTGTTGTCTTCTTCCTCCATCTCTGAAGAAAAGGTTGTTGATACTTGGCCATATCAAGATTGCTTCTGATGTTAGTTGATTGCAATCTTGTGGTGTGTATTTGTTCCAAGTACCTACAAAAGGTTAGATGCAATACAAGGGAACATAGTTTCAAGGATTAAATGTAGTCATATCAATGGTATCATGGAATGGGCAATAAAGCTCATGCCCTTGCATGTATTCGAGTGAGTCTAGCTTAGGTTTGAAGCATCAATGATGTCAACTCACTCCTCAAATGACTGAACACTTTCTCATCAAGTGGTTTGGTAAAGATATCAGCTAATTGTTTGTCAGTATGAACATGCTTGAGATCTATATCTCCTTTACCAACATGATTAGAATGAAATGTTGTTGCACTTGGATGTGTTTTGTTCTAGAATGTGGCACAAGATTACAGGCAATCTTAATAACACTTCCATTGCCACATAACAATGGAACTTTTGTAACATGAATGCCATAATTCTTAAGTGTTTGAGTCATACGAAGTAATTGTGCACAACATGATCCAACAACAATATATTCAGCTTCGGAAGTAGATAAGGATACCAAGTTTTATTTCTTGGATGACCAAGATACAAGAGATATCCAAAGAAATTGACATGTACCCAAGGTTGATTTTCAATCAACCTGGTCTCCGGCATAGTCCGAGTTGGAATAGTCAACAATATTATAATAAGATCCCTTGGGATACCATATGCTAAAGTTTCGTGTATGTATAAGGTATCTCACTATCCTTTTCACATCCAATAGATGACAATCTTTTGGTGCTGCTTGGTATCGGGCACACATGCAAACACTCAACATTATGTCAGGACGGGAGGCACATAAATATAGCAATGAACCAATCATTGATCGATAAACCTTTTGATCAACTGGGTTATCCTCCTTAGTGAGGTCAAGATGTCTACTAGTAGGCATGGGGGTGCTCAGGCCTTTACATTCTTGCGTGTTGAACTTTTTGATTAAGTCCTTGGTGTACTTCGTTTGAGAGATAAATGTATCTTCTCTCAATTGTTTTATTTGCAATCCAAGGAAGAACTTCAGTTCACTCATCATGGACATCTCATACTTCTTTGACATCAACTATCCAAACTTTTCACTAAAGTGTGGGTTAGTAGAACCAATTATAATATCATCCACATATATTTGGCAAACAAATAGTTCTCCATTAACTCTTTTAGTGAATAGGGTTGCATCAATTTTACCAATCTCAAAATCCTTTTCAATGAGAAACTTCATTAGGCACTTGTACCAAGCTCTAGGGGCGACCATATAAAGCTTTACAAAGTTTGTAGACATGATTTGGTTTCTTAGGGTTCAATAATCCAGGAGGTTGTTTAACATAAACTTCCTTCTCAATTTATCCATTGAGAAAGGCACTTTTGATATACATTTCGTATAGAGTAATACCATGATGATTGGCATAAGCTAGAAGAATGTGAATGGCTTCAAGTCTAGCAATAGGAGCATAAGTCTCACCGTAGTCCATACCTTCGACTTGCATGTATCCTTGGGCTACGACATGTGCCTTGTTGCATACAACTCGTCTTTCTTCATCTTGCTTGTTCCGAAACACCCATGTTGTACCAATGATGTTCTGCTTGCCTTCGGGATTTTCAACATGTGTCCATACTTGATTTCTCTCGAACTCATGTAGCTCTTCGTGCATGGCATTCTCCCAATCCATATCTTGAAGGGCTTATTCAACTTTCAAAGTTCAATGCTAGAGATGAAAGAATAATGCTCTCAAAAGTTAGCTAAACGAGATTTAGAGCGAGTGATTCTACCTATTTTTATGTCACCATAGATTTGATTCAACGGATGATCTATGTCCACTCTTGCTCTAACTATTGGTAGGTTCTTCCTGTTGGATGGTGGAGCATGTTCTTCATCATCATCATCTTGCACATTGTCATTGATGTTGTCATCTCCTTGAGGTGGTGGTGAGGAAGGTTGAGGTGGACCATCACGATGTTCTTCTTCCTCTTCTTCATCATGTCGTGTACCATTTGTGGATACTTCCATGTTTTTTTGTGGTTCTCCTTGACATGAAGTAGGATCTTACACTTGAATTGATGAAGTGCTTTCCTTCACCTCCATGGGAAGAATCTTGCCAATGGACAAGTCTAAGATAGCTTCTGAAGCTTCCTTATCTCCTACATCATTTGGCAATTCTTCGACTTGACAACCATTAGTCTCAACAAACTTCACATATACCGTCTCTTCAACTTTTTAGGGAAGTTGTTGTAGACACGGTAAGTGTGATACTTCGATCCGTAACTGAGTAGAAAACCTCCATAAGATTTAGGAGCAAATTTAGAGTGACAATTCTTATCAAGAATATAGCACTTAGAGCCGAATACCCGAAAGTATCGAACTTGGGGTTTGTTACCGGTGAGTAGCTCGTATGTCTTTTTGCCAAGAACTTGTGTAGGTAGATTTAGTTTATGGCATGGCAAGTTGTTTCATCGGTATGTGCCCAAAAGTGTCTTGGAGTCTTGTATTCGTCAAACATTGTTCTCGCCATCTCTTTGAGAGTACGATTATTCCTCTCAACAACTCCATTTTGTTGATGTGTGTACGTCACCAAAAACTCATGTGAGATACCTTCTTCGTCAAGAAAAGTATCCACATTCATGTTCTTGAACTCAGTTTGTTGTCGGTCCGAACCTTCTTGATCTTCACTTCAAACTGATTTTGAGCTTTCTGAGCAAAGTTCTCGAAGATCTTTTGTACCTGCAACTAATCATCAAGAAAGAACACCCATGTAAATCTCGAAAAATCATCAACAATGACTAAACCATAAGAATTTCCACTGAGGCTCTTGTAAGCATTGGGACCAAAGATATCCATGTGAAGCATCTCGAGTGGTCTTCTAGTAGCCATGATGTTCTTCACGGGATGATTTCCACCAACTTGATTTCCTGCCTGACCAGCACTACAAAGTCTATCTTTGTCAAAGATAACATCTTTAAAACCGAGAATATGATCACCTTTGATAAGTTTGTCAACATTACGAATACCAACATGTCCAAGACTTCTATGCCACAACGAACCTTCAGAAGATTTTGCAATAAGACATGTACGAGGTTTGGATATCTTAGAGAAATCAACAATGTATAGATCACATCTACGAAAACTAGTAAAGACAATGTTATGGTTTTCGCTACTAAACACTCCGCAATCAACTTTAGTAAATAGCACATTGAAACCAAAGTCTGCTAGTCTAGATATGGAAAGAAGATTGTAGCCAATGGATTCAAGAAGCATGACATTTTGAATGGAACTATCATGAGATACGACTACCTTACCAAAACCAACTACCTTACCCTTGGAGTTAGCTCCAAAAGTTACATACCTTCGAGATCCACAGTTTGGGGTGATCTCATGGAACATGTCTTTATCTCCGTTCATGTGATCGATGCATCCATTGTTGAGAACCCGTTCCTTTCCGGCGGCCATGTAGTCCCTAAGGTTCGCTATAAGACAAAGGTCCCTCATGATCTTCTCATACTTGATGTCAAAGTCCACATCTTCATTGTAGTATCCATGCTCCACATAATCATCATCGGCTGAAGTTCCCTCATATGTAACAAGAGTTGCATTAGAATTTTGACTATGACAATGTTCATGTGTATGCATTCGAATGGCTTTACCAATGATGTTGTTAATAGTAATGACATCTCCTTTGGCACACATGAGGTTACAAAGCTCAAATAGGCATTTATCAAAATTAGGATCGGTTGGCTTCATTTTATTAAAAGCAATGCATTTGTGGACAATGATATCAAGAATTTTCAAGGAATAATTCGGGTATCTTTTCTCTAAGTCTCACAAGGTATGAGGACACTCAAAGTTTTGCAAGTTATTAAGAACATTTCTTGGTAATCCTCTAATGATTAGATTGCCAGTGTTAAGATTACCAAGCATATCAATTTCATCACCATGAGAAGGATGTATGGGATCAATGGGAGGCGCATAGGGGTATTCAACATACTTGTGCAAATCGAACTGATCAAATATATCAAACATTTCATCTTTCCATTGTCTAAAATACTCCCAATCAAGAATAGGCACTCTACAACTAAAAATCACGGAACTAGTCACATTCATCTTCCTCCAACGGTGATTAAACCAAGGTTTTGGAGACCTTGCTCTGATACCAATTATAGGATCGATAGAAGATATGTCTAGAGGGGGGGTGAATAGACTACTTGTCTAGATAAAATTCCTGGCCTAACCCAATTTCAAGGAAGGCAGAAATTCAACAGTTCTAACTAGTCTAGTACACCCTACACATGCTAGTCAACATATATGGCAGCGGAAAAGTAAAGACTTTGCACATGTAAAGGAGTAGAGTTTAGGAGATCAAACACAAAGAGGGTCACACAGTGATTTTTGGCATGGTTCCGATAGGTGGTGCTATTGTACGTCCATGTTAGTGGAGACTTCAACCCACGGAGGGTAACAATTGCGAGAGTCCACGGTGGGCTCCACCCACAAGGGTTCCACGAAGAAGCGGCCTTGTCTATTCCACCATGGCTTCCGCCCATGAAGGACTATCCTTATTCACGGTATATCTTCACAAATTAGGCGATCTCCTTGCCCTTACAAACATCTTGGTTCAACTCCACAACATGAATTAGGAGGCTCCCAAGCGTAACCAATCTAGGAGGCACCACCCTCCAAAAGGTAATAGATGTGGTAGATCAATGAACTCCTTGCTCTTGTGCTTCTAAATATAGGCATGGGTAGGAGAGATTGATTTGGTGGAAAGAGGTTCGGGGAAGCTAGATATCAAGTTTCAAATGATTGGATTGGAATATCTTGGTCTCAACACATGAATACGTGGTTCTCACTTAGAAAATGGATCTAGCAATGAAGTGTGTGTTCTGAGTGCTTCTCCCACGAGGGAGAGGTCGGTGAAGCGGTATATATAGGCAACACACAAAATCCAACTGTTACACCTAAAGTGGCAAACTCGGTGACACAAAAGTCATAAAGTAGGTGGTACCAATTATCATAAAAGGCAACAACTTTTGAATATCGGTGGGACCGATATACACAACTCGGTGGCACCGAAAAGGTGGCTAATGATCAGATGACCAAACTCGTTGGCACCGGTACTCAAACTTGGAAATTCCGATTTTGTGTACCGAGGCAACACAAAGTTAGTCACCCTGAACTCGGTAGCACTGATATGGATTCGGTTGCACCGATTTGGTGGGAAGGTCTAGGGTTTCTTTCTGAGGTTAAACTCGGTGGGTCCAAAATATGAAAGTTGGTGACACCGAATTTGAGTATGTGGACTTGGACAGAATGGTTATGTGCGAAAAATGACTAGGTATTTATTTGGCTAACCTTGAGCACTTGAGAAATCAGTTCATTTTACTACGTCACCCCCTTTTAATAGTATTGGCTTTCCTATGGACTCAAAAGTGATTTCTCACAAATATAAAATGAAGATTCTTCTAGCTTGAAGCTTGAGCCAATCCTATTCCTTTCTTGCATCAGGGGGCATCTACACATAAACCTTTAGCCAAAGCTCTCCATGGACTAATCCTAAAATATCTAGGTAAAAGTGTTAGTCCAAGAGACAATGTATGTTGTCATGAATCATCAAAACCACCAAGGGAGCATATTGTGTTGTCAACATTATTCTTCTAATCATTCAGACTCATTACGAGAATGAAAAGGGGTAAGTTCTATTTGTAGAACTCGCGGAGCAGGTCCGTTTTCCAGGTTCTTGGCTCTTCCGCGTTGTTATCTAGGTTGTACAACTGATAAGCTTCGTGGTGCAGGACTTTGGAGATGGCGTATGACCCTTACCATGGAGGTGCCATCTTGTGGGGTTTCTGTTGGTCCAGGTAGAGGACCAAGTCTCGCTCTTGAAACGCTCGGCCCCCAACTTTCTTGTCATGGTAGCGTCGTAGGTCTTGCTGGTACGACGTGGACCGAATGAGGGCCGGATCTCTCTTCATCTAGGAGATCCAAACTGTCTTGGCATGCTGCTTCGGCTTCAGCTTCATTGTAGTACTTCACTCGGGGGGAGTTGTAACGTATGTCACTCGGTAGAACGACATCCGACCAAAACACCATGAAGAACGTAGTATCCTTGGTTGAATGATTCGGAGTCGTTCGCATACCCCACAAGATGGACATTAATTCTTCTACCCATGCGTGTGTGGCATATTTGAGATCTCTCATCAGCCGGGGCTTAAATCCTTGAAGTATCATAACATTCGTCTATTCCACCTGCCCATTCCAATGTGGGTGCACCACGGAGGTGTAGTTAACCTAAGTGCCTTGGGAGTGACAGAACACGCGAAACTCCTCTAAGGCAAAGTTGGTTCCATTGTCAGTGACGATGTCGTGAGGGACTCCAAATCCGAAGATGATCTGCCCAACAAAGCTGATGACAGTTGCTACGTCCAAGCTTTTGATGAGTTTAGCTCTACCCGTTTGGTGAACTTATCCACCGCAACTAGCAAGTGGGTGAATCCACTCGCCCCGGTGCACAAAGGGCCGACCATGTCGAGGCCCCACATGGCGAATGGCCAAGCGAGTGGTATCGTTTTCAGCACAAATGTTGGTTTGTTCGACTGATTCTTGTTGAACTGGCACCCAACGGAAAGGTCAACCAAGTCCTTTGCTGCCTCATTGGCTCGGGGCCAATAAAACCTGCTGGGAAGGCCTTGGCCACCATGGTCCGAGAGCACGCGTCATGTCTACAGGTTCCCGAGTGGATCTCGTGCAGTACTCTTTCCTCTGGGGAAATGCAGTTTTGACTGCTCCTGTAACAGTCTTCTTGTACAACTTGTCCCCGAGTACTTCGAAAGCTTTAGACTACTGAACGATATGTCGGGCTTCCTCTTCGTCTTTGGGGATCTCTTGCTGGAGCAAGTAAGCCAGATAAGGCTGTGTCCATTCGGCCATGATAACCAACATCTCATGGACAAGGTCGACCATTGATGGGACGTTGATCTCTACCGGATTAGACGGACTGATTGCTTGCGGGGGATCTTCTACAAAGGGATCCTCCTTGACCGAGGGGTCGTGGAAATGATCAAGGAACACGCCCTTCACAACGACTTTTTGAGTGGACCCGATCTTTTCCAAATCATCGGCCACTTGATTCTTGGCTCGGGCCACATGGTGCGGTTCCAACCCTTCTAAGTTTTTCTCCAGTTTCCTGACTACATTGTAGTAGACTGTCATTCCTAGGCTTCGAATGTCCCATTCCTTCATTAGTTGATTGACAACGAGATCCGAGTCGCGATATACCATTAAACTGCAAATGTCGAGTGAGATAGCCATGCAGAGCCTGTACCGGAGGGCCTCGTACTCGGCCTCGTTGTTAGATGAATCGAAATGGATTTGGAGCATTTAGCAAAGTCGGTCTCCCCTAGGGAAAATCAGCATCACTCTGGCCCCTGAGCCATGGAGCATTTTGGATCCATCGAAGAACATAGTCCAATGCTCGAGGATGCCCGGAGCCGGCTGCTCTTGCTTTATCAATTCGGCTAGAAAGTCCACCAGGGTGTGAGACTTGATTGCCTTCTTGGTTTCAAATTTGATCTCTATCGGTAGGAGCTCAATCGCCCATTTGGCTACTCGGCCAGTAGCATCCGAATTATGTAGGATTTACTCCACGGGGGTATCACTCATGAAAGTGACCGAGTGATCTTGGAAACAGTGGAATACCTTCCTTACTGTTAGGTAGATCCCATAGACGAGCTTATGGTAGTGTGGATATCTTTTCTTTGAAGGGGTTAGTACCTCAAATATGTAGTAAATGGGATTTTATATGTTGTACGCTTTGCCCCTTCCTCATGCTCTATGATGAGTATGGTGCTAGACACTTGGCTAGTGGCAGCAATGTACAGGAGCAAGGCCTCCTGGCTTCTCGGAGCAGATAACACCGGCTGGGTGGAAAGCAGAGCTTTGAGTTGGTCGAATGTGACCTCCTCCTCGTTGGTCCACTCGAATCTGACGGATTACTATATCAATCGGTAAAGAGGCAGAGCCTTCTCACCGAGTCTTGAGATGAAGTGACTTAGGGCTGCAAGGCAGCCCATAAGCCTTTGCACTTCGGCCGTCTCATATCGACGATGGCACCGATCTTATCGGGATTGGCATCAATACCCCGTTCAGAAATGAGGAAACCAAGTAGCTTTGCAACCAGAACACTGAAGGTGCATTTGGCTGGATTGAGCTTAATACCGAAGTGTCAAAGGTTCATGAAGGTTTCGGCAAGGTCGGCCAGAAGGTCAGAACCTTTCCTGAACATGACCACGATGTCGTCCATGTACGCTTCGACAGTCCGACTATTCTGTTCTTGTAAGCACTTTTGGATCATGCGTTGGAAAGTAGCCCCAGCATTCTTGAGGCCGAATGGCATCATGATGTAGGAAAAACACTCGGACGGGGTGATGAAGGCCATTTTTATTTCATCAGGTCCATACATTCGGATCTGGTGGTACCCGGAGTACGCATCTGGAACGCATTAAAATTCAGGATTGCTAATGCATGATCCATTGATCTATAACATAAAATTTTGCAAAGATTAGTTAGACTATGTTCAAGACAATTGATTTTATCTAATCATATTACCAATAAACTCCCACTCAAATAGACATCCCTCTAGTCCCTCGAGTGGCGCATGATCCAAATCCCCTAACTCAAGTCCGATGATCACGTGAGTTGAGATTAGTTTCAATGGTGAACACCTCCTAGTTGATCATGTCAACTATATGATTCATGCTCGACTTTTCGGTCTCTTGTGTTCCGAGGCCATGTCTGTACATGATAGGATCATCAAGTTTAACCCGAGTGTTCTGTGTCTGCAACTGTTTTGCACCCGTTGTATGTGAATGTTGAGTCTATCATACCCGATCATCATGTGGTGTCTCGAATCGACGAACTGTCGCAACGGTGCAAAGTCGGGGAGAACACAATTTTATGTTGAAATTTTAGTGAGGGGTCACCTTATAATTCTACCGTTTTCCTAAGCAAAATAAGGTACGTAAAAGGATTAACACCACATGCAAATCATAAGTGACATGATATGGCCATGAACTTGTGCTTCAGGATCTCTATCACCAAAGCACCAACATGATCTGCATCGTCACGGGCGCCACACCATGATCTCCATATTCATGATCTCCATCATTGTGATTCCACCAAGGTTCTCGTGCTAACTATGTTGTTACTACTAAAGCTACTACTAGCGATAAAGCAAAGCATCGTCAAACACAAAAAATAATTAATGACAACCCTATGGCTCCTGCCGGTTGCCGTAGCATCGACGTGCAAGTCAATATTTAACTACTACAACATGATCATCTCATACATCCAATATATCATATCATGTCTTTGGCCATATCACATCACATGCATACCCTGCAAAAACAAGTTGGACGTCCTATAATTTGTTGTTGCAAATCGTATTTGGCTACTATGGGTATCTAGTATGATCGCATCTTACTTATGGAAAGCCACCACGGTGATATGCAAATTGCTATTTAACCTTCTCCAAGGACCTCCTTGGTCAAATCCGATTCAACTAAAGTTGAAGAAACAGACACATGCCAGTCATCTTTATGCAACAAGTTGCATGTTAGACGATGAAACCGGTCTCTCGTAAATGTACAAGTAATGTTGGTCCGGGCCGCTTCAATCCAAAAATGTCGAATCAAGAAAATACTAAGGAGGGCAAAAAATTGAACAACAATGCCCACAAACTATTTTGTGTTCTACTCGAGATATCATCTACGGTTGAACCTAGCTCATGATGTCAATATTGGGGAATGTTGCATGGAAACAAAAAAAATTCCTACGCACATGAAAGACCTATCATGGTGATGATCATCTACGAGAGGGGAGATCGGATCCACATACCCTTGTAGATTGCTAAGTGTGAAGCGTTAAGAAACACGGTTGATGTAGTCGAACATCTTCGCGATCCGATCACGACCCCTCCCGCGAACTCCGTCCCGATCTAGTACCGAACGGACGGCACCTCCGCGTTCAGCACACGTATAGCTTGGTGAAGATCTCCGCCTTCTTGAATCTTGATTCAGCAAGAGGGGCGAAGAGGTAGCTAAATTCTTCGGAAGCTCGATGGCGTGACGGTGATGGAGTTGGAGCTTACTCCGGCAGGGCTTCGCCGTGCCGGAGGAATCTAGCTACGGGGTGTCGAAGTTGTGGAGGTGAGGAGGGTTGCACTTTGGCTTGAGTGACAAAAGCGTCTCTCCCCTCCACTATATATAAAAGGGAGGGAGGGGCGGCGCCCTAGGGAAATCGTAGGGTTTCAGCCACCGCAAGAGAGAGGAGGGACGAGTCCTCCTCCAATTCCACTTTGAAGGAGGAGTCCAACCTTCCCCAATTCAAATTGGCCCCTCTCCTTGCCTTTTCTTCCACTTCGGCTGACCTAGGCCCTCTTGGGCTGGCCGCCAGCCAATATGTGCTGGTGCACCACCCTTGTGCCCCTTTTGGTCTTCTCCTGGGTGAATGGCCCCTCCCGGTTGAACTCTTGAACCCATTCGTCATTCTCGGTACTTTATCGGTGATGCCCGAAAACTTTCCGAAAGCCAAATGGATACTTTTTATATATCAATCTTCGTCTCCGGACCATTCCGGAAACCCTTATGATTTCCGGGATCTCATCCGAGACTCAGAACAACCTTAGGTTACCAATATCAATTATTCAGCTATACCGAAACATCACCGAACCTTAAGTGTGCAGACCCTGCGGGTTCAAAAACTATGTAGACCTGATCGAGACACTCTCTGGTCAATAACCAATAGCGGGACCTGGATGCCCATATTAGATCCTACAAATTATACGAAGATCTTATCGGCTGAACCTCTATGTCGAGGATTCGTTTATTCTCGTATATCATTCCCTTTGTCCTTCGGTGTGTTACTTGCCGGAGATTCGATCATTGGTATCCCCATACCTATTTCGATATCGTTACGGATAAGTCTCTTTACTCGTTCTGTAATACAAAATCATGTGGCTAACTCTTTAGCCACATTGCTTGCAAGGCTTGTTTGCGATGTTGTATTACCGAGTGGGCCCCGAGATACCTCTCCATCACACAGAATCACAAATCCCAATCTTGATCCATGCTAACTCCATGGACAGCTTCGGAGATACCTGTAGAGTACCTTTGTAGTCACCCAGTAATATTGCGACATTTGATACACACAAGGCATTCCTCCGGTGTTAGTGAGTTACATGATCTCATGGTTATTGGAATGTATATTTGACATGCAGAAAACAATAGCAACAAAATAACACGATCACATGCTACGTTTATAGTTTGGATCTTGTCCATCACATCATTCTCCTAATGATGTGATCCTGTTATGAAGTGACAACACTTGTCTATGGCTAGGAAACCTTAACCATCTTTGATCAACGAGCTAGTCAACTAGAGGCTTACTAGGGACAGTTTTTTGTCTACGTATCCACACATGTATCTATGTTTCCATTCAATACAATTATACATGGATCAAAAACCATTATCTTGAAACAAAAAATATAATAATAACTACTTTATTATTTCTTCTAAGGCATAATTCAAACTCTAGGATCGATGGGTAACAAGAGACAAAGAAGACGGTGTTTTACCCAGGTCCAGGCCCTCTTGATGGACGTAAAACTCTACGTCGTACTATCGTTAGTATTGATGGAATAGTACATAGTACAGAGTTGATCTACTTCGTGATCGGATGTTGCGGGCTAAACCCTATTCGTAATGAGCTGATGTGTCCTATGAACTATGGCCCCGTGGCTTATATAGATACCAGGCATGCTAGGGCTACACAAAGTCAGATACAATGGGGAAGGAATATGCCAATTACTACGTAGCCTTGGACTGCATGCCAAGACTTTGGAAGAGTCCATCTTGACTCTGATACTTCTAATGATTGTCTAACAATCCCAGGAATTTGGTGTATGAGAATAGGCAGACGAACCGAGGGCCCCCCTAGTCCCGGACTCCCTTAATACTTGCACGGCGTGGTCAACTTGGATTGTGCCGGAGTCACTAAGCCAATGACCTTTTAGGGGCGAGGGTTCTTCTTCTTGACCGATTGTACCTTGGAGCAAAGTTCCTCACTTGCCAAATTATGGCAACTTCGGTCGTCCATGATGACCTTGACGGATTTTCCTTGAATGCCCGCCTTGGTGTGGAAGATGTAGCAACGTTGATCCTCGTCTTGTTGTTGTTGTTGAAGAGTCAACACCTTTGAAAAAACGAGAGCGGGGCTCGAATCGTTGTCGCAATAGATTTTCACATCGTCATCTTCATTCACTTGTCGGTGCATGGCCACATGTTCCAAATCTTCCATCTTGTTGTCGCTGATGGAGCCATATGTGTCGTCATCTTGGAGGACCATCATACATCTTGTTGGGGACTCGAATGTCTTGTCGCCGTAGCCTTGACACGTGAAGCACTTGATGGAGCTTCTTTTAGCGTTGGCACCCGGTGTTGGAGTAGAGGATGATTCCCTTGGCTTGTAGTTTCTTGTTGTAGGAGAGCGTCTTGATGAAGTCATCTTGTCCTTGTAGCTTGACTTGTCGCAGGTTGTTGGAGAAGGCTTGGTAGTCAAAATCGTCGTAGTCAGAGAATCTTGAGCACTTGAGTCGTAGATCTTGGAAGAGAACTTAGAGAATCTGTAGTCATCTTGCACTTAGCGTTTTGCCTTTCATGCTTCAGGCACTAGCTCGATTAAGTTGTCGTAGGGTTGGAAATCTGCAATTTCTTGACTTGCTAGTTGAGACCATTCAAGAAACGCGCCATTTTCGCTCCTCATCTTCTTTGACATTGGCTCAAACCATGGCTATTTCCATCTCTTGATAGTATTCTTCTACCGATTTGGTGCCTTTCTTGAGTAGTTTTAGCTTCTTGAAGAGGTTGCACTTATATTGTGTAGGCACAAAGCAAGCTCTCATCAGATCCTTCATTTGGGACCACGTGGTGATAGGAGGATTACCTCTTTCTCTTCTTCTCTCAATCACTTGTTCCCTCCAAATGAGAACATAATCTTGGAACACAAGTGAGGCCATGGCAATCTTCTTCTCTTCGTCAAAGTCGTGAAGACAGAAGATTTTATCAACTTTGAGTTTTTTCTGGAAACCTTAGGCATGGTAAACTTGAGATTGCCGAGGCGTTGCTCTTCATGGTGGTTTTTTGGCAATGTCCTCGTCTTGGCGAAGGGGCATCAATGTCATTTTTGGCTTAACATTGTTGTTCTTGACTTGGAGCTTCGCCAACTTGTGGCTCATCATGATGGTGTTGAGGGTATTGTCTAGGCCCTCTTGCCCGGTGTTGTAGGGCTTGGTGCTCCTCTTGGTTCAGGGCTTTGTCTTAACGTTCCCACTGGATTGCTTCTTTTCTTCGCGCGCTTGGCGGTTGTGTTCTTGAATACTGCATGTTTTTTCTCACAGAACACGTTGATCTTCAAGCGCTTCTTCTTCATGTCGGCGTTCATATTCATACATTGTTGTATGCGTTCTTGCTCCGAAGGGTCTTGTTCATGTCGACGGCATCGATCACGATCATGAAGTCAATCTTGTGATCCATTGCCATGAAAAGGATTATTCGATTCTTCGACATGGTAACGGTCATGATGTTGGTAATGCCGAGCTTGTGATGAACTTTCGCCCGAAGAGTACAAGTCGAAGTAGCTACTTGAGTGGCACCGCCATGATGAAGTAGAGGTTGAGGCGCACGGGCCACCATCAAAGTGTGGATCACATCCATTTGGCTTGATAACATGTCCTCAAGGTAGTCCCTCATGCGCACCTCAGATTCACGCAGATCGGTGGCGAGTTGCTCAATGCAATCATTCATGGATCTCTTGCTTGGCGAATTCATCTTTGTGCGCCGAAGAAGTGTAGTTTGGTGACGTAGATGTTCTCGTCATCGTCTTTCTCTTTGAAGGCCGTGTTCGACATAGTAGTCCTATCCATATCACTCAAGTAGATATAAGTAGAAGAATGAGAAGTCAATACAAATTACCATTCCAAATATTGAAAATGTATCAAGATCACTCTATGTGCCAGTTTGGAAATAGTGGAATTGGTACGGGAAATCATCCTTCTCACACCTACACAAATAAATCTTATGGAGTAGCTTGGTTAGGATGGTGGCACCAGATTCAAGTAATCCGAAGAAAAGATTCATTAATGTTGAAATAAATTCACAAATTCGCAAGTAATACAAGCTAGATCAACAGAAATGATTATACACGGAAACACACACACAGATAGAAAAGTGGGGTCATGCAACCAAAGGATAAGAACAAAATGTGGTATCCACGAAAAATGCTTGTGTTGCACAACACTAGAGAGATGCTAGCACAATTGCTCAAATAGGCGTGATGCGAACTTCTGCACAATCGATAACAAACAAAACGAGCCGTCTTGCTATTCCCGACTTTTGCTATAAGTATGAGGCAAAATGTCTCTCGTTCAAGTGATCCAAGATAATCAAGTATGATATGATATGATACCAATGTTATGCAATTGTGCGATGCAATTGCTCTTTTGCTATAAGAAAAGCTTCACTTTTCTTTCTTTTGGCCATGATATTTTGGTGGTTACTATGCGGCACATGCACACCAAGATAGCAATTATGTATGCGGGTATTACTGAAACACAAAAGATACTAGTATGAGACCACAATATTATACTTATGGTGCTTGCATGTAATTTAAGCAATGATGACTATGTTTCCCTAATGTGCACAAGTAGCGTAGGCCGCAATATTCAATGGATAGTTTCGATGGGCAAGTTATGCAAATAGGATTGGGTAACAATGCAATGGCAAGGGTACATGACAAGACTATCATCGCGGTTGCCATCCTTGCTTACGATGAGGTGTCAATGAAGAGTTGGTTGGCGATGATCCGGGGCGATGATGAGCGGAGATGTCGGTGTAGAACCACTCCAAATTAGCCGAAACACCTTAGGAAGTACCGAGGATCGCGACTTGAAATATCAGATGAAAATGGGTTGCGGAAGAAATGTCGGTGGAAAATGGTGGAGAAAACAAATATTTCACAGGGAAATTTTAGTTTGGACAAAGTTGACTGGATGTCCAAGTTGTCTCTGTCGTCCAACAGTCTCGGAAGTCTGACAAACTTTGTCGTCTGACGGCATCCGAACATCTAGGTGGCTCGGTCGCCCGATGCCTGAGGACCGGCCAGGCGGAAGAACTCGAGTCGAATTTGGATGAACACACAAAAGTTGGGCGATTTGGTTGATGAAAAAAGTGGGGATGGTGGGGAAAAGCTAAATCTACTTGTTCACAACAAAACAGATGGATCCAAATCAACAAAATCTCTTCAAATCCAATGAATGTAAAAAAAATTGGTATGGCTTTTTTGTGGAGAATTTTTGAAATTAGCTCAAATCAAAAAAAAATTGGCTAAAACCTGGGGGATGAGACTCCAAGATGTGAACTCAAGAACGATCTCCAATCTGATATGGAGCACGCCCGTGGTGGTCGATCTTTTGACACTTGAAGGGGAAAAAGGGAGAAAACCAAGACAAACACACGAACTCAAGAACGATCTCCAATCACACATCCAATAGATTCACTCAAACACAAGAGGTACATACATCCAAAGTAAACCAAAGGATACACATAACCCATAGTATTCTCTACGAGAGGGGGCGTGTACCCACGAGGGGATCTTCCCTACAAGAGGGGCCTTGGCATCACTATGGATCTCCATGGGAGGAGGATAGTAGATGGGGCTAAGATCAACAAAGTGATTGTCAATACATTAGCTATCCCTAGATGGAGATGGGGGAGGAGTATTTAAAATACTAGGAAAAATAGAGGGCTACATGGACTGTGGCCCAAGGGTCTATGTGCAGATAGGGCTCGGATGTCCAAGAGACATCAGTGGTCCGAAGGCTTAGTGGGGCTCGGACGTCCGGTGCAGTCCGGTCATCCGAGGACTTTGGATAGGGAGCGATGTTGACAGATTTGCAGAAACTGTCGATCATCCGAGGATCAGTTGTCTGGCGGGGTCCGAATTTCGGAGTGTTGGGTTTTGTCGTGGTGAGGTCGGACATCCGGGCGGGGTCGCCGGTCCGGGAGGTATGGTGTGTGGCGTGTGGAAGCTCTAGGCGTCAGTCGTCCGGACGAGCTTGGACATTCGGACGCTGGGACATCTCGGTTCTCCGGCCGCTGGGGTGTTCAGCTTCAGCTCATCATCTTCGTGTTCCTTCGCGGTTGGTCCGTGGCCTCCTTCCGAGTACTTGAGTATGCTGAGAGTTTCCGGTTGAGGTAGCGACCATGTCTCAAGTGGATCAAATGATAAATGAGCAAGAAGAAATGTCACCTCGGTTTCAAAGGCACGTGTACGGGCTCTCGTCATGGGACCACCTGGAGCTTGAGGTGTTGGTGATATATGTATGGGAATGACCATGAGATGCTCCGTATCATAAAACGCTCATAGTGTAGCAAATATCAATGACTTACAAATTCCTACCATCCAGCAAGCGGTAACCGGCAACCGACAGTGTCAACATCAGTGAAGATTGAGTAACGCAGTTACTAGGTGAACGTAGGTATACATGGTGTAGAAATATGTGAAGCTTGGAAGGCTTAATATATGGTAGGAAAAGATTAGCAATAATCAATACAGAGATACAATGTTGAATAAACGCTCAGTGATTGTACTGTGCTGGTCCTAGGCCAGACCGTACTAGAGACGCAAGCCTAGAACATTAATGAAGTCCTGACAAAAGCTAAAATAGCAGCAACGAATGATATGAAGTAGCCCTCAATAGCAAGATATAAGTGAAGATCACAATGTCAGTAAAGATAATGATGACAAATGAGTGCCAAGTTGGATATACCAAAGCGCTCTCTACAAATTTCCTCTGGAAAATATGATGTCAATTTTTTCCAAGAATTCTACAGACTCAAGCTTTCATATGAAAAAATAATCAGTCAATTCCGAGTTCATATGAGGAGTCAAAATATTTGTAAACGGACCTGGAAATTATTGGCAAACTGTGTTCGTAACATTCCGAGGGCAAAAAGTCCTATTTACAAGGGGATTTGGAAGTGAGAATAATGAACTTACTTGATGAATTATTCAGATGTCGCTCGTAGTTAGCTTGAATTTGAATACTCGTGGAACCAAAATGGAGTTCGTATGAGAAATATATGCATGTTTTACTGAAGACTGTGCAAAAGAGATTCCAATCGAAATTTAGATACGAGATTGAAGCTAGGTAGATCCGGAATTTATTGTTTTTCTTTCTCTTCTATATTTTTTCAGTATTTTTTCTTCTCTCTTTTTTCTCTCACTTTTTATTTATTTTTTCTCAGTTTTTATTTCTTCACTTCGAAAAATCATATAAGCTGCAAACTGGATCAAGCGTAGATGCGAACGACCTCAAGTGTGATAATAACTTAACCGATGGGAGTAGATGGTGGAAATGGATGGATATTAGTGGGTGAAAACGGAAGGGATGACACCGACGTAGTGATGTATATGGAAGCAGCAATGAAGATGGTGTTTCGGCGGCGTGATAACTTGTGAACATAAATCGAAACTCTAAAAGACTAGACGCTAAGACCAGCAACTCGAGATGACGTTGCAACAACAAATTCAACAAGTCGAAACACCGAACAGGAAAATTCAAAATGGCTCAGATTGCTTCGAATATGATTATCTAACTCTAATTTATTTTTGTCTCGCTTTTTTGTGGACTGTCGGTACGAAGAACATATGCGATCTAAACTACGAAAAACTAGAAAAATATCACTAAGCAACCTGAAACTGATACCACTTGATAGAGGCGAGGGTCCCAATCTTTCGATGAGATGGTGGCTCATGATTAGTTGGAGACAACTTTGACAATCCGACTACAAACCTGCACGATGTTGCGCCTTAGCAATCGCTAAACCAATCTCCTGGAGGTTATTGACCAAGCCAGAGCCCGATCAACCTGGCCACGAGGGTCTATTCCTGCAAGCAATCAAAGAACAAGCAATAATATGATAAGGCAATCTGAATATTTTGAATATAGATGAAGTATTGATGAAGGTAGGGTTCCAAAATTGGTCTTGTTCTGGTCATTGGACAAAAACAAAATACACGAAGTTGCAATCGCTAACTTTTAACTAAACAAAATCCAAGCAAAAAGCTACTAGATTGATCTACTTATATAGGAGCAAGGGGTGGAGGCCAAGGATGTGGTAGGACGTCTCAAGGCACCCTAAAACTAACTCTAGGTTGTACAAGGCTCATGGGCCCAAGTGGAGGTGATGCAACAGCTTTGGACTTGTAATTTCACTCAAATTCTGGTGCAATGTCACATTGTTTCGACAATATGTCCATGCTACGAACGAATTTTCAAGTCATTCGAACTGGACTGGAACATACATGAAATCTAATTTCCAACAAAAAAAGAATCACCCAATTTGGAGTCTGTATGAAAATGTTGCTGACGTTTTTAGATAGGTATGTCGGTGAAGTCCGAATCTGAGTACAAAACATGAGTGACTTGGTCTCTATTTTCTCTTTGGACTACAGTGACATGAGGGGACTTCTTGAATAGCACATAATCATTTCCTTTGATGCGATAGGACTTCTTCTACATCACCTAATCACTTCCTCTTTCTTTATCCTCACACGTGGTTCGTGAAAGCATTCAACAATTCTTACAAATATCCAAATATGAAATATTTTTGGTCGTATCCATGGTAGCCATGTCCTCATTAGCACACAACCGAACGTGATGAGGAACATGTCACCAACAAGCACAACATCAACAAGCACCCCATGGTTTTCAAGATCGGTAATCTTGTATGGCCACACCTATGTAAGGACTGCTTCCCCGCCGAACCAAGTCGAAGTTACTTCCTCGAGCGGATGGAGCTTTCAAGTTGTTGGCACGCTACAATAACAATGCCTACAAGATCGACATTTCATGCGATAAGTAGAACGTGAGTGACACATTCATTTTCAAGGATCTATCTCCTTGCCATGGTGATGAAGAACTTTATCAGAGGTCGGGTCTTCCACTATGGAGGGAAGAAGATACGGAACATCCCATGGTCATCCCCACAGATACATCGCCAACACCTGAAGCTCCAAGTGGCCTCATGACAAGAGCCCATGCACGTGCCATTGACACCGAGGTGACATCTCTCCTTATTGACTTTTTTTATGAAATTGGAACGTGGATGCTACCTCAAGCGGGAATTATGTGCATGCTTAGGTACTATGAACGTGTTATTCAAGATACGAGGAGTGAAGGCCAAGTCATTATGGAGATGAAATCGAAGACGAATGAGTGAAAGGACCAAAGGAAGGCCAAGCCACCTCATAGGCCCCGGATATCCGGTTCCTGGAGACCCCAGCAATGCCAAGGCCAAGCGACTAGAGCTATAAGAGCCGAACATTCAGCCCTGTAACACACATTTGGACGGCCCCTGGAAATCTGGCACCTTACCCCGGAAATCCAGCACACAGACACCAGAACCGGAGCTTTGGGACCCGGCCTAGGTTGGACATTCGACTAAATGGCGTGGACAACCGGCGCCACCCTGAATCCCCGGACATCTGGCCCCTGGCCTGGACATCTGGCCCCTATGTGGGCAGACACGGGCCACCAGGCCATTTACCCCTTCTTCATCCCCACTTTGGTTAGCACTATATATAGACTTACTCACCCTCCTTTTTAGGGTTAGCTATGTATTGACAGTCACTTGTTGAGCTTTGCTCCATCTACTATCCTCCTCCCATGAAGATGTCCTCCATGTGGGAAGATCCATAGTGATGATAATGCCCCTCTTGTAAGGAAGATCCCCTAGTGGATACAAGTCCCTTCTCGAAGGGAGACTATTGGTTATGTGTATCCTTTTGTTCACTTTGGATCTATTTACCTCTTGTGTTTGATTGGGTCTAGTAGATGTGTTATTGGCGATCATTCTTGAGTTCGTGTGTTTCTCTTGGTTTTTTCCCTCTTTTCCCTCCAAGTGTTAAAAGATCGACCATCGCGAGTGTGCCCCGTATCATTCACCTTGCACTTGTTCTCCTAGTGGGCAACACGTTGTTTTATTTCCTGTTCAACTTTGCGAGCAAGACCAAATAGACAATCCATATGATAACAATTTTCATGAAATAGTTTCTTCTGAATATCACGGTTTAATCCTCCCCAAAATCTATCCATAAAATCTTCTTCACTTTCTTCGAATGAGGAATGCAACAAGGGAATTTGTAAATCATCATAATATTTCGTTACGGCGTCACTACCTTGTTTGAAATATTTTAAGTTTTTAATCATGTCACGAGTATAATAAGGAGGAACAATTTTGTGTATCATGGCAAGTTGAAATCGACACAAGTAGTAGGTATATAGTCAGGATGTTACCGACAATATCCGCTCCACCAAATTAAAGCATAACATGTGAAAGAACCAACTGCAACCTTAACTTTCTTATGTTCAGCAAAATTTACTTTATTATCATTTATTTCAAACTATCATTAAATAAGTAAAGCAGGTCTAAAACAAACATTAAATGGTGGTGTAGAAACAATAACCTCATCATGTGCATTTATATCTCTATCCACCTCTCATTATGGTTATTGGGGTGGCACGTCTGCCGCTATAAAGAAGCCCATGAACTGAAAACTCTGGATCATGTCATGACTAGTATAAATAAGAAACAAAAATCCAAGAATATTGTTCCTATCAACTACTCGGATGTGGTGGTACAACACTCAAAGTAAATCAAATATCGATGTCTTACAAATTCTTACCATTGAGCAAGCGGTGACCGACAACCGATGGTTTTAATATCTCCAAAGATTGAGTAAAGGGATTATGAGGTGAACATATGTATACATAGTGTAGAAATGTGTGGATCTTGGAAGCCTAAAAGTATGGTAGCAAAAAAAGTAGCAATAATAGATTCAGAGATGCAATGTTGAATAAACGCTCAACAGCGATACTGTGGTTGTCCTAGGCTAGACCATACTGGAGATGCGAGCCTAGAATACTAATGTAGTCACAACGAAGCACACATAGCAGCAACAATTGATATGAATTAGCTTTGGATAGTAACATTTAAATGAAGATCAAAATGGCACTAATGATAAAGATGAGAAATTACTGCCAAGTAGGATATACCAAAATTCTCTATGCCACTTTCACACGTGAATTTTTTTATATTTGTTATCAATAATGCTAGTACATCAATCTTCACAATGCAAAAAGAATTACCCAATTCCTGGTTCGTATGAGGAGTCAAAAATTTTGGGAACTGACCTGGAAAATATTGACAAACTGTCTTCGCAACCTTTGGAGGGCAAAACGTCCTAGTTAGAAGTCGATTTGGAAGTGACAATAATGAATAAACTTGATTAAGTATTTATATGAGGCTCGTCGATAGCTTGGATTTTAGTACTCATTTCTCCAAAATGGACTTCAGATGAGAAAGATATGCTTATTTTACCGAAGACCGAGGAAAATAGATTTCAATCGGAATTCAGATACGAGATTGTGTCTAGGTAGATCCGAAATTTGTGTTTTTAACTTTTGTTTATTTTTTTCTCACTTTTTTCTGCTCTCTATTTTTCACTCACTTGTTTTTTACTTTTTTCTCTCACGTTTTTCCTTGTTTTCCTTCTTCTGTCCAAAACAAACCAGATCGGAAGTGTAGATGCGAACAACTTCAAGTATGATAACGACAACGAACGATGGTAAGTACATGGAGGTAATTGATGGATGGTGATGGGAAACAACGGAAGGGTTGACGATGCAGCGGGGGCATGAATAATATGAACATAACTTGAAACTCTAAAGGAACTAGACACTAAGATGAGCAACTCAACATGATGATACAAAGGATAATTCAATCATGGAAATACTAAAAATAAAATTGCAAAGGGTCAGACTAGCTTAGACATAGGATTAATATATCCAACTTTTTGTGGCTTTGTCTTGGTAAATATGTAAGAAAACTAAATCTAATCAAGGGATAACTGGAAATTTTCACCGAGCAACCTCAAAACAGATACCACTTCATAGAGGCGAGGGTCCTGATATTCCAATGAGATGATAACTATCAATTTTGCGGAGACTACTTTGATGAACCGACTACAAAAGTGCACGACGTTGCGCCTTAGCAATCGGTAAACTAACTCCAAGATGTTATTGACCACGGTAGAGCACGATCAACCTCACCACGAAGGTCTATTCCTACAAGCGATCGAAGAATAAGAAAGAATATGACAACAGAAATCTGAATATTATGAATTCGCATGAAGTATTGGTAAAGGCGGGGATCTGGGAGTGGTCTTTGTCTGGTTGTTCGACACAAACGAAGTACACGAATTGCAATGGCTAACTTCTACGTAAAAAATTCCAAGCCAAAAAGATACTAGGTTGATTATCTTATATAGAAGCAAGGGATGGTGGCCAAGGTGGTCGGAGGACCTCCCAAGGCAGCCTAAAACTAACACTAGGTCGTACAAGTCCTATGGGTCCAAGTGTTGGTGATGCAACACCTTTGTATTTATAGTTTGACTTGGATTCTACTTTAAAGCCAGAGTTTTTTGGCAATATCTTCACGCTCGAGATGAATTAGAAGGCGACTCCAATTGGTTTGGAACGTACATGAAATCTACTTTCCAACAAAAGAAGAATCACCAAATCTAGAGTGAGTATGCAATAGTTATTGGTGTTTTGAGATAGGTAGGCCTGTGTATTCCGAATCAGATTCCAGAATGTGAGAGACTTGGACTCTATCTTCTCTCGGGCTAAAATTGACTTCGATTGTACAAGTGTCCGATACTTCTTCAATTAGGCATGAAACAAAAAGAGGTGAAGTAGTTTTGTTCGGTATAACATAAAAAAATTATCGCATAACTTTTATTAGAAATCACCTCAAATAAATATACATATGCAATATTTTTGATCATACCCAATGTAGCCATGTCCTCATAAATCTTCTCACGTGGAGGTTCTCAACTCCAAGGGAGAAGGATATGGAAGGAGCAATGCTCAACTAATATGTTAGCCAACACATGGCTAAACCTAGAAGGAGGAGGGGGAGGTCTATATATAGTATACAGCGAAATAGGCGAAGGAGGGGATACATGGACAGTGCCCGCATCTGCCCGCACAGGGACCGGATGTTCTGGCTAGGGCGGTGGATGTTCGGGGCTTCATGGGGGTGTCGGATACCCGGGCCTGGGTGCCGGTTGTCCGGGGTTGGCCTGGTCAGAGAGCCTCAAATCTAGCATTTTTGTGCTGGATGTGCGGGCTAGGGACGGATCTCCGGGCTTGGGGCGGATGTCCGAGCCGGGGTCAGCTGTCCAGTGCGTGTAGCTGTCGTGGGTGTACCTAGGCGCGTATAGTGCTTCCACGGGCCTGATGTCCGGGGTGTGGGACGAATGTCCGGAGCCTGGGAGGTCTTGTAGTCTTTCCTTGGCATCCTTCTTCATCCATCCTTGCGCTAGTCTTCATGGTGGTTTGGCACTAACTCCTAGCATCTTCGAGATCCTTTCCATGGTACTTGAGTATGCATAGTATCTCCACTTGAGGTAGCATCCAAGTTCCAATAGCATTCAAGCAAGAGTTTTCAAGGAGAGATGTCACCTTGGTTTCAATGGCATGCACACAGGGCATTGTCATAGGACCAATTGGAGCTTGAGGTGTTGGTGGTAGATCCATGGGGATGACCATGGGATGCTCCGGATCATCTCCCCTCCCCCTTGGGAAATATTCATCCTGGGATTGAGATCTTCATTACCATGGAAAGGGGATAATTCCTTCATTTTGAATGTGTCACTCACATTTTACATGTCGTGTGGAATGTCGATCATGTAGGCATTGTCATTGTAGCGTGCCAACAACATGAAGGATCCATCGGCTCAAGGTCGTAGCTTAGACTTGCACTCGGCGTGGAAGCGTTGTTTACGTAGGTGTAGCCACACAAGATCACCGGCCTTGAACACCGTGGGGTGCTTGTTGATGTTGCCCTTGGTGAAGACTCGTTCCACTTCACATTCGATACGATGTAGATTGGATGAAGTGTAGATACGAACAACTTCAAGTATGATAACGACAACGAACGATGGTAAGTACATGGAGGTAATTGATGGATGGTGATGGGAAGCAACGGAAGGGTTGACGATCCAGCGGGGGCATGAATAATATGAACATAACGTGAAACTCTAAAGGAACTAGACACTAAGATGAGCAACTCAAAATGATGATACAAACGATAATTCAATCATGGAAATTCTAAAAAGAAAATTGCAAAGGGTCAGACTAGCTTAGACATAGGATTAATATATCTAACTTTTTGTGGCTTTGTCTCAGTAAATATGTAAGAAAACTAAATCTAATCAAGGGATAACTGGAAATTTTCACCGAGCAACCTCAAAACAGATACCACTTCATAGAGGCGAGGGTCCTGATCTTCCAATGAGATGATAACTATCAATTTTGCGGAGACTACTTTGATGAACCGACTACAAAAGTGGACGACGTTGCGCCTTAGCAATCGGTAAACTAACTCCAAGATGTTATTGACCATGGTAGAGCACGATCAACCTCACCACGAAGGTCTATTCCTACAAGCAATCGAAGAACAAGAAAGAATATGACAAAAGAAATCTGAATATTATGAATTTGCATGAAGTATTGGTAAAGGCGGGGATCTGGGAGTGGTCTTTGTCTGGTTGTTCGACACAAACGAAGTACACGAATTGCAATGGCTAACTTTTAAGTAAAAAATCCCAAGCCAAAAAGCTACTAGGTTGATTATCTTATATAGAAGCAAGGGATGGTCGCCAAGGTGGTTGGAGGACCTCCCAAGGTAACCTAAAACTAACACTAGGTCGTACAAGTCCTATGGGTCCAAGTGTTGGTGATGCAACACCTTTGTATTTATAGTTTGACTTGGATTCTACTTTAATGCCAGAGTGTTTTGGCAATATCTTCACGCTCGAGATGAATTTGAAGGCGACTCCAATTGGTTTGGAACGTACATGAAATCTACTTTCCAACAAAATAAGAATCACCCAATCTAGAGTGAGTATGCAATAGTTATTGGTGTTTTGAGATAGGTATGCCTGTGTATTCCGAATCAATGTCCAGAATGTGAGAAACTTGGACTCTATCTTCTCTCGGGCTAAAACTGACTTCGATTGTACAAGTGTCCGATACTTCTGCAATTAGGCATGAAACAAAAAGAGGTGAAGTAGTTTTGTTCGGTATAACGTAAAAAAATTATCACATAACTTTTATTAGAAATCACCTCAAATAAATATACATATGCAATATTTTTTATCATACCCAATGTAGCCATGCCCTCATAAATCTTCTCACGTGGAGGTTCTCAACTCCAAGGGAGAAGGATATGGAAGGAGAAATGCTCAACTAATATATTAGCCAACACATGGCTAAACCTATAAGGAGGAGGGGGGTCTATATATAGTATACGACGAAATAGGGGAAGGAGGGGATACATGGACAGTGCCCGCTTCTGCCCGCACAAGGACCGGATCTTCTGGCTAGGGCGGTGGATGTTCGGGGCTTCATGGGGGTGTCGGATACCCGGGCCTCGGTGCCGGTTGTCCGGGGTTGGCCTGGTCAGAGAGCCTCAAATCTAGCATTTTTGTGCTGGATGTGCGGGCTTGGGACGGATGTCCGAGCCGGGGTCAGCTGTCCAGTGCGTGTAGCTGTCGTGGGTGTGCCTTGGCGCGGATAGTGCTTCCAGGGGAACGATGTCCGGGGTGTGGGACGAATGTCCGGGGCCTGGGAGGTCTTGTAGTCTTTCCTTGGCATCCTTCTTCATCCATCCTTGCGCTAGTCTTCATGGTGGTTTGGCACTAACTCCTAGCATCTTCGAGGTAATTTCCATGGTACTTGAGTATGCATAGTATCTCCACTTGAGGTAGCATCCAAGTTCCAATAGAATTCAAGCAAGAGTTTTCAAGGAGAGATGTCACCCTGGTTTCAATGGCATGCACACAGGCCATTGTCATAGGACCAATTGGAGCTTGAGGTGTTGGTGGTAGATCCATGGGGATGACCATGGGATGCTCCGGATCATCTCCCTTCCCCCTTGGGAAATATTCATCCTGGGATTGAGATCTTCATTACCATGGAAAGGGGATAATTCCTTCATTTTGAATGTGTCACTCACATTGTACATGTCGGGTGGAATGTCCATCATGTAGGCATTGTCATTGTAGCGTGCCAACAACTTGCAGGATCCATCGGCTCAAGGTCGTGGCTTAGACTTGCACTCGGTGTGGAAGCGTTGTTTACGTAGGTGTAGCCACACATGATCAACGGCCTTGAACACCATGGGGTGCTTGTTGATGTTGCCCTTGGTGAAGACTCGTTCCACTTGACATTCGATTGTGCTCCTAGTATCTCCGTGCATCATCTTGATATAGCCTTCCATTGCACTTGCGTCCATGTTCACGCGCTCTTGAAATGGAAGTGTAAGTATGTCCAACAGGGACAAAAGGTTGACGCCGTAGACCACCTCGAATGGAGACTTGCCGATGGTGAAGTGACGTGCGCGATTGTAGGCGTACTCAGCGATGGGAAGACATTCTTCCAATTCCTTGACATTCTTCTTGATCAACACGGGTAGTAGCGTTGAGAGCGTCCGGTTCGTCGCCTCCGTTATTCCATCAGTTAGTGGATGATAGGCCGAAGAGAATAGGAGCTTGATTCTGACCTTGGTGCATAGCGTCTTCCACAAGTAGCTAAGAAACTTGACGTCGAAGTCCGACACAATGGTCTTGGGAACTCCATCTAGTCTCAGGATGTCCCTACAAAAGTGATCTGCAACATTTGAAGCATAATTTATCTTGTGACATGGAATGAAATGAACCATCTTCGAAAAATGATCCACATCAATAAACACGAAATCATGACCATTTTTAGTTCTTGGCAAACCAAGCACAATGTCCATGCTAATATCTTCGGAAGGTTGAAAAGGTGTAGGAAGAGGCATGTAAAGACCACGGGATTGAGCCTTAGACTTAGCATTGCAAACATGTAGAGCATCAGTCAGTAAAGCGCACAACATCACGGAATACCATTAGCTAGAAGTACTTGTTGGAGAGTGTGGCACATGTCTTGTCGCATCCAAAATGACCCGTGAGTCCTCCACCCTGAGCCTTTTGCAAAAACAACAAATGAAGAGAAGACTCTGGTATGCATAGTTTGTTAGCACACATATGATAGCCATCTTTCATGTAATAGTTTTCCCAACAAGTTTCAACATGGCGCTTAGCATATGGAGTCGCAAAAGAAATATCATGCTCACATAAATATTTGATATACTCAAACCCAATGAAATTGAATTCTAGTTGAGTAACTAGCATTCATTTGCGAGAAAGAGCATCCGCTACAACATTTTCATTACTCTTAATGTATTTGATGACATAAGTAAAAGACTCAATGAATTCACTCCATTTAGCATGCCGCTTGTTCAACTTGGTTTGTCTCTTAAGATACTTGAGTGTTTCATGATTGGTATTAATGACAAATTCGTGAGGTCAGAGATACTACTCCGAAACGTGCAATACTCTAACCAAAGCATACTCTAACCTATGCCATTACAAGTAGCATCGCAATGCACTTCAATTTTTTTTGAAAGTTGGTTATGGAAAGAAATGGTGCAAGAGTAAGCAATTTTTTTTTATCTTGTGGAATGCGTGTCTTGCGATGGTCCCCACAGAAAGGGTGCATTCTTGTCGCTCAAAGCATGTGCATGAGATGCAATAGTGCTAAAATCCTTTAACAAAACGACGGTAAAAGCCAACTAGTCCAAGGTAACAACACACTTGTTGCAAATTTGTAGGGGTAGGCTATGTTTTAATAGCATCAATTTTGGTTTCATCAACTTGAACACCCTTACAAGATACCATAAATCCTAGGAAAACTACTTGTCAACACCAAATGTGCATTTTTCCTTGTTCCATAAAGTTGTTCATTCCTAAGAACTTCCAATACTTCCCTAACATGTTTAGCATGCTCCTCTAGAGTTCCGCTAAAAACAAGAACGTCATCAAACTATACCACAAAGAAATATCGAATAAGATGACATGAGACAAAATGCATGACTCCCATAAATGTACCCGGTGCTTGGGATAGACCCATTGACATAACAAGCCATTCATAGAGGCCAAACTTAATCTTGAACGTCGTTTTCCACACATCGCCCTCTTGCAGACGTATTTGTTAGTAACCACTGTTCTAATTAGTTTTGGAAAATATAGTTGCACCACCTAATTCATCTAGGATATCATGAAGGCAAGGTATAGGATGTTGATATCTAACGTTTATAGCATTTGTGAGCGGCAATTCGAATACATGCACTTGCTACTTGTAAGTACATCTAGTGCCACCCTTTGTTGGTTTTGGACTACTGAAGAAAATGTGCCTGAGGGACTAATGTGTTCATGACAATTCACAGGATAACACAAATAAAAGTCCGTGGAGATTCGGTTTAACCGTCGAAGACGAGCCCAAAAATATCGGAAGACATTGATGATGGCTCAAGCCATTGATGGTGGACGAAGATGATCGCTTGAAGATAATGAAACACGAAGATGAAGTCTTATATTGTTTTGTTTCTTTTTTCCTGTGTCAGGGGTCGATGTGATCAATGTACGATGTTGACGTAATGCTCAACCCACAACTACCTATGTCTTCAAGTGAAGGCAATGAGAGGAAATCTCTTCCAGAGTTGTTTGAGTCGACATTACTTGTAGCCCAAGTAATGTTGTCGTGTGTGTCTTTGAAATCTGATGGTTGGAACACGTTTTGATTGGCCATTGACCCAAGGTAAATTTAGTCATATCATGTAGGGTTACATGTTGGCTATAAATAGCCCACCCCCTCCACGATAAGTTGGTGGCTGCTTATAGTTAGATACGGCTAGTGTCGTTTTAGAGCAACCCACCTCGAAGACATTGAGAGAGAGAACTATCTTGCAAGGATAAAGCCAAAAACCTAGAGCCAGAGTGTTTGAGCATTACCAAAGTTATTTTGTTCTGAGATAAGTGAAGACATGTTACACTTGAAGATTGCGATCTTCCAGACGGTTAGGAGTCGTGGTCTAGTGCATCCAAGAGTCATTGTGGATTGCCGCGTGACCATGGTCCAGATAAATGCAAGAGTCATTGTGGATTGACGGGTTAGCAAGTTTGTACGGGTTTTGTAAGTCTCCCTTGAAGACTTACCTAAGTGATTGGGGATCAATGTGAAGACGAGGTCTAAGCTTCCCAACCAGTCGTACAGTTATCACAGCAACTGGAACTGGTCCAACAAATCCAGTGTCTTCATGAAGCTACTGGTTCTATCTTTCACTATCTTACTTATTGTACTGTTAGGCCATTGCTTGATCATCTCATCTCGAATATATTCTCTCAAGGCATTCCCACCTATTGTTTATCTTTTCACTACCTAAATTTATAGTTGATATATCTTAGTGTGCATGATGGCTAGGCTTAAGATTTTTCAATGTCTTCATGGTATTGCATGCTTTCCTTAGATACTTGATACTTATCCCTACCTGATACTGTATCGCTTCCTCTTAACTTTGAATAAATTTACTATTTTCAAGCTTTTCATAAAAATCGCCTGCTCACCCCCCTCTTGTTGATAACTAACACTTTCAATTGGTATCACAGCAGGGTACTCCCTTGTTTCATGTTTCGGTTTAACCACCTGGATTCTTAGCTATCTCGAATACAGGGATAATAAAGGTTTCCCTCATGCGCCCTATCTTCGATGGCACTGATTACCCATACTAGAAGAACAAGATGCACATGCATCTCGAAGACATTGGCAAAGACCTCTGGTGTGTCGTCATGGCTGGTGTTCCCATGATTGGCAAAGGTGACGTTCCTGCTAATGTGAAGACATTTCTTCAACTCGACTCCATCGCTAATAACATCATCTATGGTCACCTGACCAAAGGATATTACGGCCGTGTGAGTGCTCTTGATACTGCGGGGCAAATCTCAGAATGGTTATCGAAAGTCAATGAACGTGCCTCATCACAGAGAGACTCGCGTGTAGGAGTGCTCCGCAACCTATTCAACCACTTCAAGATGCTTCATAATGAAAATGCCTAGCTCATGTTTGATCGTCTCAGTGATATTTAAAATGGGTTGAATGCACTAGGCGCCAGTGATATCACTAAACATGAAGTTGTGAAGAAGATATTCAGATCTCTTGACAGTTCCTTTGACACTCTTGCCCTCATGATCCAAGAACACCCTGACTTCAAGGAATTGGATCATGCTGATATACTTGGGAGGATCAACGCTCATGAATTCTAGCAAGCTAAGAAAAGGGAAATCTATGTCATACGGGGCATACCCGTGGGTGTCCATCTTTCACGAGTTGGAGGGGGATTCCTCAAGAAAATGAACAACAGGGGGATGAATGGGGAAAAATCATAAGAGAAAATACTCAAGAACGACACCAATCACACATCCACTAGACTCACCACACACAAGATCCACAAGGGTACATGAACAAGGAAGGAAAATTAAGATACATGGTAGATTTCATCCCAAATCCCATGGCGAGATGGGGCCTAGAATCCACTAGGGGATCTTCCGTCGTAAGGGGCCTTGCATCCACTATTTGTTCTTCTCACATGTAGGCATCTCCATCGGAGGAAGTAATAGATGGAGCTAAGCTCAACAAGTAATTGGCAATACATTAGCTAACCCAAGATGGAGGTGGGGGAAGATTATTTATAGTCTTACCCACGAAGGGGTAAGTGGAGAAGGGCTACAACACACAATGCCCGTGGCTGCCAATAGGTTTCGGCCGTTCGGTGGCTCGGTAGGGTCCGGACGACTGGAGCTTGTCGGACATCTAACAATTCGACTCAGTCAAAGTGGCGTCAGATTTCTGGAGGCATCGGACGTCCAGAGGCTGGGACTTGTCGGACGTTCGGAGGGCGTCGGTTGTCCGGACGATGTAGAGTGTCGGATGTCTGGCTGTTGTAGACTTCCGCATCTCCATATTCTTTCGTCTCCTCTTCCAAGCTTCCCTCTCGGATGGTGTAGTGGTTCGTAGGTGTTGGCACTCCTCCTCGTCATCCGCGAAGCTCCGAGAATAGCTATAAGTGCACACGAGAGGAGTGTCAAGTAGTATACCATCATGAAAGGGGTCAAGTGAGCAAGTTTAAAGGAGATGATTCACGTTTATGTATGTGGATTAGATGTTGCACATGTCACTTGCCAATTGAACTCTTATCATGGTTATTTTCGTAGGATGCTCGGCATCATCCCTTCCTGTCGGCGATGCTAGGTCAACATCTATGAGAATCAACGTGAAACCCTTGTGATCGTAGGGCGGGGAAAGATGATGTCAAGAGCAGAGCTAATGATCAACACCCGACAAGCCTTTTTATCCTGGTTTGGGCCGCTTACGTGTAAAACCCTACGTCGTGCTCTTCTCGTTGTATTAAGCGTTTTGTTGTTTGTTAAAGTGACTAATGATAACCGTCTTTTGGCCAATGTCCAAAGAGTAACCCCTTGTGAATGAGCTAAGGGCCTCCTTTTATAGGCAAAGGGGTCACCTACAATTCTCGGTCGTAGGTTCACAAGAAGTTACAGTGAACCTAGAGTGATGCTTATCCATCTATCGCTGTCAGGTGCATTAAATGCACGTCTTGTCCTTGTCAACAATGTGTTGGTGAAGACACGTGTCTAGGCCTTTAGACACCTGGATGCCTGCGCTGGCGAAGGCAGAATGCTTTGGAACTTGGGGGTGGCACTGTGGCAAGGGCGGTAGCCCTCCAGTGTCTAGCCCGTCATCCCGACAAGGGGCTTGCTGGGGCCTTCGGTCTTCGTCCTGACAAGGAAGCTTGCCGGGGTGCTTCGTTTGCCATCCCGGCAAGGGAGGCTTGTCGAGGTTTTGTACATGGTGAGTTCATCACGCCCAATAAACGGGCGTGGTCTTGGTTATCTTCCCGGCAAGGCAGGCTTGCCGGGGCCTTGGTAATCTTAGTGGTGCATCTTGTCTGGATCCTGCCAAGCCCTGCCGTGAGGGGCTCTTTGCACCCGTGCACAAGTCTGGGGCACTAGGGACCCCAGTCTTTAGTGCACCGACAGGAGCCCCCGGGCATGGACCACACACGTGTGCGGAGCGTTGTTGGGCCAAGACCAAAGAGGTGCATGGGCCTTCATGGCTGGATCTGCTGGCGGTTGCTTTTCCCCACGCCACGCATCGGATGCGTGAAGTGGGAGGTCATGCATGGAGTGGCCTCTCCGCCTCCTAAAACGCCTCTGTCACGTGCGTGCATGCGCAGTTATGAACGGACATGTGGTAGACATGGCCTTGAAAGGCGCAGTAGTGGCTGGGCCCGCCCATGCATGCATTGGTGCAGCAGGGCGGTTCTCTATTCCCCCGTGAGCTTGGGTGATTGGGCGAGAACGGTGGTGGCTTCTGGAGTAAGGGAGGCTAGCCCCCACGCCCTGTCTTATAAATTGGGAGGGTTTGCGAGGGGTTTTTCTCACAACTCCTCAGCCTTGGTCTTCAGAATCTTCTTCCGTCTGCAAGTGGCACTCGCCCTTACCATGGTTAGGGGACGGGGTCGGCCACCGCCGGCCGCCAGGTGAGAGGATCCCGTTCGAATCATGCCACAACTTCTCGAGGCACCACGGCGGAAGACGGCCCGAGCGCCCGTGGCGCAGGCAGGGCGAGGGGCCGCGACCGTCATGGAGGCCGAGGCCGGGGGAGGCGGAGCACTACTCCAATGCCTCCGCCCTCCCCGGGGCTTTCTCCTAAGGCGGTCCTCCATGGTGCTTTAGGGGCCCCCACGTGTGCTTCTCGGCTGCTGTGAACGTTGCTCGAGCACCATTGAGAGCTCCGCTTTGAGCGACGGTAATGAGGGGGACGACGGCGGCAGTGGCACTCTTAGCAGGTCAGGAGCTCGGGGGGTGAGGTCGGAGTACGATTCCCCGAGCTCCGACTGACTGCTGGCCCTGCCGCCAGCGCCTGCTCACGCCTCTCCCCCTCCTTGCCGGGGCCCGCATTGATGCCTCGTCTTCGAGGTGGTGTGACCCTTGGACCCGGCCCCTTCATCTCCTCCTACCGTCCTTTCCTTCAGCGCCGCTCTCGACTGCGCGATGCTGGTCCAGGAGGGGCCAACCTGGGTTGCGCCAGGGGATGGTCGGCCCTTTTGCTTTTTTGAACTGCACTCCTCCGCGTAGGTTGGTCCTCGTCAAAAGACAGAGACTTTAGGTTAGGATAACGACGTTTGCAAGTGAAGCCAAATGTATCCATTTGAATGAATGAAAATACTGTTTCCCTTTTTCTGATTCTGTTCCTTGTATGATTCACCTTTGCATAATCTGGGAGCTTGCCGGCAACTACCGGCAAGGCTCCTTGCCGCGTTCAGTGCAACCATGGAAATTGCCAAGCGCAGATTGAGACGAAATCGGGTTCTACGTAGCCGCTTGCTGTGTTGACAAGGTTCGCAACTATTTGAAAGCGCTCTGTGGCCGTTCAGGTCGTTTGAACGAGTTCAAAACAAAGACAAGGTGCACCGAACTTTGGGAAGGTCCAAGTAGGCGCGAGCTCCACACACAAAGATTGGAAACTTTCGAAGGAAAAAACAGAGAATCTATCTACCTCATATATGAATCTTAAACATAAAAACTTATCGGTTCACACCGTGGTTGCATGGCGCTTGAAAGTTTTCTCGGGTCGTCGGAGCCCTCAGTAAGAAGGAAATCACCGCTCCTGGTTGCCTTTTCTCTGGCAAAGAGTTTTTGCCGACGGTCCGTGACCGTCATTTGGAGAAAAAGTCAGCCAAGTTGTAATCCCTTTGCTTTTCTCTTGCTAGGTCGTGCTTGCGGAGCCCCCGAGCGCGTCTTTGGGCAATGATGCGGCGCTCTGAGGAGCGCAGCACTTGCGTTGGAGTGCCTGCTGGGGTTTCAGGACCGTGTGGTGCATCCTCAACGACTATGCATCGCTCCGCGGAGGTGCGTCCACCGGAGTATGCACCGAGTCCTGTGTGAAGCGCCCAGGCACGCCCTCAACAGCTGCGCGTTGGCCCCAGACGACGCAACAGCCTTACGGCGCCGCCCTTGGAGCCTCCGCCTCCCTGCCCCGCGCTCGGATCGCAACACGCTCGCCCAGGCGTTAGGAAGCCATAGCAGAATAGAGCGTCCGCCGCGGTACCCCGTTCCGGGGGAACGCGGCGTAGCGCCCAAACTTCAAAGAATCTGGTGTTGAGCTTGCTCTAATTCACGCACAACTCCACACCCCCTACCTAGCGCGCCGAAGATGTCGGTGATGCTAGGTCGACACCTATGGGAATCAACGTGAAACCCTTGTGATCGTAGGGCGGGGAAAGACGACGTCAAGAGCAGAGCTAACAATCAACACCGAGAAAGCCTTTTTACCCAGGTTCGGGCCGCTTACGCATAAAACCCTACATCTTGCTCGTTTGATTGTATTAAGCATTTTGTTATTTGTTACAGTGACTAATGATAATCGTCTTCGGGCTAATGTCCAAAGATTCTAACCCTTTGTGAATGACCTGAGGGCCTCCTTTTATAGGCAAAGGGGTCACCTATAGTGCTCGGTGGTAGGTTCACGAGAAGTTACAGTGAACCTAGAGCGGTGCTTATCCATGTATCGCTGCTAGGTGCATTAAATGCACGTCTTGTCCTTGTCAGCAATGTGCTGGTGAAGTCACGTGTCCAGGCGTTTCAACACCTGGACGCCTGCGCTGGCGCATGCGGAATGAGCTGGAACTTGGGGGCGGTGGCACTATGGCAAGGGCGGTTGCCCTCTGGTGCCTAGCCCGTTATCCCGGCAAGGAAGCTTGCCGGGGCCTTGGGTCTTCGCCCCGGAAAGGAAACTTGCCGGGGTGCTTCGGTTGTCGTCCCGGCAAGGGAGGGTTGCCGAGGTCTTGTACTTGGTGAGTTCATTACGCCCACTAAACGGGCATCGTCTTGGTTATCTTCCCGGCAAGGGAGGCTTGTCGGGGCCTTGGTAATCTTACTGGTGCATCTTGTCTGGATCCTTCCATGCCCTACTGTCAGGGGCTCTTTGCACCCATGCACAAGTGTGGGGCACTAGGGACCCTAGTCTTTAGTGCACCGACACTTCCCCCTTGGGAAAGATCCATCCTTGGATCAAAATCCAATTCACCATGGGAAGGAGATGGCGTCACCATGTAGAAGTGGACAATCACCAAGCGCACATCATCCTCCAGCTCTATGGGGGAACTATCCAATGTCTCAACGCCTAGTAATTCCTGCAAAAGGTGAAAATGTGGCAAAGACTTGGAAAAACAAATGTGGTTAGCATTAGAGCAAAACCAAGCATTCAAGTGGTGAATCACCGAACAAGTATTGTCGTCAGGCATATCATATGGTGTGACAAAGGATTGTGGCATGGCATGTAGGAATGCAAATTAAGCGCAAGCAATGTAATTACGGGAACAATTGTGCAAAGGTGAGGTAGACATGCAAATATGTTATATGTGTGACAAGATAACAGGCATCTACCTTTTGTTCATAGCAAGCATGCACAAAGTGCTCAATGAATGTTTTATGGTATGCATAGGAATCATTTACAACACCAAGTAGAGTGAAGTGCTTATACACATGGATCAAACAAAAGTGCAAAGCAATCCAAGCATAATATGCACATGGTGTAGTGAAGATAGTGTAGCACTCAACACAATAGAAGGAGCAATTTTTCATCATATGTGAGGCAAGCAAGTCAAGCATGTAGCAAGCAAATTGGCAAGGCAAAAGTGAAGAATGGACATTGTTGAAACCAAAATATGAGAAGACCAAACAATCCACAAGTTGGATGCAACCCACAAGCCATGTATGTCACGAGGCATGGCAGTGTGGCAATCGAAAGGAAAAGCAAGAACACTAACATGTGTGCAAATAAGCGGTCCAAGATGCCCAATGTATATCATGGTGCAAGCAACACAAGTAGGATGAGCCACAATATCCATTCTCAAGAACGATGTCACCTCGAAATCATGACCTTGTTCGTCCATGACAATGTCGATGCGCACACAAGTGCGATGAAGAAACGCGTCGGAGTAGTATCGCTCGCTCTCAAGAGCTCGAATCGTCAACTCACGTAAAGTGGAAGTTGATGGGAAGTCGAAGTGTCCTACACATATACAATACAAATCAAAGAACGTATGTGCATGGTAGATAAACACATCATCCATAATGATGGTCTCTTCTCTGGCACACAACCGTTAGGAGCAAAAGAACATGAATAATACGATGCACCAATGGCAATATTCAAGGTACTAGGCATATGGTGGAAGGAAGGAAGACAAGCAAGCTTCAAATGAAAGATGTCAAAAGCTCCAATAGTATGAGAGAAATCTATGGGGGAAATCTCATTATACAAAGTAATAACATTGTTGCACTCAATACAAGACAAATCATCAAGCATGAAATAGGCATCATATGGAGATACATGGCAATATGCAATATCAATCATGTGCAAATCATGGCAATGGTAGTCCTCAATCGCATGAAAGACGCAAGTATTAATCATCGGCAATGCAACATAAGCAAGCATAGTGATCATGTCGTGCAAACTAGTTGTGCGAAGATGCAACATACTAGAGGAAATCATGGCAATCAAGTCATGTGAGAAAATAGTAAGCATATGCAATGCACATGACATATCACAAGAAGGAACACAAAGCAAGATCAATGTATCATCATAGGCATGAATAGTGAATGGACCATGGCATGAACATTCAATATCCCCACCAATCTTGCCAATACACATATACATACGAGAATCATGGGTCAAGTGAGATGCAAGGCGTGGGTCACCAATGCATGGCAAGGGCACATAAATGAGCATATCATGCAAAGAGAACATGGAAAAATGGCCAAAGGATATATAATTGACCGGAAGCCATAATCATGTGAGAGCCATGTAGAAGAAATGTGCATAGTATTTGCAGAAAGAGGGTGGGTGGAGGCTAAGCACTACATGGTGGCACACATCTTCGTTGCTCTCTAGAGATCATTTCGACAACTCGTGCGCTTGCGAGGTTGACTATGAATCATGTGTACCTATACAATAAGGATACACGGGAAACAAAGTATGGTTGTGGTAAATGAACACATCAGTAATCATGATTTGTATGTGCACGTGAGAGTTAGCACAAGATAACCAATGCTCAAAGAAATTTGAGGCATGGTATAAGAATATGTCATCCATCATGAAAGGTTTGTTATTATGTATAACATAATGGAAACTAGAAATATGTAGTGCATCACTTGAGATATCTAGAGCTTTGTTATTCATATATGTGGATTGTGTAGACAATAGATGCAAGCAAGTGATCTATGACCATTGTCATTGCATGGCCTATGACATGCATCAACATAATTATATGGAGGAGTTTTAAACATGGGTTGATGCACACAAGGTATGGAATTATGCAATGGATAGGATGGTATACAATATCCTAACATGTATGAGAAAACTATGGAGGTTTCCTCATGAGAAATTGTGTATGCATAATTCGGAGAACATGGACAATATCGAAAACAATACATATCCAACGCATGGTGGTCATGGCATTACATATGTGGATAATTGGGCAAATGATGCAAAGGAATCATGGCAATATCATCACAAGAAAAACAAATGCCTATAACCATGGGCTTGTAATCTATGCCATATTCACAAGTTGGATCAGTTTTTATGGGATATGCATAGGTACTATGATGCGATTTCAAAGACGCAAGATGGATTATCTCATGCATAGCATATGACATGTCAAGGGGATTGTCAAACATGTTGTGACCAATACAATTTTCTCAAGATATCCTATGGAGTGTAGCATCACAACTAGGTAATTCAACATGCTCATCATCATATGCATCATAGATTGGTGGAACATTTAAGCATGAATAAGACATAGCATGTGAAGTATCCATAAGGTGATTGTCGTGGGAATGAACCTGACAGTAGAGGTGTAGGGTACTAAAGGAGAGGGCAGAGTCCTAGTTACGGCAAGCTTGTACAAAAGATGTATGAGTTCAGGCCCCTCTCGTGCAGGTAACAACCCTATGTGTTAGTGCTCTCGAGCTCTTGCGGTGTGGAATCTGTATTACAAGGGGTCCGAACCCTTGTGCTAGAGGGGAGGGGTGGCTTATATAGAGTGCGGTACCCCTGATCAAAGCCCAGCATCCGAGGGTTCAATCAATGGAGTTTAAAGATGTACGTTACTGATAACGTGCGTAATTAATGCTATTCATGATGAGAAGCCGAACGCTTGCCTGTTGTCCTCCCTGGAGTGGCTTCTGGTCTTCTGCGTCGAATGGTTTCTTCCAAGTGGAAGTTGGTTGTCGATTGAAGGGGAACATACTTCGAGTGATTGCTTACCGAGTGACTTGGATGCCATGGATATCCAGCCGGAATCCGCCTTGTGACCTTCAAGTTAATAATGAGGTACCCTTAGGTAGGACACCTAGGTCAGGCCTGTGAACCTATCATAGGTACATATCCCCATCATTACCCACAAATGAATCGGGGTTCGAGTGAGCAAGGGGTCGATGCAGATTATGTCGAGGCATAACGATCTTGAACTTACTTCCAAGCTTGATAGAACTGTGTGTCAACTGAAGTCTTCGTCCCTCACCCATACCGAGTCTGGTGTGAAGCACGTCCGAATGAATTTAAGCGTTGAGGTTGATCTGAGTGGTTAACGAGATCTTGAGATGCAACGTATCACTTTGTCAGGTCCGGATTTCATGGGATTCGAAATTTCGATTAGCACGCGTTGCACGATGATGACGCAGCAACCAGAGGAAGTGGGGAAGCGATGCCTCGATTATCACTCCACCTTTATTGCCACTTATCGTGTGTCCTATATTCTTGGGATAGGAAGAGATCCGGCAGGTCGAGCAGTCAGTGACTCACTCGGGCGGTTATAAATCTTGGCTGGCACTAGGGTTGAAGCAGTGCTTCCCCCTGATTCTCCCGTGCTTCCACTCCACCTCTGTCTCGTAGCTGCTGCTCTGATCCGTCTCCGCCGCCGCGGCAATGACGAAGGGCAAGATGAGCCAGCTCGAATGCGCCAAGAAGGGTGGAAGGTCCAATAAGGGAGGCGGCCAATCTGCGCTGCCGCCAGGGTGGATCCAGGGAGATTTTCTCCCATCAACTGTCCGAAGGGAGGACGTTCTAGACCTTGTTGAACATGGGATGGTGGCTAAAAAGTCGTGGAGGTTGCCTGAAGAGGAGGTCAAGCCAGAGCCCCGCGGAGGGGAACGAGTTCTCCTCCTTACTCATATTGAGCGAGGTTTCTCTCTGCCCCCTCATCCTTTCATCCGCGATTTCTTGCATTATTTGGGTGCGCAAGTTCATCATCTTCCTCCCAACTCCATCGTGTATCTTGTTGCATTCATTATGTTGTGTGAATGCTTTGTGGGCTGTCCTCCTCACTGGGGAGTGTTCAAACACATCTTCACTGTGCGCTCCCAAGCAGTGAAGAAAGCAAACCCAAGTAATAGTAGGACTCATGTCATTCAGTTATACGGTGGTATGGGGATTCAAAAGAGGAGTAAGAGGACGTATCCTCAGATGACCTTTCCCGAGTCCGTCTGGAACTCGCAGTCGACTTGGTTTTACTGTAATGATATTCCATCTCCAAACATGTCTATTAGCCTTATCCCATTCACCTTGGAGCGACCGACTGCTCCTAAGATGATAAATGTGTTCGATGATGAGAAGACTCAAGTGGGGATGTTGGTAAATGAGGTGGTTAACTTGGTTCGTGGCAGAGTGACGAGGATGGATTTGCTCGAAACATTCCTTGGTCGGCGTATTCAGCCTCTCCAGGAAAGGGATCATGCCATGTGGCACTACTCGGTCGCACCCGGAGGAGGTTTCTGAGAAAACCATGGCTCAGTGGCTCAAAAGCATCACCGAAACATGCGATAATCCATAAGGAGGTCAGCGAATCTTGCCTTACTCTGCTAAAAACGAGCCATGAAATTGGGTGCGTTATTTCCATTCTGATTATTTTCATATCTCTGTCGAGTGACTGAATCTTCGGCCGACTGACTTTGCTACTTTTGTATCATGCAGGAGTGGACAAACAAGCATTCACCCGTACACAATGGGGCTCATCTGGACATCAGTGGGGAAAGTGAAGGTGACAGCGTTGACAGCGACTATGTTGAAGACAACAAGGGGAGTGAAGAAGATTCGGGAGAGAGTGAGGAAGAAAACCAGCCTCCACCGCGCCCCGAGTCACGATCCAAGCATCGCCATGATCCAGAGGCTACTCCAAGCAAAACCTTAGTGTCTAGCACTAGGAACGTGAAGCACGACAAAGCTACCGCCATTGAATGTACAGAAAAAGCTGCCAAACAACCCAACCCTGATGCTCCTAAGCCTCGGAAGGCTCTACCTCGAATGAGGATCGTCGCGCCAGTCACTTCAACGTGAGTGCGTGTCTCTTTCTTTATTTTGTCAATTTGAATTTTCATGCCTCTGATGACCGAGTGAAATTTACTTTTCAGAGCTGCTACCTCGATGATGTCGCCTATTGGGGATGAAAAAGATCCCATGGACATGGATGTTGTGGACATGCCTGCCTGTCAACAAGGTACACCAAGTCTTCATACTACTCTGTTTTCTAGATGAAAACTCGTCGACTGAACTAACCGATACTATCGACTGACAGCTACGGACATCATCCTCTTGGATGATGAGGGAGAACCACAACGTTCAACCGCCGAACAAACTCAGGCCATTCCTGCATCATCGATGACGAGTGCTACTCTACCCAGTTCAACTACTTTGATTACAGCTCCTCCGACTGGTTCAACTGTTGTAACAACAGTGCCGACTACACCTCCTCCGGTGACTCATGTTATCACTACTGCGACGCCGACTCCTTCAGCACTTGCATATTCTCTGCAACGTGTCCCGGAGGATCAAACTGGAGCTGCTAAAGAAGCCATGATTCAAGCCGAACAGATGATGCAGTAGACCAAAGACGCGTTTGAAGTTAGCAAGTTGGCATACGATGCCAGTTCGATGCTTGAAGCCAACATCCGAGTAAGTGCAATTGTAAGTTCATTTCCGCGATTGAATCTTGTCAATCTTGCTTTTACACCCACTTGGTGTTTCCCTGTGTTGTATGGTTGCTTGTCTCTGATCCAGTGGGGCACGCTAAGTGAACCCACTTGGTGTAGTCCCCGAGACCATTGTCGAGTGCTTGCATTGGCAGGGGTCTAATTGGAAGGCATACTCTGTTTCTTTTTCCTAACTCGGCTAGGACGGACCTGGCTGAATGGTTTTGTATCTAGTGGGGGAATGCTTAGTGCACCCACTGGGTGTAGTCCCCGAGACTATTTTCGATCATTTATGAAGGGCATTAGTATTAAGAACTTGTACGCAGAATCCTTTTTTGCATTTATAGAAATTGTGTATGGGTGCGGCGGGCCGCCATTCGGTCGACTGAACTGTACTTCTCCACTCGGGATCGGAGAAATATTAGTGTTGACTGAACTATTTCCTTGATGTTTTTCAAGAAGCCTGTGAGATTGGAGTCAAGTATTCTAACTTGGCGTCAGAGAAGAACCAGCTTCAGGTGGATCTTTAAGTGAAGACCAATGACTTGGATGCCTTGAAGAAAGCATTCGAGGACAAGTACAAGATCGTTGCACAAGTTAAGGAGAGGTCCGAGGCTACCGAGAAGAAGCTCTTGGAAATCGGCAAGTTGGAAGAAGAAAACACGAAGCTGAAGAAAGAACGACTCGAAGGGGGGGGATCTTGAGAAAATGGCGAAAAGGGAAAACGCCATGGAAAAGTATCTGAAGGACTTTCTGACCAAAATTCTCGGGACGCTTACTGGTATGCTTTTTTAGCCGACTGAATCTCTTCGAACTTTACCAAATGAATCGTGACTCACTTTTCATTTTTCCTTCACACAGAATTCTACCTAAACTTTGATAAGGAGACTGAAGAGGTGGAGCCGTATCTGGACCCCACCAAGTCACCTGTTTCAGAAGCCGTGGCCGTAGATATGTTTCGCCTCAATGCTCGTCTCTTGAAGGTCCAGGCGTACGTTGACCGACAATGAGCTGCATTGGGGAAGATTGACAAGGAGTTGTGGCTTGAAGATACTTTCCAGACTGATCTGGAGTCCATAGTGAGCTGCTTGGACCAGATTCTCAACAGGGTGCAAGCGTGGAAGAAGTCTCCTGCATGATGCGGAGCTGACGTGTCCCTTTTGCTTGTTCGAGTACATGGCAAAGAAGCTAGGGAAGATAAGTTGAAGGCACTCCAGGTGGCTAATACGAAGAAACTCCAGTTTGAAGATTTCATGGAGACCTTCATCGACGTGACGACTCGCATCGCTGATGGGATCGACCTTGACACCTTCGTTGAGCCTGCAATTTCTGGTCAGCCTTGCGAAGGAACTTTGTTTAGTGCCAAACTTTAATTCACCTCTGTATACCAAGTGTTACTATATCGATTAAATATTCGTTCGGTTAATGAACCCGAGTACTTTTCGTCTGTATGGATGGCTTTACTCCGTGCTGGATTTCTTTGAGTTTATCCGCATTTGGTAGAGTTTGTTTGATTTTCGAATGTTCTCGACATTTGGAGAATATAACTTAGGCGAAGACTAACTCACTGTTAAGTATTCGAGTGAATAGGTTCCTATTCATTCGGAATGGTTTTTTAACTTAGGCGATTGATTCGCGGCTAAGCCCCCGACTGTGAGGAATGCTCTTCACTCGGCGTATTTTCTATGCTTAGGCGAACACTAATTGACAGCTAAGAATTAGAGTGAATAGGTTGCTATTCACTCGCAATGGTTTTTAACTTAGGCGAAAACATGTTCACAGCTAAGCCCCCGAGTGAGAGAATTGCTCTTCACATGGAGTATTTTCAATACTTAGGCAAAGACTGCTTTGCAGCTAAGCATCTAAGTGAATAGATTGCTATCTACTAGGAAGGGTTTTATCTTAGGCAAAAACATTTTTGCAGCTAAGCCCCTGAGTGAGTACATTGCTCTTCGCTTGGAGTATTTTCTGTACTTAGGCGAAGACTGATTCGCGGCTAAGCATCCGAGTGAATACGTTGCTATTCACTCAGAACAATTTTAACTTAGGCGAAAACATGTTAGCAGCAATGCCCCCGAGTGAGAGGATTACTCTTCACTCGGATTATTTTTTTATACTTAGGCGAAGACTAATTCGGAGCTAAGGATCTGAGTGAATAGGTTGCTATTCACTAAAAGGGTTTTTTAACTTAGGCGAAAACATGTTCGTAGCTAAGCCCCCGAGTGAGAGGATTGCTCTTCACTCGGAGTAGTTTCTATACTTAGGCGAAGACTAATTCGCAGCTAAGCATCCAAGTGAATAGGTTTCTATTCATTCGGAAGGGTTTTTAACTTAGGCGAAACATGTTTGCAGCTAAGCCCCCGACTAAGAGGATTTCTCTTCACTCAGAGTATATTTGGGGTGTGAAGCTCGTCGATCAGAATTGACAAAAATTGCAGGAATTATGACTTTGAAAAGAATATTGTTCAGCCAACTTTCTTATTACATCAAGTCAACCGGTTGTCAAGCATAAAAACGTCGGAGTAGATCCGCATTCCAAGCACGAGGTTCGTCGGCTCTCTTCTTGAGGTTGTGAAGATGGTAAGCTCCATTGTGCAGTACCTTAGTGACGATGAACGGTCCTTCCTACGTAGGGGCTAGTTTATGAGGTCTCTATTGATCCACTCGGAGCACTAGGTAGCCTTCGTGGAACGCCGAAGTTATGACATGTCTCGCATGGAAGCGATGAAGATCCTGTTGATATACAGTCGACCGAATTAAGGCTAGTTCGCGCTCTTCTTCCAAGAGATCCACTCCGTCCTGGCGCGCATGTTCAGCTTCAACCACTGAATATAAATCCACACGGGGAGAATTATGAAGGAGATCACTCGGCAAGACAGCTTCAGCTCCATACGCCAAGAAGAAGGGTGTCCGTCCAGTCGACTGGTTAGGGGTTGTTCTGAAGCCCCACAAAATAGATGGTAGTTCAGTTACCTAGGCTCCAACTGCATGTTCCAAATCCCACATGAGTGGCGGTTTCTTCCCTTGAAGGATAAGGTTGTTTGCCCACTCAGCTTGTCCGTTGGTTTGGGCGTGTGCGAAGACGCATAATCCACCAGAGTGCCTTGAGCAGAGCAAAAGCGCCTGAATTCTTCCGAATCAAAGTTAGAACCATTATATGTTATGATGCTATGAGGAACTCCGTACCAGAATGTTATATATGTCATGAACATGATGGCGGTGCATGAGTCCAACTTCTTTATCGGATTGCCTTCAATCCATTTAGTAAACTTGTCGACTACAACAATTAAGTGTCTGAATCCACTCTGACCTATTTGGAAAGGGCCGACCATATCCAAACCCCAAACCGCAAACGGTCAGACGAGTGGGATGGTCTTCAAAGTAGACCAGGCTTGTGAGACAAGTTATAATAGAATTGGCAGCCTTCAAGTGATCAATGCTTATCCCAAACAGCAGCTCGGTATGCTTTGGCGACAATGGTCTGGGAGGACGCATGATGACCAAAGGTCCCCCTGTGGATTTCTTCCAGAATCAGTCGGCCCTCCTCAGGGGAGATGCATCGTTGAGCAGCACGAGTAACACTTTCCCTGTAGAGTTGATCGCACATTACGGTAAAAGCCTCCCATCTACGGACAATCTGCTTAGCTTCAGCTTCGTCTTGAGGGAGTTCTCGCCTCAGGATGTATGCAATGTATGGTATCGTCCACGCGGGCGTGATCGCCAGGATTTCCATAACTAGATCTACTACTGCTGGAACATCGACCTCAATAGGATTGGAGGTGCTTATCAGTTGTGGAGGCTCTTTAGTGAAAGGATCCTCCTGCACCGAAGGAGTGTGTGAGTGTTATAGGAACATATTGTTGGGGACAGGTTTCCGAGTGGACCCAATCTTGGCCAGTTTGTCAGCTGCTTGATTTTTCAATACGGGAACAAGGTGGAGTTCCAGACCTTCAAACGTCTTCTCAAGGTTCCTTACTGCATGGCAATATGCAGTCATGGCGGGGTTTCTGACATCCCATTCCTTCATCATTTGATTGACCACCGGATCTGAGTTGCCATATACCATCAAGCGTTGTACGCCGTGTGAGATGGCCATACACATCCAGTAGTGGATGGCTTCATATGCAACCTCATTATTGGAGGAATGAAAATGAATCTGGAGAACATAGTTGAGCTTGTCGCCTTTTGGGAACACCGATACCACACCAGCACCGGACGCATTCAACATTTTGGATCCATCAAAGAACATAGTCCAATGTATCGAGTGAATTTGAGATGGCTACTGTTGTTCCGCCCACTCGGCCATGAAATCGGCAAGGGCTTGAGACTTGATAGATTTCTTTGCCTCGAACTTGATGTCAAAATATAACAGCTCGATGGCCCATTTAGCCACATGACGAGATGCGTGACGATTGTTAAGAATCTCTGTTAATGTGGCATCGCTGATGGCTGATATCAAATGATCTTGAAAGTAATGCACCACCTTCTTCGCTGATAAATACATTCCTTAAAGGATCTTCTGGTAATGAGGATACCTTTGCTTCGAAGGGGTAAATACTTCAGAAATATAATAGACTGGGCGCTCGACTTTGTACGCTTTGCCTTCTTCTTTCACTCGACGATTAGAACTTTGCTGACAACTTGATTTGTAGCTACGAGTATAAGAATAGGGGTTCGTTGCTGTGCAGAGCAGCAAGCACCGGCTGGGTGGAAAGCATGACTTTTAGCTCGACAAACGTTGCTTCTGCCTCGTCATTCCACTCGAACACATTCGATTTTTTCATGAGTCGGTATAAAGGTAATGGCTTCTCACCAAGATGAGAGATGAACCGACTCGATGCTGCCAGACAGCCTCTGAGCCTCTGGACACCGTGCACACGAACATGGCTTTGCATCCGGACGATGGCGCCGATCTTCTCGGGGTTGACATCGATCCCACGTTCGGAAACGAGGAAACCGAGTAACTTGCCTCCAGGGACTCCAAAACTGCACTTAGCTAGATTCAGTTTGATTTCGTAATTCCTTAGGTTGGCGAATGTCTTTGCCAGGTCATTCAGCAATCGGAACCTTTGCGAGACTTGACCACAATATCATCCATGTATGCTTCGACGTTCCGACTGATTTGATCAAGCAGGCACTTCTGGATCATACGCATGAAAGTGGCGCCAGCATTCTTCAAACCAAAGGCATGGTGATATAACATAAACACCCGAAAGGGGTGATGAAGGCCGTTTTTATTTCATCTGGTCCAAACACACGGATCTGATGGTAGCCAGAATAAGCATCTAGAAAATATAAACGCTCACACCCCGCAGTCGAATCGACAATTTGATCGATGCGGTGTAGCGGAAAGTGATCTTTTGGGCAGACCTTATTTATGTTCTTGAAATCTATACACATACGAAGGGACTTGTCCTTCTTGGAGACCATGACGACATTCGCGAGCCACTCGGATTGGTAGACCTCGCATATGAACTTCGCATCCAAGAGTCGCGCGACCTCCTCGCCGTTTGCTTTTCTCTTTTCTGCTGCACACCGACGCAAATGCTCTCTAACAGGCTTTTCCTTTGGATCCACTCTCAGTCGGTGCTCAGCCAGTTCCCTAGGCACACCCGGCATGTCAGCAGGCTTCCATGCAAATATGTCCCAGTTCTCACGAACGAAATGGATGAGCTCGGCTTCCTACTTGTTGTCGTGTCTGGTGGAGATGTTGGTCAGAGCAGCATTAGGATTTGTCTGGTGGATGTTCACTGGTTTGACTCCACCTGCCGACTGAAAAGAGGACTCAAAAACAGGCTTCTTGGAGCGCATTAGATCGACAGGGTCAGCATTCTTCCGATGTTCCTTGTTGCAAGCACTCTTCGGCTCTTTATCGATTTTGACACGTTACAAGGTAGGTCCATGAAACGAGCATAGGCCGGATGACCAAGGATGGCATGATATGCACTCTGGAAATCTACCACCTCGAATGTCAACTTCTCCTTGCAAAAGTTTTTTGTGAGAACCAAATACAACGTTCAACGCAATCTGGCCGAGTGACTTGGCGTTTTTTCCAGGAATGACTCCATGGAACTGCACATTACTCTCGCTGAGGTGGGACATTGGAATTCCCATCCCTTTAAGAGTCTCCGCATACAAAATATTCAACCCGCTCCCTCCATCTGTTAGAACTTTGCGGAGCCGAACACCTTCCACAACTGGATCAACCACCAGAGCTTGTCGACCAGGAGTGGAGACATGAACAGGGTGATCCGACTGATCGAATGTTATGCGGGTCTGACACCACTTCAGGTATGTACTAGTGGTGGGCACGGTCATGTTGATCTCTGTGTTAATGACCATTAATTGACTTTTTCTCTCCACGTCAGCAAGAATCATCAGGGTTGCTTGAACTGCTGGGAAATCATCTTTCTCTTCGTCATTTTCCTTTTCAGGATCCTTTCCACTCGAGTGATATTCTTTAAACTGTTGAATCAATAGCCTATACTGACGAGTGGTGTGCTTGGGCAATATTAGATTGCCATCTTCACCTTTCTTTGTGTGGAGTACACACGGTTGATCCAAAATATCTGACTAGATCTTATACATCTTGGGGGGATATTACCCTTTGGGTTTTCCCTTGAATTTTCCTTGTGCCGCTAGGATGGTTACTTCTACCGAAGTGGAACCATCAGGCTTGCGCTTCTGCTTCCGATTGGAATTGCCACCAGCATCATTGCCGACTGATTTCCCTTTACCATTGTTGTTGTGGTCTTCGTCTTTGCCACTAGCGTATCGGGCAGCAATCTCCATCATCTTGCTGATGGACATGTCACGTGTACAACCGAACTTCGAATATGGCTCTCTATACCTGGCACCAGCTTTGAAGGCACAGACTGCCTGGTGCTCAGAAATATTGTCCACCATGTGATGAAGGGTGGTCCACCGTTAAATATAATCTCTCAAAGATTCATTCGACTTCTCCACACAAAGCTACCACTCGTACAAACCATGTGATGAACACTCAAGCGAGATCCTCCCAGCAGTAGATGCTAGAAGCGGCCAACTGATTCAGCCACGCCCTCGTCGAACCATCCAACATCAGAGGCAAATGCTTCATGGTGACGCTGTCATTACCTCCGCCAATTTGCACAGCCACACGATAGTCATCAAGCCATGTTTCAGGCTTGGATTCTCCTGTGAACTTACTTATTACAGCCGCCAACATGAAGTTGGGGGTAATATGAGGAGAACAGATTTCTCTACTGAAGCACTCGGGTCCAGAAACTCCACTACCGCTTCCAGTCGGACGATCTCTATCGAAACCATCTCTGTGAGCTCTGCCCCTGTCAATCCTCCTCTACGCGAGTACTTTTCTCGCATCAAATCCAGGACTTCGCTCATCACCGAAATGGTGCCTGTCGTCATAGTGTCGGGACACATACGTACCACTCCTCGAAGGAGAAAGCACCCGACGGTGGTCATCACGGTGATAACGGGGAGCGAACTGATTCCACCCCTGACCTCTGTGTTGATTCTCTTGGTAACTTCTGTCTCTGCGACGTTGGGGGGACCCTGGAGTGTAAAATGAATGAACTATATCTGCTCTGGGTGAATGACTGTGCAACCTATTGAGCGACTGTGATACAGCTGAGTTTTGTTGTTGCGCTGCTTGAAGCAAAGTACAAATCTTATCTAAGCGTCTTCCAACCTCTGTGTTGGCTCCCTGAATAGAATCTGCTATCTTAGCGGCAGCTGCAACATTTACTACCATGGTATGATATACCTCAATGTTGTCATGTCGTCCACTCAAGAAGAGTTATTGCTGATGTCAACTGGAAGTTGGAGCACGAAGACATGCGTGTCCAGTCGAGGTTCTCCGGCCTCGCGTTCGCTGCGACCGAACCCGGGCACGCTCTCCATAGAACCCGCCATGAAGCTCCCCGCTGCTAGATTGCAGCTCTTGCACTTGGAAGGAACATCGGACTGATTTGATGTCGAGTGGATCGGGCTCCGAAGAGGTTCAGCAGGCTAGATGGCAGCAACATGCAGAGATGGCAAAGATGATGTCTGGAGAGCCACTACGTGCTTCAGCCATCGCTATAGTCGTGAGCGACTGGATCGCTTGTGATGATGAACAGCGGAGCGAATGGTCGACAACGGAGTGGACGGCTGCCAAAGGAGTATGCCATAGGATCTTGCACGAAAGTGCGTCGCCCTGCGGATCGGGAGCACCTCGATGTCGAGAGGTGCCTCCTAAAGCCATGCCAAGTCACCCGCAACAAAGATGAGTGCACCGAAACAGATCTCGCCACCCAGGAATGAATCGCACTCGGAGGACATGAAGAAGAATGAAGATTACAAACTTGCCGGAAGTCGCTCAGACGCCTACCCCACAGTGGGCGCCAAATGTCGTGGGAATGAACTTGGCAGTAGAGGTGTAGGGTATGCAAGGAGAGAGCAAAGTCCTAGCTACGACAAGCTTGTACACAAGATGTATGAGTTCAGGCCCCTCTCGTGGAGGTAACAGCCCTACGTCCCAGTGCTCTGGAGTTCTTGTGATGTGGAATCTGTGTTACAGGGGGTGCAAACCCTTTTGCTAGAGAGGAGGGTGACTTATACAGAGTGCGCTACCCCACATCAAAGCCCAAGATCTAAGGGTTTGATCAATAGAGTTTAAAGGTGTACGTTACTTATAACGTGCGTAATTAATGCTATTCATGATCACTAGCCAAACGCTCGCCTGTTGGCCTCCCTGGAGTGGCTTCTGGTCTTCTGCATCGAATGGTTGCTTCCGAGTGGAAGTTGGTTGTCAAGTGAAGGGGAACATACTCCGAGTGATTGCTTACCGAGTGACTTGGATGCCATGGATATCCAGTCGGAATCCTCCTTGTGACTTTCAAGTTAATAATGAGGTACCCTTAGGTAGGACAGCTAGGTGAGGCCTGTGACCCTACCCTAGGTACATATACCCATCAGTGATCAACATCTTGCAAGCAATCAATCTTGAGGAAGTCCACTAGTGGGAAAAGAAAATCACTTTCACCTATTTTACCTTTATCATTCCACCCATGTGGTGTAGGTGATGTGGTAAAAACCAAATTGTGGTCATCTTCTTCATGATGGAACCATGTCGGGGGTGCATCATATTCCACCATGGACATTGTCTTGTCGAAAGGAGGGACAAAGTAGTCGAGGATCGACGCGTCATCGTGTATTGGACCTATCATCAAAGGAGAAGACACAATAGAGGTAGAGGTTAAGTTGTTAGAAATCAAAATAGCCTCACGTAGTGTATCAACTACCACACTCGCTCCATGTGGTGGTGGCTTACTCACACCCCCTAGGTAGTTGCACTCAAAGTCACTTATGGTGGACTCATTCATCTCACTCAAGTGGTGGGGGTTCTGGCTCTACTCACATGGGAATGCTGGCATCTCATGATATATAGGTCTAATGGTTAAGACACTCTCACTCCCAACATGGTGGCATAACTCGCTCAACTCATCTCCAAATGTCAGCATGCTCGAAGGGAAAGTCCTATGCTCGCCACCTTGTCACTCACCTCCAAAGCATGTCCCTTGAGTGACTGCATAGTCGTGGTTGTTGCCACGCCATATTCAAAAAGTCATGCTAGACTCGACATAGTTAATGCAACAAAAAGGGATGGAAGTGAAGTCGGACTTGGGAGCGTCATCTTGGAGCTCGTTGGGCTTGGACATCTTGGTCTTGTCATCCTCATGCTCGTAGTCATGTAGCTTGGTCGTCGCGAATTGTGAGCGGGGTCGAGTGGGGTTGGCCTTGAGTTCTTGTTCTGTGTAGAGAGCACCAAAGTAGAAGTCAGCAAGAGAGTTGTAGGTGTTGTTGAAGATAGTCTTGGCGATGTCATTGTTCAATCCCAACATGAAGTGGAACTTCATTCAAATGGGGTCGTAAACTTCGTCGCGTCGCAAGGCTTTCTTCATTTCCATGAAGTACTCGCCGAGGGGCTTGGATTCTTATATGGTGTTCTCCAATTTGCGTTGAAGATGTTATGTGTACGTAGAAGACACAAACTCTCGCCGCACAGATTTTTTCGTCTTGCACCAACTCATCTCAAAGCTCTTTGAAGGTGTGTGAAGCCACCATGTCGACATGTAGTCATGGAATTTTCTTGTGGTGCACGTCACTTTATCTGGGAACGGACTTGAAGTAGTTTCAGGCAGGTGTCCATCTTGTGCTCCCACTCTAAGTACTCTTCAGGTTCTTAAGTTCCATAGAATGAAATCTCCAAGTCGATGTTGAAGTCGAAGTAGCTCGTGGAAGTCACGGACTTGAGCTTGGGAAGTTTAACTTGGGGTGCTTGTCAACGAAGATGTCGAGTATCCAAAGGCAAAGATGACTTGAAATCACTGGGTGAAGATGCCAAGGTATGTGGTGAAGCCATCCAGCAGTGGTTGGTGTCGATCTTGTCAATGTTGGTGTTGTGTCGGATTTCGGGTTCCACAAAACCCTAAAGATTCGAACTCAAGGGTGTGAAGATCTCTCATGGGCTCCCCTCACCTCGCTTGCTACTCGTCGGAGATGGCAAAGAACTCATTCGATGGTGATGAAGACACAGAACACGGTTGTTTACCCAGGTTCGGGCCGCTGGGAAGCGAAATATCCTACTCCTGCTTTGGTGGATTGTCTCTAGTGGAGGTTGGTGGATGAACTAATATAGTGCTTGGTAGCCTCGAGAGGCTGGCTAGGCCTTGTGCGGTGCTAATGGGTGAGCGAATTAATCGGATCCCCCTCTACGAAGTAACCCATCCTCTGTATATAGGAGTGGCCCCGGTCCTCTTCCCTTGTCGTTTTGGGGGACAGGGATCCACAATGGCCAATTTCGAAGGGGAACAAGGAACATGCTCCCCTGCCCAAAGGTTTTCTTCGCCTGCAAAGTGGCTGCCACTGCTGCAGGGACGGGTCCAGGATAGACGTTTGTCCTGCTGGCGGGCAGCGATGGCTTTGTTGCACCAGAAGGGAAACCTTTGGAAGATGCCTTGGGAACCCCATAACGTCCTTGCCCCCTTTGCACTAAAGGGGAAACTGCTCCGTCCCGCTGTCTGCTGCTCGCCTATCCTTCCTACACGTCATCCTTGACTCCTCAGGCTGGCCTTACCTCGGAATATCCGCCAATCCGGAGGGACCCTGAGGATGCTCCCCGCGGGTCTTGATGTTGTTCCTCCTTGCGAGGATTGGCCCCTCGCGAGGGCCTTGCCTTGAGGGGTATCAGGCCCAATCATGCTTGCTTGATGAAGTGGGCCAGCCCTAGGCCACAGGCACGTAGGTCTGGGTACCCCCGTTCCCAGAATGCCGACACTAGCCCCCGGGCCCATGGTGCGCTCGGGTTCGCTCCTGGGCGAAGCCTTGAGGTCGGCCTGAAGCGTCGCGGGCCCTTAATGCCTGTGGGCCATGTCTGGTGCGCTTGATGCGGCCGATGTCGGGTTCCCCTTGCCTTTTGTCTCTGCTTGAGTTATCAGGAGTGTGACTTGTTGTGTTTGTCCAATATTGCTTTCCCTTCTCCCACACTCGCTCTTCCTCCTTGGTTGTCAACCCCAACCGGCGTCTCCCAAATCTAGCGCCGCCTCGCTCCCTTGCTAGTTCAGCGACGGTGCCCGCCGGCAAGTAGAAGCCAGACGCGCAAGGTCCTGCTTCGGCTCCTCCGCTCTTGCAGTGCGCCCTCTCCAGGGACGTGGATCTTGCCCCGTGCTTCCATGGACTGCAGCAGAGTCCAACGAGCACGGGCGGACCCTGGTCTGGCCTGGCACCATAGAGAAGCCGTCCGCGTCCTAGGTGGTATACCCCTTCTTCCTCCATAGCGTCTTCACCGGCCTCGTGCTGCCTTTCTCCTCATTCTTCACCGCCATCCTGAATAACTACGAGATCCATGCCCTTCATCTCCAACCCAACTCCACCTTGCTTCTGTTCGTCTTCGCTTTCTACTGCGAGGCCTTCGTAGACGTGCGGCCTTTAGTAGCCGTCTTCCACCATTTCTTAAGCCTGCGCCTGCACAACGGAGCCCATTTGTCGGCATGTGTCTCCTTCATAGTGGCCTAGGGCGGCAATTTGCTCCTGAAGGCCGGGAAGAAGGTGGAGAACTTTCGGCATCGTTGGGTTCTCATGAGCCTCAAGGACGCCAACCCTCGAGTGGGGGAGCCGAAGGGGCTGCTGGAGAAGACTTCTGCGTGGAGCTCAGCGAAGCTCTCCGACCCTCGGGTCGTGCCCATCCTGGAGCGCTTCTCCCGTGACATTAGCACCCGCAAGCTGACCGGTGGGATGATAGTGAAGGAATTCTTGGCGCAGCGCCTGGCGCCCCTTCAGGCCCAATCCAGGCCCCTGTGGGACTACCGGGCTGGTGACGACGAGCTCAGGCTCCGGTCCTAGGAGCTCCCAACTGTGGAGTTGAACAGGGTCGTGGTGATCTTGCCGGGCGGTGACCCTGGTTACCTGCACGAGGCTCTGGGTCCGCTGTACCACCTCGATGATCGGGTCGATCGGTTCGCCGCGGTGCCTGTCTTCGATGAGTGGGGGCTCTTCCCGACCGAGGGCTCTCGTCTGGTGGAGGTATCGTCGGTTGACACCTCCAGCGGAGAAGCCTCGGAGAAGACCATCGAAGACTTCCCCGTGAACGCGCCTCCCCCGTACGAGGCCATCCTTCTGCGCGAGCTTGAAGATGATGATGCCACCGGTGAGGTCTCCATAGTAATATCCTCGCGTCCGACGAGGACCTCCACGGGACCCGCATTGGCCCGCACTCCACGCGGTCCGCATGTGTGCTCGCCCCCCAGAAGTGCGAGGCTGTGTCATCCTTGGTGCATCCCACTTCCGCCGGCAGAAATCGTGAGGCGCCGGGCTCGCCCCCTTTCATGGAGGGCCCTGTCGCTCCCGCCGTCACAGAGGTGGAGAAGATGAAGAGATGGATTGACATCGAAGAGTAAGTGACTTGTCTTGGCACGCCTTGGGCGTCCATTTTCCGCGCTTGGCTGATTCCCTTTGTTGCCTGATGTCTTGGGGCGTCGTCTCGCCGGGGGCGAACAGGAAGAATGCGGGCATCAAGCCGAAGGAGACTCGTGACGCACCGCCGGCCCTCCCCAATGCGTTACCGCCTACCGATGGAGAGGGGAGGCTCGCGTGGCGACCTCTTAGGCCTTGGTCGTCGCACCCCTGAGTCCTTGAAGTGTCCTGAGGCGGTCGTGGCGATGCCGTTGCCCGAGGGGCAGGCTCTTGAGGTCCCTCATCCCGCTGATGCGCCAATGCTCGCAACCTCCGGGCAACCTTCACAACCCCCTGTCCTTCGTGATGATCCCTCCCTGAGGGCACCGCCCGAGACAGCGCTAGGGGATAATCTCAAGGAGATCCTGAAGACTTCGGTATTCACACAGGGCATCTTGAACGAGGCCTTCCGTGCTCCGGGCAAGGTCGCGGTCGTGATGGCGAACGGCGAGAAGGAGGCAAAGGCCGCTCATGCCCCGTGCGAGGAGGCGATGGAAGGAGCCGCAGCGGCCGCCAAACACTGCGAAGAGGCAGAGGCTCGCCTGAAGGCCCTCCAAGAAGAACAAGCCAAGCTAGCCAAGCAACGCCACCTGCGGGAGGAAGAACTCACGACCGCGAGGCCAAGCTCGTTGCTCGGAAAGAAGAGCTATCCTAGGAGGATAATCGCCTGGGCATGAAGTAGGCTCGCTTGGATGAGCAGGAGAAGGAGGTCGCCTCGAGGAAGACCCTTCTCGATTACAAGGGGGAAGCCCTCACCGCGGCTAAGAGGAAGAACGCCGCGGAGCTGGTCGGCGTCCCTCATGTTGAGCTAAAGCTTCGCACGGTGCTCCGCACCCTCTGCCGGGACGGCTCCGACGAGCCTCTGGCCACCGTAGAGAGAGGCTTCGTCGCGCTCGCGGCGCAGCTCGTCATGGCGCTGGAGGACGCCGTCGTCTAGGTGGACAAGATCTTGGACACGTGTCTTCAGTCAGCTTCATCTTCGCGAGCGAGGATTTGACTTCGCCTCTGTGATCCAGCCGGTCCCCACTAAGGCCCGCCGCAGTGCTGCGGAGGTGGTGAAGGGCCCCGTGGAGGCGTTGGTGAAGAGGTTCGCCTACGTCGCAACCCCTGCATCTTCGGATGCCGCTGAAGCCGAGGACGAGGAAGACGCTCCTCACACCAACAACAAGCCCCTTGAAGATCGAATGACCGGCTGCGGTGGCTCCTCCTGATTTCTTCTCACTGTTTTTCCCTGCAGTGCACATCGTGCCTCGTGGAGGCGTCAAACTTATTTGCGTTTTCAAGGACTTATTAAGGCTTGTAATAAATGGCTGACTGCTTGAATGGTTTCTTTGCCTAGTTTCTTTCATGTTTATTGTGATACTCTGCGTCGGTAGGGTCTGCCGTGCGCAAACCTCCACCTCGAGTGAACCGACCGGAAACCAGGACATTCCAAAGGGGGGAAGGGCTACGAGCACAGTTAGGCCCCTCAGTTGCGATTCTCAGGGGTCCCCCTTGACTTGCGAGCAACCCTCATGAGGGGAACACGACGAGGATTTGGAAACTTTAGAACACCTTCAGCACTCTACGTAGGCACGGTCCTCCATGCGCGTACCTCCGCTGTGATTGGACCGACTAGAAACCAGGACGGCCCAAAGGGGGAAGGGGGTACGGGCGGAATTCAGGCCCCTGAGTCGCGATGCTCAGGACTCCCCATTGACGTACGAGCGACTCCAATGTCCCTCCAAAGAAAATGACAATTTGAGATTCTCGGACTCCTTCAGCACTCTGTGTCGGCAGGGCCCGCCCCGCGCATACCTCCGCGGCGATTGAACCGACCGAAAACCAGGACGGCCCAAAGAGGGAAGAGAGTACGAATACAGTTCAGGCTCCTGAGTCACGATGCTCGGGAGACCCCCTTGAGGTACGAGTGAATCCAGCATTCTCCCTGAGAGATTTTGGTGGTGTGTTGAGCGCACTAGGCTCTGTGTCGGCAGGGCCCACACCGCGCGTACCTCCACCACCGTTGAACCGACCGGAAACCAGGACGACCCAAGAGGGAAGGGGCTATAGGCACAGTTAGGCCCCTGAGTCGCGATGCTCAATGGTCGCCCTTGACGTATGAGCGGCTCCGTACCTCCCGTTGTGTGTACCCCGCATTGGGCGTGGTCGTAGTCATAGGTGGAGTGGGTTGATTTCCTGGTCATCTATCGGCTTAGTCATTGGTGGACTGTGTTGATTTCCTGGCCAACTGTGGGCTTAGTCATTGGTGGACTATGTAGATTGCCTTCGTCTTCTCCCCAGCATGGAGCGTAGGGCTGCCACCAGGCGTGGGATGGACCCCTCCGCGTCCTTAGGGGGACCTGGGCGTATATAGCCTCGGCTCGTTATTACATGAGAGTGTCATGGTGGGGGAGTATCTGGGAGGTCGCGAGGAAGCTTTGGCCTCGCGAGTGTCCCTACCCCCGAGGCATTGGGGCCTGATTCTTTTGAGTCTTCGCCCCATCGCGGAGCGTAGGGCTTCCAATCTGCATGGGATGGACCCCTCCGCGTCCTCGGGGGTCCATGGGCGTATGCAGCCTCAACTCGTTATTACGTGAGAGTGTCACGGTGGGGGTTTATCTGGAAGGTCGCGAGGACGCTTTTGCCTCGCGAGTGTCCCTACCCCCGAGGCATTAGGGCCTGATTCACTTTGGGTCACTCGTAAACCTTGTTGACTTCTTCCTCTTCGGGAATGAGACAGGGTGTGTACTACCTCATGAGGCCGGCAAGGACAAGCTTCGACCGGAGCCCACAAGTGGGGGTCGACCCCCCAAAGACGCAAGAAAGGTAGAATGTTAGGGTTCGAAGTCGGTGCGACAAAAACAACTTAAATGAAAAGTGGCGGCTGGGAAATGCCCTGAACTCCTCGGGGCCACGCGGCCCTGTGGGCGCCCCCAGACGGAGTGAGCCAAAAAGTTATCTGGCAGCAGCCAACCAAAAGTCACGTGGCGGCAATACCACTGAAGTGCCAAGGGCGTCGCTTTCTCCCGATCTCCTGCTTCCACGATCGCGACCCTCACGGGTCTGCCGTCTCCCGAGGCTCGGGACCTTCGCTCGGCCTGAGCATCTTCTCCTCCTCCTCGACACGCCCCAGCAGGCAAGGCATGAGAGAGGCCCGCTGGAGTCACTGGTAGGTGGCAGTCGCGTTCCCAGCCCGAAGGGCATGAGGGTGATAGCGACCGGGCACACCCACCAATAGTCAGCTCGCGCGGGCCAGAAGGGGCCTTGAGCCGCAGCTGTGTCGATTGCAAGAGTGTTGATGCAGATGTGGGGCCGATCGACCGTGTCGACAACTGCTACTATGATTGGTGATGCAGGGAAGTCCCCACCTCGCATGGCCTGGGCCTCTCGAAGCTCTTGGATTCCTCTCATGACGGACTAACGGGAGCTGGGCGGACGCGCGCCGGAGCTCGCCCTCAGGTTGTGCTCGAGCGCCACCCTCGCCTCACTAGTCATGCCCGGGACCTCCCCGGTGGGAGCCCCCAGTCCTGAACCAAGGAGGGCGCCGAGCGTGCCTTCCTATGCGATGGGAGCCATGACCCTGTCCCCGGGCACAGACCCCAAAGCCCCCGGGCGCTCCATGGGGAGGGGCTGCTTCTTCTCCTTGTGTGGGTCCTCGCAAGGTGGCTCATCTTCTTTTTCGTCTGAGTATTCCACCGCTGCCGCGCGGTAGGCGCATTCTAGTGTACAAACGACATCCTTTTCGTCACAGCCGATGGTGATGACGCCGCTGCTCCCTGGCATCTTGAGGACGTTGTAGCCATGGTTGGTCATTTCCATGAACTTAGCGAGAGCTGGGTACCCAAGGGTCGTGTTGGACGGCAGGTGGATGTGCGCGACATCAAAGACGATGATCTCAATGTGGTAGTTCTTGCGCTCTTCGAAGGTGACCGGTAGATGCACCTGCCCGATGGGCATGGTGTACCGCGCTCTAACTCCTGAGAAGGGCTTGGTGGGCATGAGCTGTTCGTATGACAGCTAGAGTTTTTTGAAGGTCTCGGTCGAGAGGACGTTGAGGCCCCTCCACTGTCGATAAGGGTCTTGGTGACGAGGACATTGCTGATGGTCGGGGTGCACATCATTGGGAGTTTGCCGTCCATGAACGACCACCTGAGCTGATCACTTGGGTCGAAGGTGATGGTGGTTTTGGACCAGTTGAGGGGGCGCATAGCTTCAGGCTTTGGGAGAGCGACATTCACCTATAGTGCGAACTTCTTGAAGGTGTTGTTGGAGGCCGGGGTCTGGGCGCCGCACAGGATGGAGGCCACCGCCCTGACCTCCTGGAAGCCCCCGGCCGCATCGTCCTACCTGTATTCATCACTCCTTCTAGGTGGCGGAGGCAGTGGAGGCAGCCTAGCCTCACAAGGGCGAGCCTCACGAGGCTGGCCGCGTCGTTTCCCCTCCTAAGGGTCGTCGCCATAGCGGTTGTCCCAAGCCCGGTCGCACCAGTGGTCCTCCTGAGGCTGGCCGCGCCAACGGTCTTCATGAGGCTGTTCACGCCACCCTTGACGCGGCTCTCGGTTGTCCGAGCGGCCTCCACTACAACCACCACCGCGTGCGGCAACTCTGTCTCCCCGTTTAGGGCACCTGTTGAAGTGCTTGGCACGGACTAGTCATAGCTTTTGGCACTCGGAGGAATCATGGCCACTGGTGCCATGGAAGATGCACATTGGCCCCCCTCCTGATGGACGCTCTCCTCCTCGACGTACTTCATCTGAGGCTCGGCTGTGAGCATTGTAGGAGCCTTGTGCTTCGCCTCCTTAGCCTTGTCCTTCTGCTCTTCTGGTTCCGCCGCCTGAGTCCCGAGGAGTGACAGGCGACCTTCTTCATCCCTGGCGCACTTGTTTTCCAAGTTGAACATCTCCAGTGCAGTGCTCATTTCATCACTCATGGCGAGCACCTCCTTCATCTTGAGGTCGGTGACTCCGTCGGAGACGGCCGAGATAATGGCCTCGTATGACGCCTTGGGGATCTTGAGGTGCATGACCGTGAAGCGTTGTATGAACTTGGGCAGGGTCTCCCCCTCCTGCTGCTTGATGCACCGCGGGTCGTTCATGGTGGGAGCGCGGTTGCAAGTGCCCTGGATGTTGGCGATGAAGCGTTCGCGTAGGCCATCCCAGGAGGTGATGGACGCCTTTGGGAGGTTGAGGAGCCAAGAGAGCGCGCCTCCCTTGAGCGCCATGGGGAACCAGCACGCCATGACCTTGTGGCCTTCTCCTACCGCCCTGATGCTCAGCGTGTAGAGTTGTAGGCACTCGACCGGATCCAGGGTGCCGTCATAGTGCGAGGGTAGGTCAGGCTTGAACTTGGAGGGCCACACAGTTGGCTAGAGCTCAGGGGTGATGGCGAGGTAACCCACCGGCCCGACGGGTGCAGCGGGCGCGGGGGCGACCTGGTCCTGGTTCTCCACTGGGTGTGCTTCGAGCGGGTCACGCTCGCGGCGCGGGACTTGTAGCGCCGGAAGAGCGCGCGTTGGTGCACGACCGAGGAACCACCCGACAGCTTGCTTCATCTCCCGACCCCGCCCTGGGTTCACGAGGTGGGTCGCCGGGACGCGCTTCCTGCCTGGGCTCGGGGTTCGTGCCACGCCGCGGAGGTCGGGGTGGCGCGTCTTGCTCCTCGTCGTTCACTAGGGACAGGTGGGGTCGAACAAAGTAAGAGAACGTAGCAGAGTCTCCGGCAGCGGCGACAAGCTCCTCGCTGCGCTGGAGGCAGACGATGTGGCGGTTATGGGCGGGCCAGTAACAGAGCATCTTGGTGGCCTTGTCAAGCGCGTGTTGGCCATGCGTCATCTCCGGTCGGGCGTCTGAGGCTAACCCGGAAGCTCGGACGAGCGACAGAGTGGCGGTGCGGCCGTCGGCCAGCTCGATAGCCGGCTGGGAGGAACCTTAATGTTCCTGAGTGTCGGGGCCTATGGCGGTGTTCAACACGGGCGATGGTGACCGGCGCGCGCCTACGGGGCCTGCGGGCGTCGTCTGAGCAACGCGGGTGGCGCGGCGTTCAGCGTGAGCCTGGCGAGCATCGGCCATCAGAGCAGCGAAGCTTGGTGAAGGTGGAGCTTGGAGGAAATCTTGACACGCCCCCTACCTGGCGCGCCAAATGTCGAATATCACGCTCCGCAAAACCTTAAATGTTCAAACTCAGGGGCGTGTACGAAGATCTCTCGTGGACTCGCCTCACCTAGTTCGCTATTCGTCGGAGATGGAAAAAAACTCACTCGATGGTGAGGAAGACACAGAACACGGTTGTTTACCCAGGTTCGGGCCGCTGGGAAGCGTAAGACCCTACTCCTGCTTTGTTGGATTACCTGTCGTCGAGGTTGGTGGATGAACTAGTATAGTGCTCAAGAGCATCCTGAGGCTGGCTGGGCCTTGTGCGGTGCGAGTGGGTGAGCGAATTAATCGGATCCCCCTCTACGAAGTAACGTATCCTCTGTATATAGCGGCAGCCCCAGTCCTCTTCCCTTATCGTTTTGGCGGGAAGGGATCCCACAATGGCTAATTTTTAAGGGGAACACGGGAACATTCTCCCCTGCCCAAAGGTGGCCTTTGCGTGCAAAGTGGCTGCCAGCGCTGCAGGGACGGGTCCAGGGGTGACATTTGTCCTGCTGGCGGATGACGATGGTTTTGTTGAACCAGAAGGGAAACCTTTGGAATATGCCTTGGGAACCCCGGTACGTCCTTGCCCCCTTTTCACTAAAGGGGAAACTGCTCCGCCGTGCGGTGTGCTGCTCGCCTGTCTTTCCTACAAGTCATCCTTGACTCCAGGGGCTGGCCTTGCCTCAGAATATCCGCCGCTCCTGAGGGGTCCTAAGGAGGCCCCCTCTGGGTATTGATGTTGTTCCTCCTCGCGAGGCTTGGCCCCTCGCGAACGCCTTGCCTTGAGGGGTATCATGCCCAATCATGCTTGCTTTATGAAGTGGGCAGCCCTGGGCCACAGGCAGGCTAGTCTAGGTACCCCCATTCCCAGAACGCCGACATGTTGTTATTTCTTCATGTCGGTGATGGTGTCGATGCTGGTTTGATCTTGCCTGAGATGGTAGCACGGAAGCATGTGCACTGGAGCATCTTCTCGAAGATGATGAAAATCTCCTGCGATTGTTGATGTGGGATTTGAGCTCCTCCATTTCAGCATCCATCTTGGCACTAATGGTATTCTTCATGACATCAAACTCGTCGTTGTGGTTGTTGACAAAAGTAGATGTGCTTTGCCTAGCCATCACAAGACCCGAGCAAATGTGAGTGGGAAATGAGATAAACAACACCAACATACCATTTCCCAAAGTTGAGGATGTACCCTGTTGCACTCAATGTGAATTGAGAGAATAGTGGAATTGGTACAGACTTGTTCACTCACACCTGCAGAGTAAAACTAAAGCAGTGGCTTGGTTAGGACAAGTGGCACAAATTCATGCAAATTAAGTCCATGATATTGTAAATGTCAAAACAAATCCAAAGGACTCAAAATGCAAAACAAGTGATCGCAAATATAGAGGAAGGCAATAAAGAAACACACGCAGTGAGATAATGGGGGTTGTGCAACTATAGCTCATGTCGCACAAACACAAGGAGAGACACTACCTTATTGCATGTTTGGGCACCATTCACCACCTGGCACCAATCCTATTCATACAAGAGAAACGTTTCCTATTCATGTATCCTCATGCACAAGTATCTCTTTTTTTGCTCAACTCTTTGCTTATAAGCTTTTGATCTTTCTTTCTTGCTTAGAAGCTTTTTTACTCTTCTTTTCCTCTCCACTATTGTTATTGAGGCTCGTGTAGGGGCGCAAGCAATTGCACTATATGATATTTCCAATGATGCAACAATATCATATCGTATCACTATGGTGCACAAGTTTTCGCGAAGCCCGACAATACTCGGATAGTTGGTCTCAATAGGTATGAATGTAATTGCAAAGATGGTGGGGTTGTCAAGATGTAATAGCAAGGAAGGAAACGTGTATGACTGATTTTATACCTTTGTCACACTTAACCTTTCACAAAGTCTAGGGTAGCCAGCCTTCCTTTCGGTTGAAGATGGTCTAAAAGGACGGATGGTCGTCTTTGATGTCGATCGTCGGTGGTGGATCTAGTAGATGGAACGATAAAATTCACCATTGATTGATGAAGAGGAATCGTCCCTAAGTAGCCGAATCACCTTAGGACATTCAAGTCACAACTCAAGCAACCAGAAATGCAATGGTAACTGATACGTCTCAAACGTATCTATAATTTTTAATGGTTTCATGTTGTTATCTTGTCATCTGTGCATGTTTTATGTACCTTTTATATCTTTTTGGGACTAACTTATTAATTCAGTGCCAAGTGCCAGTTCCTGTTTTTTCCGTGTTTTTGGCTCTTTTCAGATCTGATTTTGGAACGGAGTCCAAACGGAATAAAATCCCCGAAATAAATTTTTCCCGAACGGAGAAGATCACGGGGCTTGAGGGCCAAGCCACGTGGGCTATATGGAGCCCACAAGCCCCCTATCCGCCACCAGGGGGCGTCGGCCAGCAGGCTTGTGGCCTCCCTGACGCCCCCCTGAGCTAGCTCCTTCGCCTATATATTCCCTAAAGTACAGACAAAAATCAAGGGATCCACGAAAATACTTTTCCGCCACCGCAAGCTTCCGTTTTCGTGAGATCTCATCTGGAGACCCTTCCCGGTGCCCTGCCGGAGGGTACTTTGGAGTTGGAGGGCTTCTACATCAACATCATCGCCCCTCCAATGACACGTGAGTAGTTCAGTTCAGACCTACAGGTCCGTAGGTAGTAGCTAGATGGCTTCTTCTCTCTGTTGTATCTTCAATACAAAGTTCTCCATGATCTTCATGGAGATCTATCCGATGTAATCCTCTTTGGTGGTGTGTTTGTTGAGATCCGACGAATTGTGGATTTGTGATCAGATTATCTATGATATATATTTGAGTCTCTACTGATTTCTTATATGCATGATTTGATATCCTTGTAAGTCTCTCCGAGTCTTGGGTTTTGTTTGGCCAACTAGATCTATGATTCTTGCAATGGGAGAAGTGCTTGGTTTCGGGTTCTTACCATGTGGTGACCTTTCCCAGTGACACTAGGGGCAGCAAGGCTCACATCGTGTAGTTTTAATCAAGGGTAACAAGGTGGGCTTTGTCGTAGATATGAGATTGTGCATCTACATCATGTCATCTTGCTTAAGGCGTTACCCTGTTCTTTCGGACTTAATACACTAGATGCATGCTGGATAGCGGTCGACGTGTGGAGTAATTGTAGTAGATGCAGAAAGTATTAGTCTACTTGTTTTGGACGTGATGCCTATAGATATAATCATTGCCATAGATGACGTCACGACTTTGCATGATTCTATCAATTGCTCGACAGTAATTTGTTCACCCACCGTCTACTTGCTTTCATGAGAGAAGCCACTAGTAAACACTACGGCCCCCGAGTCTATTCACACCTATCGTTTCCACTTCGCTTTTACTTCGCTTTGTTACTTTGTTGCTTTCAGTTCTCACTTGGCAAACAATCTATAAGGGATTGACAACCCCTTCATATCTTTGGGAGCAAGCTTTTTGTGTTTGTGTAGGCACTTGTGATACTCGTTCACTGGATCGATACCTTGGTTCTCAAAACTGAGGGAAATACTTACCACCGTTGCGCTACATCACCCTTTCCGCTTCGAGGGAACACCAACACAAGGTTCCAAGGCCACGGGGGAAATCCTTTGCATATTTTCATAGGAAGTCCCTTAAGGCGTAGCCGTAGCAGAAGGATTCCTGGTGCCGTTGCTGAGGAGAATCAAGACAAGAATAGTCTCCCGTCAGCACGTGTTTCTGGCCCCATTGGAAGGTCTTTTGTTGTAGTAGCAGAAGTATTTCTAGCGAAGTTGCCGGGGAAGGAGAGATCTATCCAAGTAGGTCTCACAAACTCATCTCCTGCATTTACTTTTTTGCCAGTTGCCTCTCGTTTTCCTCTCCCCCACTTCACATTTGTCGTTTTCATTTGCCTTTCTCCTTTGCCGTTTTCTTTTGCCTTTTACGTTTTGCCTTTTTGCCGTTTTCCTTTGCCGGTTTTATTGCTTGCTTGTGTGCTTGTTTGTTGGTTGAAGTCATCATGGATGAAATCACCAAACTTTGCGACTTCTCGAGTACCAATAATAAAGATTTTATTAGTACTCCGATTGCTCCCGCCACTAGTGCAGAATCGTATGAAATCAACGCAGCTTTGCCGAATCTTGTTATGAAAGAGCAATTCTCTGGCCTTCCTAGTGAAGATGTCGCTTCCCATCTCAATACCTTCATTGAGCTTTGTGATATAAAAAAGAAAAGAGATGTGGATAATGACGTGATTAAGTTGAAACATTTTCCTTTCTCGTTGGGAGATTGCGCAAAAACTTGGTTTTCTTCTTTGCCTAAAAATAGTATCGATTCTTGGGATAAGTGCAAATATGCTTACATATCCAAGTATTTTCCGCCGGCTAAGATCATCTCCTTACGTAACGATATCATGAATTTCAAGCAACTTGATCATGAACACGTTGCACAATCTTGGGAGAGGATGAAGCTTACGATTAGAAATTGTCCCGCTCATGGCTTGAGTTTGTGGATGATTATAAAAATCTTTTACGCTGGCTTGAATTTTGCTTCTCTCAATATCTTGGACTCCGCCTCAGGTGGAACATTCATGGAAATCACGTTAGGAGACGCTAAAAACTCCTAGACAATATCATGACCAACTACTCTCAGTGGCACACTGAAAGGTCACCTGCTAGCAAAAAGGTACACGCTATAGAAGAAATTAAGTCGCTTAGAGCTAAGATGGACGAGTTGATGAATTTGGTTGCTAGTAGAAACGCTACTGTAGATCCTAATGATAGGCCACTATCTTCTTTGATTGAGAGTAGCAACGCTAGTTTGGACGTGAATTTTGTTGGTTGGAACAATTTTGGCAACAACAATGCTTTTAGAGGAAACTATGTTCCTAGGCCTTTTCCTAGTAACTCCTCTAACAACTATGGCAACTCCTACAACAACACTTATGGAAATCACAACAAATTACCCTCTGATTTAGAGAGTAATATCAAAGAGTACATCAACTCTCAAAAGATTTTCAATGCGTCCATAAAGGAAAAACTACTCAAAATAGACGATTTGGCTAAGAGCGTTGATAGGATGTCTTGTGATATTGATGCTTTGAAAGTTATATGTGCTCCTCCCAAGGTCAACTTGGATGAAACTTTGAAAGCTATGAGTGTCTCCATGAATGAGATCAAAGAAAGAACCGCCCAAATTCGCGCTAGGCATGAATGGTTTAAAAGGGTGCGTTCTATTGATGCAAATCACGAAGATCTTAAAGTGCTTCGTGTGTCTCCTCTTGAATCTTTGTTTTCACGTGTCAAACCTATTCATGAAGGGGCTGGATATGAATCCACTTTGGTTTAAAAACGCCCCAATGATTCGGAGTCCACCTATCTTGATGATAAAGGTGTGGAGAGTGGAGTAGAAGAAATCAAAATTTTGGGTAGTAATGAAACTCCCACTTTGGATTTCAATGAATTCAATTATGATAATTGATCCTTGTTTGAATGCATTTCTTTGATGCAATCCATTGCAAACTCTCCACATTCTTATAGCCAAAGCAAAGCCTTTACCGCGCATATCGTAGATGCTATGATGAAATCTCTTGAAGACAAGCTCGAACTAGAAGTCTCTATACCTAGAAAACTTCATGATGAGTGGGAACCTACTATCAAAATCAAGATCAAAAACTATGAGTGCAATGCTTTGTGTGATTTGGGTGCTAGTGTTTCCGCGATTCCAAAGTCTTTATGTGATATTCTTGGTTTTCATGAGGTTGAGGAGTGTTCTCTTAATTTGCATCTTGCGGATTCTACTATCAAGAAACCCATGGGAAGGATCGATGATGTTCTTATTGTTGCAAATAAGAACTATGTACCCGTGGATTTCATTGTACTTGACATAGATTGCAATCCTTCATGTCCCATTATTCTTGGTAGACCTTTCCTAAGGACTATTGGTGCTATCATCGATATGAAGGAAGGGAGTATTAGATTTCAATTTCCTTTAAAGAAGGGCATGGAGCACTTTCCTAGAAATAAAATAAGATTGCCTTATGAATCTATGATGAGGGCTACTTATGGTTTGAGCACCAAAGATGACTATACGTGATTCCATCACCTTTTGCCTAGCGAAGGGCGTTAAACAAAAGCGCTTGTTGGGAGGTCTTTTGTTGCAGTAGCAGTAACCAAAATGCGTTAGGTTGCGGAAGAGTATGGTGGTAATGAGGATGATACGATGGAGGGCCTAGGAAAACTTGCCAAAATTGGAACGTTGTAATTGTGTCAAATGATGATGGGACTAATATTTTGGCATGTTGTATGTCAACAGCTACAAAACGAGCTAAAGAACGTCGAGATTGGAGTCTGGATGAATTAGTTATGGATGAAACAAGAATCAACCAAAGTTAGTTTCTACACGTTACGGACGGTCGAAAGGGCCGGAAATCCAAGAAATCGGGTGTGTTTAGGGGTTATGGATGTCCGGAAAAGGTCAGACGTCCGACATTTCTGATGGGTTCGGACGTCCGTAAGGTGTCGGTCATCATGTGGGTCGTGGTCAGCGCGAGATTTGAGATCTGGAACGCGATTCTGGGCGGAAATTGATTAATTTGGGCTCGAAATTCATGGGGGAAAAAGAAATATTTGGGCTAGGGAACGCCAAGGGAAGTAGATCCACTTGCTAAACACTAGGTTCACGGATCAAAATCAACAAAAACGTACTAGATACAAAAAATAAAAAAAAATTGGTATGGCTATTTTTTTGGGGAATTTTCTAAAATGGCAAGAAGACACAAAATCATGTCTAGAAAATAAAGGGGAGGAATCTAAGTTCATGCAAAACGTGGCTCTTGGTACCAATATGATATGGGGCAGACCCGTAGGTGTCGATCTTCCATGAATTGGAGGGGGATTCCTCAAGAACATGAAGAACACGGGGATGAACGGGGAGAAACCACAAGAGAAAACACTCAAGAACAAGAACAATCACACATCCACTAGACTGACCACACACAAGACCCACAATGGAACATGAACAATAAAGGGATTTTCCGTCGTAAGGGGCCTTGGCATCCACTACGTGGTCCTCTCACATGGAGGCATCTCCATGGGAGGATGTAGTAGATGGAGATCATCTCAACAAGTAGTTGTTAATACATTAGCTAACCCTAGATGGTGGTGGGGGAAGAGTATTTATAGTCTTAGCGACAAAGGGGTAAGTCGAGAAGGGATACAAGGCCCATGGCTACGCACACGTTCCGGGCGTCTGGAGGACATCGGTCGTCCGGTAGTCCGGACATCTAGACCGTGTCAGAAATCCAACAATTCGGCTTGGTTGAAGTGTCGCTAGATTTCCGGAGATTGTTGGACGTTCGGAAGTTGGATTTTTCGGAAAACCAGAGGGCGTTGATCGTTTGGACGTTGTAGAGTGTCGGACGTCCGGGGTCTTCTTGAAGTCCGATCGCTGTAAACTTCCGCAGCTCCGTCTTCTTTCATCTCCTCTTCCAAGCTTCCCTCAAAGATGGTGTAGTCATATGTAGGTGTTGGCACTCCTCATCGTCAATCGTGAAGCTCTGACAATATGTATACATGCACATGAGAGGAGTTTCAAGTAGCATGTCATCCTCGAAGGGGTCAAGTGAGCTCGTGTACAGGAGATGATTCACCTTTATGTATGTGGAGTAGATGTGGCACATGTCACTTGCCAATACATACTCTTGTCATGTTGATGTTCGTAGGATGATCCACATCACTATGGTTCCACATATGGTCATTCTCGTGCACTGACGGCAAAGGATGTGTCTTAATGTGAAGGTGAATCCGAATGCCGTTTTGATGGCGCAAAAGTCTTTGGGAAAGAACTCGATCTGCGTGTCCGAAAGATCTAGAAGTTTGCCAAGTCAAAACGCTTTGGAAAGTCTTCAAGGCGCGACTCTAAGAAATCTGGTGAAATGTCTTCGCATGACAGCAAGAAGTAATCCTGTCACAAGTGCAAGAAAGTAGGTCACTTTATCGTTGATTGTCCTTGATGGGAGAAGGAATCAAAGAACAAGTGCAAGAACTGTGATTTTGATGACAAGAAGAAGAAGAAGTATCACAAGTATTCATCCAAGTCTTCATCACATAAGAAGAGCTCCAAGGCACATGCTTTCACTGGCAAGGGGATGGATTCTGATGATGAATCTGGGTCTAAAGCTGAAGAGGGATCTCAGGAGGAGTCTGGCCCTAAAGTTGCTGATTTTGCTATGGCTTCTGCATTTTTCGCCTCATATGTCTTCATCCCTAAAGATAATGGTCACTTCATCAACACTGAAGCGAGCTATGACAACAATGCTCCAGCCTACTCCTTCATGGCAAAAGGCTCCAAGGTATCCTCAAAATCTTCACACTATGACTCTGACAATGAAGCTGAACCTGATGATTACTTGAAACCTATCTATTCTAAACTTGTGAATATTTCTACCAAACAATAGAATGCTATAGGAATAATGCAACAAACTCTACACAAAGGCATAACGTGTTGCGTAGCTATATGAGTCTGAACGAAGATATGGCAAGAGATATGCGTGATCTTTGTTCAACGTTTGAGGATCTCCAAAATATTCATGAGACTCTCTCGACTAATCATGAGAATATTTCTCTTGAATATTTTCAAAGAAAACTTGATCTTGAGAAGTTGAAAGAGGCTTATGACGATGTTCGGATGGAAAACGAATCACTCATTGCTGAACAGATCAGTACCGCTCCCGATGAATTTGATGCTCCATGCTTAAAACGCCTTGCTCAAGAAGCTAGTGATTCCACTATTGAATGTTACAATACTTCTAAAAATGCAATAACTTCAATTGTATTTGTGGTATCTAACCGCTCATTTGAGGAAACCGCTGCTTGTTGGGGAACGTTGCATGGGAAACAAAAAATTCCTACGCACACGAAGACCTATCATGGTGATGATCATCTACGAGAGGGAGATCGGATACACATGCCCTTGTAGATTGCTAAGCGGAAGCGTTAATAAACGCGGTTGATGTAGTGGTACGTTTTCATGATCCGTCCCACAAACCATCCCACGATCCGTCCCACAAACCGTCTCACGATCCGTCCCACGGTCCGTCCCAATCAAGTGCCGGACGGACGGCACCTCCGTGTTCTGCACACGTACAACTTGATGACGATCTCCTCCTTCTTGATCCGGCAAGAGGAGGCAGAGAGGTAGATGATTTCTCCAGCACGTCGGCGTGGTGGTGGTGGTGGTGTTGATATTCCAGCAGGGCTTCGCCTAAGCACCGCTGAAACTAGAGGAGAAACAGATCTAGAGAGAGAGGGCAGCACGTGGTTATTTTCTATTGTGTATAAAACCCTCAAAACTCTTAGTATATATAGGAGGAGAGGCGGGAGAGGGCTGCTCCCTAGGGATGCCTCTTTGATCCCTTGCGCAAGGGATAGGAGGAGGAGTCCTACTCCAATCCTATTTGGAGTAGGATTCCTCCTTCCCACTTGGAAACTTTTTCCACCTTATTTTTTTTTCTTCTCACACCTTATGGGCCTTAGTGGGGACTTATTCCAGCCAACTAGGAGCTGGTTTATCTCTTCCCACAGCACATGAGGCCCCTTGGGGCGTGACACCCCTCCCGATGGTCCCCGACACCCCTCCCGGCACTCCCGATACACTACCGATGAGCCCGAAACTTTTCCGGTGACCAAAACAGGACTTCCTATATATCAATCTTCATTTCCGGACCATTACGGAAACCCTCGTGACGTTTGGAATCACATCTAGGACTCCAAACAACCTTCGGGCACCAACACATATATCTCAACTATACTGAAACGTCACCGAATCTTAAGTGTGCAAACCCTACGGGTTCGAGAACTATGCAGACATGACCTGAGACACTCTGCGGTCAATAACCAACAGCGGGACCTAGATGTCCATATTGGCTCCTACATATTCTACGAAGATCTCTATCGGTTGAACCTCTATGTCAAGGATTCATATAATCCCGTATACTATTCCCTTTGTCCTTCGGTATGTTACTTTCCCGAGATTCGATCGTTGGTATCTTCATACCTAGTTCAATATCATTATCGGCAAATATCTTTACTCGTTCCGTAATACAAGATCCCATGACTAACTCCTTAGTTACATAGCTTGCAAGGCTTGTTGTGATGTTGTATTACCGAGTGGGCCCCTAGATAGCTATATATCACACGGAGAGACAAATCCAATCTTGATCCATGCCAACCCAATAGACACCTTTGGAGATACATGTAGAGCACCTTCATAGTCACCTAGTTACGTTGCGATGTTTGATACACACAAGGCATTCCTCCGGTGTCCAAGAGTTGCATGATCTCATGGTCATAGGAACAGATACATTGACATGCAGAAAAACAGTATCAATAAACTGACACGATCATATGCTACGTTTGTAGTTTGGGTCTTGTCCATCACATCATTCTCCTAATGATGTCATCCCGTCATCAAGTGACAACACTTGTCTATGCCAGGAATCCTTGACCATCTTTGATCAACAAGCTAGTCAACTAGAGGCTCATTAGGGACAATGTGTTGTTTATGTATCCACATATGTATTTGAGTTTCCAATCAATACAATTCTAGCATGGATAATAAACGAATATCATGAACAAGGAAATATAATAATAACCAATTTATTATTGCCTCTAGAGCATATTTCCAACAGTCTCCCACTTGCACTTGAGTCAATAATCTAGTTCACATCACTATGTGATTGCAATGAACCTAACACCCATACAGTTATGGGGTTTGATCATATCATTCTTGTGAGAGAGGTTTTTAGTCAATGTGTCTGAACCTTTCAGATTTGTGTGTGCTTTACAAATCTCTAAGTTATCCTATAGATGGTGTTACCATGCACCATTTGGAACTATTCCAAATGACTGCTCCACTATACGAATCCAGTTTACTACACATAGTTATTCAGATTAGTGTCAAAGCTTGCATCAACGTAACCCTTTACAATGCACTAGTTACTAAGGATAACTTTGACCGGTGTCTAGCAATCCATTCTGGATCACTTTTGTACCCCTTGACAGACTCATGGCAAGGCACACATCAGGTGCAGTACATAGCATCGCATACTTTAGAGCCTACGACTAAGGCATAGGGGACGACCTTCGTCTTTTCTCTTTCTTCTGCCGTGGTCGGGCTTTGAGTCTTACTCAAATTCACACCTTACAACACAGCCAAGAACTCCTTTGCCGATCTGTTTTGAACGCCTTCAAAAACTTGTCAAGGCATGCATTTCATTGAAAGTTCTATCAAGCGTTTTGATCTATCTCTATAGATCTTGTTCCTCAATGTTCAAGTAGCTTAATCCATGTTTTCCTTTGAAAAACTCCTTCCAGACGACCCTTTATGATTTCCAGAAATTCTACATTACTTCCGATCAACAATATGTCAACCACATATACTTATCAGAAATTATATAGTGCTCCCACTCACTTCTTTGGAAATACAAGTTTCTCATAAACCTTGTATAAACCCAAAAGCTTTGATCATCTCATCAAAGCGTATATTCCAACTCCGAGATGCTTGCACCAGACCATAGAAGGATCGTTGGAGCTTGCATACTTGTTAGCATCCTTAGGATCGACAAAACTTTGTGGTTGTATCACATACAACCTTTCCTCAAGGAAATCGTCGAGGAAACGATGTTTTGACATCCTATGTGCACTATTTCATAAATAATGCAGCAACTGCTGACATAATTCCAACATACTTTTAGAATCGCTACGAGTGAGAAAGTCTCATCATAGTCAACTCTTTGAACTTGTCGGAAACATCTTTGCGATAAGTCAAGATTTTCTTAATGCTGACTTTCACCATCATAATTTGTCTTCCTTTAAAAGATCCATCTATACTTAATAGGCTTACGACCATCAAGTAGTTCTTCCAAAGTCTACACTTTGTTTTTATACATGGATCCTCTCTTAGATTTCATGGCCTCCAGCCATTTGTCGGAATCCGGGCCCACCATTGCTTGTCCATAGTCCGTAGGTTCATTGTTGTTCAACAACATGACCTCCAAGACAGGGTTACCGTACCACTCCGTAGTAGTACGCGACCTTGTCGACCTACGAGATTTGTAGTAACTTGATCCGAAGCATAAAGATCACTATCAACAGTTTCCACTTGAATTGGCGTAGGCGCCACAGGAACAACTTCCTCCGCCCTCGTACACACTGGTTGAAGTGATGGTTCAATAACCTCATCAAGTTCCACCAACCTCCCACTCAATTATTTCGAAACCTTTCCTCGAGAAAGGACCCATTTCTAGAAAGAAACACTTTGCTTCCGGATCTGAGATAGGAGGTATACCCAACTTGTTTGGGTGTCCTATGAAGATGCATGTGTCCGCTTTGGGTTCGAGCTTATCATGCTCAAACTTTTCCACATAAGCATCGCAGCCCCAACCTTTTAAGAAATGACAGCTTAGGTTTCTCCAAACCATAGTTCACACGGTGTCATCTCAACAAAAATACGTGGTGCCCTATTTAAAGTGAACGCGGTTGTCTCTAATGCATAACCCATAAACGATAGTGGTAATTTGATAAGATACATCATAGTATGCACCATATCACGCGGCTATGATGTTCGGACACACCATCACACTATGGTGTTCTAGGTGGCATGAGATGTGAAACAATTTTCATATTTGTCTTAATTGTGTACCAAACTCGCAACTCAGATATTCATCTCTATGATCATATCGTAGACATGTTACCCTCTTGTCACGACGATCTTCAAATTCACTCTGAAACTACTTTGAAGCTTTCAATAATTCAGATGTCTGTCTCATCAAGCAAAAACACTAGTATCTACTCAAATAATTTGTGAAGTAAGAACATAATGATATCCACTGCATGCCTCAGCACTCATTGGACTACATACATTGAAATGTATTACTTCTAATAAGTTACTTTCCAGTTCCATCTCACTGGAAAACGACGCCTTCAGTCATCTTCCCCGTGTGGTATGATTTGCGTGTCTCGAGTCATTCAAAATCAAGTGAGTCCAAACGATTCATCTCCACGGAGTTTCTTCATGCGTTTATACAAATAGGCATGCTTTGCATGTCTCAAACGTTTCAAAAATGAGTGAGTACCAAGATCCATCTGCATGGAGCTTCTTCATGCAATTTATACCAACATGACTCAAGCGATAGTGCCACAAGTAAGTGGTACTATAATTACTACTTTATATCTTTTGGCACTAATATTATGAACATGTGTATCACTATAATCGAGATTCAATAAACCACTGAAGGTATTTATTCAAGCAAATAGAATAACCATTATTCTCTATAAATGAATAATCGTATTGCAATATACACGATCTAATCATGTTCATGCTCAAGGCAAACACCAAAGAACAATTATTTAGGTTTAACACTAATCTCGATGGTAGAGGGAGCGTGCGATGTTTGATCACATCAACCTTTGAAATACTTCCAACACATATCGTCACCTCGCCTTTAGCTAGTCTCCGTTTATTCCGTAGCTTTTATTTCGAGTTACTAACACTTAGCAACTGAACCGGTATCTAATACCCTCGTGCTACTTGGAGTACTAGTAATGTACACATCAATATCATGTATATCAAATATACTTCTGTCGACTTCGCCAGCCTTCTCATCTACCAAGTATCTAGGGTAGTTCTGCCTCAGTGTCGTTCCCCTCATAACAGAAGCACTTAGTTTCAGGTTTGGGTTCAACCTTCGGTTTCTTCATTAGAGTAGCACCTGGTTTGACTTTTCATGAAGTATCCCTTCTTACCCTTAACCTTTCTTGAAACTAGTGGTTTTACTAACCATCAACAATTGATGCTCCTACTTGATTTCTACTTTCACAATGTCAAACATTGCGAATAGCTCAAGGATCATCATATGTATCCTTGATATGTTATAGTTCATCACGAAGCTCTAGTAGCTTGGTGGAAGTGACTTTGGAGATCCATCACTATCTCATCTGGAAGATCAACTCCCACTCGATTCAAGCGACTGTAGCACTCAGCCAATCTGAGAACATGCTCAACGATTGAGCTTTTATCCCTTGCTTTGTAGACATGGCATCTTGTCGGAGATCTCATACCTCTTAACAAGGGCACGAGCATGAAATCCCAATTTCATCTCTTGGAACATCTCATATATTCCGTGACGTTTCAAAACATCTTTGGCGCCACAATTCTAAGTCGTTAAGCATTACACACGGAACTATCACGTAGTCATCAAAAACGTGTATGTTAGATGTTCGCAACATCCACAGACAACGCTCGAGGTTCAGCACACCGACCGGTGCATTATGGACATAAGCCTTCTGTCCAGCAATGAGGCCAATCCTCTGTTTACGGACTCAGTCCGCAAAATTGCTACTATCATCTTTCAACTAAAATTTCTCTAGGAACATATAAAACCAGTAGAGCTATAGCACAAGCTGCAACATAATTTGCAAAGACCTTTTCGACTATGTTCATAATAATTGAATTTAGCTAATCATATTACTAATAACTCCCACTCAAAATAGACATCCCTCTAGTCATTTGAGTGGTGCATGATCCAAATCCACTAACTCAAGTCCGATCATCACGTGAGTTGAGTATAGTTTCAGTGGTGAACATCTCCATGTTGATCATATCAACTATATGATTCATGCTCGACCTTTCGGTCTCTTGTGTTCCGAGGCCATGTCCGTACATGCTAGGCTCGTCAAGTTTAACCCGAGTGTTCCGCGTGTGCAACTGTTTTGCACCCATTGTATGTGAAGGTTGAGTCTATCACACCCGATCATCACGTGGTGTCTCGAAACGACGAACTGTCGCAACGGTGCACAGTCGGGGAGAACACAATTTTATCTTGAAATTTTTGTGAGGGATCACCTTATAATCCTACCGTCGTTCTAAGAAAAATAAGGTGCATAAAAAGGATTAACATCACATGCAATTCATAAGTGACATGATATGGCCATGATCTTGTGCTTCTTGATCTCCATCACCAAAGCATCGGCATGATCTTCATCATCACTGGCGCCACACCATGATCTCCATCATCGTGCCGCCATCGAGGTTGTGTTGCTATCTATGATATTACTACTAAAGCTACAACGTAGCAATATAGTAAATGCATCTTCAAGCACAAACGTTAGTTTAAAGACAACCCTATGGCTCCTGTCAGTTGCCGTAGCATCGACATGCAAGTTGATATTTAACTACTACAACAGTATCATCTCATACATCCAATATATCACATCATGTCTTTGGCCATATCACATCACATGCATACCATGCAAAAACAAGTTAGACATCCTCTAATTTGTTGTTGCATGTTTTACCTGGCTGCTATGCGTATCTAGTATGATCGCATCTTACTTATGCAAAGCCACAACGGTTATATGCAAATTGCTATTTAACCTTTCTCCAAGGACCAGCCTCGGTCAAATCCGGTTCAACTAAAGTTGAAGAAACAGACACCCGCCAGTCATCTTTGTGCAACAAGTTGCATGTTATTCGATAAAACCGGTCTCTCGTAAGCCTACGAGTAAGGTTGTTTTGGACCGCTGCAATACAACAATACCATAGAATCGACAAAAGACTATGGGGGCAGAAAATCAAACATGAATGCCCAAAAAAAAATTTCTACTCGAGATTTCATCTACGCATGAACCTAGCTCATGGTGCCACTCTTGGGGAACGTTGCGTGGGAAACAAAAAATTTCCTATGCACACGAAGACCTATCATGGTGATGATCATCTACGAGAGGGAGATAGGATCCACATACCCTTGTAGATCGCTAAGTGGAAGCGTTAATAAACGCGGTTGATGTAGTGGTACGTCTTCACAATCCGTCCAACGAACCGTCCCACGATCCGTCCCACGAACCGTCTCACGATACGTCTCGATGAAGTGCCGAACGGACGACACCTCCGTGTTCCGCACACGTACATCTCGATGACGATCTCTGCCTTCTTGATCCATCAAGAGGGGGAGGAGAGGTAGACGATTTCTCCAGCACGGCGGCGTGGTGGTGGTGGTGGTGCTATTCCAGCAGGGCTTCGCCTAAGCACCACTGAAACTAGAGGAGAAACAGATCTAGAGAGAGTGGGCAACACGTGGTTATTTTCTATTGTGTCTAAAATCCTCAAAACCCTTAGTATATATAGGAGGAGAGGATCGAGAGGGCTGCGCCCTAGGGCTGCCTCTTTGATCCCTTGCGCAAGGGAGAGGTGGAGGAGTCCTACTCCAATCCTATTTGGAGTAGGATTCCTCCTTCCCACTTGGAAACTCTTTCCACCTTGTTTTTTTTCTTCTCAAACCTTATGGGCCTTAGTGGGGACTTATTCCAGCCCACTAGGGGCTGGTTAATATCGTCCCACAGCCCATGAGGCAACTTGGGCCGTGACACCCCTCCCGATGGTCCCCGGCACCCCTCCCGACACTCCCGGTACACTACCGATGAGCCCAAAACTTTTCCGGTGACCAAAACAGGACTTCCTATATATCAATCTTCGTTGCCGGACCATTCTGGAAACCCTCGTGACGTTCGGGATCTCATCCGGGAATTCTAACAACCTTCGGTCACCAACACATATAACTCAAATATACCGAAACGTCACCGAACCTTAAGCGTGCAGACCCTGGGGGTTCAAGAACTATGCAGACATGACCTGTGACACTCCCCGGTCAATAACCAACAGCGGCACCTGGATGACCATATTGGCTCCTACATATTCTACGAAGATCTCTGTCGGTTGAACCTCTATGTCAAGGATTCATATAATCCCGTATACTATTCCCTTTGTCCTTTGGTATGTTACTTGCCCCAGATTCGATCATTGGTATCTCCATACCAAGTTCAATCATGTTACCGGCAACTCTCTTTACTCATTACATAATACAAGATCCCTGGACTAACTCTTTAGTCACGTTGCTTGCAAGGCTTGTTGTGATGTTGTATTACCGAGTGGGCCCCGAGATACCTCTCTGTCACACGGAGTGACAAATCCCAGTCTTGATCCATGCCAACGCAACAGAACCTTTGGAGATACCTGTAGAGCACCTTTATAATCACCCAATTATGTTGCGACGTTTGATACACAAGGCATTCCTCTAGTGTCCGGGAGTTGGATGATCTCATGGTGATAGGAACAGATACATTGACATGCAGAAAAACAGTAGCAATAAACTGCCACGATCATATGCTACGTTTATAGTTTGTGTCTTATCCATCACCTCATTCTCCTAATGATGTGATCCCGTCATCAAGTGACAACACTTGTCTATGGCCAGGTGTCACGCCCAAGATGCGACCCCATCCTCGATTTGGCACGAGGGCCTCGTTAGGGATAGAAGCGCATCTCGTTGTGTCGCAAGAATGGATATCGTTACAAGTACATGTACTAAAAAGAAGAGAAAATGACACTACACGAGATTCTAAGCAAGTTTCATATAGGGCACGATCAAAACGGAGCTACGGTTCAACATTTACGAGCAAACCAAGAAATGACTACGATCTGCCATAATCAGCCACATAGCATTTTCTACACCCCACAACTACGAGCTATAAAACTCAAATATACTCAACCAAGACATGACACGATAGAGGGCAAGAAGCACTACAACAAACAACTAACAACAACTATCATGGCATCATAGATCACTAGGGAATGAAGTCACAACATGGCTACTCACACACTATTTCTGACTTAGTGAAAATAACACTTCATGAAAGTGCAGATTTCGATCTGAACGCATATTGGCAGCAGCAAAACCATAAGCTACAGGACTCCAAATGGCATGAAAATTCACAGCATGCTAGATAAACATAAGCTCTACAACTAACTCCATTGCACCAACCTCAAAAGAGCTACAAATCACAAGATAGAAGCAAGACAAGACAACAACAAAATATAATAGATTCCAGACTTAGAAATATTTCAGCATCTCTAAAACAACACTATTTCTAGCAACCTGAGAGCAAGCAAACCACACCTAAACATTCATTTCTATTGTAACCAAAATACCAAGGGCTAGACTAAACATTAAAAAACAACTCCCTAGTTGACAACTCCTACAAACGAATTACGGAATAAATCCTACGAAATTGACAACAAGGCAACAAAGCAAAATATCGTGCGAACTAACTTGCTCAAAAGCTAAAAATAATTGCACAGAAAAATCCTATGTATTTTTTTACCCCGAAAACATATAAAACATGTGGGGTTGCAACACGAGAATATTGCCACACATAAATGCGAGGTAAAAACCTATACAAGGAAAAATAAACTAGCGACAATCCCTACACGCAAAAATACCAAAGTCTACTCTAAAGTACATGGAAAAGGGGTTCCTCAAACATGGGCATTTTATCTACGGCATACGAGCAATCCGGGCACGCTCGAAAATTAAACACGGGCAATATCCTAGTGGGACCACACGTAAATCTATGTATATGGCGGCTCAAACTACGTCAAACAAATATGCAAGTTGTGAAATCATATTCCACGCGAATTCTACACCAAAACCATATATAATTCATCGTGATCCGAACTACGATTAAAAAGTTACGGGCAAAAGAATATACGCTTATTTTCTGGAATTTATCTAATTCCGGAAATCACCTAAATAACTAACGGGTCTAATCAGTGGTGTAACATAGCTAAAATGTGCTTAGGCGGGGGAATGGCTCACCTTGGGGGAGGCCACATGGGCCGGCTCGAGATGGGCCTCGGGGAGGAGCCGGGGCAGGCCAAGGCGGTGGGGCGCTGGCGAGGCACTCGAGCTGGGCGGAGCCGGGAGGTCCACCCAGCTTGGCGAATTGGCCCCTCGTCGTGCACCTGCGCACGAGCTGCCAGCCATGGAGGCGGCGGTGCTCGGGACACCAGGAAACGCGGCGGTGCAACGGATGCCGAGGGCGGTGGCGGACCGGCGGGGAACGGCGGCGCAGGACGGATCCGGTCGAAGCTGGCGGCTAGCTGCTGGCTCGCAGACAAAGGGAAGGGGCTACACAGGCTGAAAACGAGGCGGGCGGTCGGGACCGGGTCTACTACGCTGCGATTGGGACGGCGGGGAAACCGAGGAAGGGGGAGACGGCGGTGATGGTACTAGGGTAGGATGGGATAGATTGCTACGGTTTGCCTGCATAAATAGTTAGGTGGGTTTGGATAGGGCTGATCTAGACCCTCCGATTCGATCGGACAGTCAAGAAATAGAGGTTCGGGAGTGCAATGGACAAACCGATAACGATTTGCTCTAAAACGGGGTAGATCCGGATCCAACGGTCATGACCGCCGGGCTCGGGTTCCGGGAGGTTTTCGGACTGGGTTGCGCGGCGGTTCGGTGCACTGTGCACAGGCGCTAGGCGGAGATGAGAGGGAAAACGGGCAACCGGCAACATATTTTAAAAAGACCGACAACCCTCCGACGGTAGACCGAATACGGTGCCGCTACAGTTGACCATTCGGGTACCAGACGGACTCCGATCGCGATGAAATTCGACAGGCGGCCTAGCTATAACTAATCACGACCGCATGCCAAGTTTCGCCTCGATCAGAGAAAGGTTTCAACACACTTTTAAGACAGGGTTTTGACGATGCTGCGGGCGCGTGCGTGTGCGGTCGGGCTCGGAACGGACAACGACGAGAACCGGCAACTGACAACGGAAGCAACTTTTGAAAACCGGCGGCAACGGAGATTCCGGTGCAATGCAGATGATGCGCATGATGTGATGATGATGCGAAAAAAGAAAATAGCCACACGACAAAAATGGAATAAAGGGGGAATCTTCTGGAGCGTCGGTCTCGGGCTGTCCTTGTCATGCCCAAGATGCGACCCTATCCACAATTTGGCACGAGGGCCTCGTTAGGGATAGAAGTGCATCTCGTCGTGTCGCAAGAATGGATATCGTTACAAGTACATGTACTAAAAAGAAGAGATATATATATATATATAGAATTGGCTTACACTCGCCACAAGCTACATCAGAGTCACAATAGTACATTACATAAACATCATGAAGAAGAGCAGGCCCCGAGTACGGACGAAAACGAATGAGAAAAGAAGAACGACGTCCATCCTTGCTATCCCAGGATGCCGGCCTGGAACCCATCCTAGATCGATGATGAAGAAGAAGAAGCAACTCCAAATGAACAATCAACGCGCTCGCGTAAAGTAACCTTTACCTGTACCTACAACTGGTGTTGAAGTAATCTGTGAGCCACAGGGGACTCAACACTCTCATTTCCAAAGGCATCAAGACTAGCAAATCTTAATGGGTAAGGTATGGTTAAGTGGTGAGGTTGTAGCAGCGGCTAAGCATATATTTGGTGGCTACACTTACGAGTACAAGAAATAAGAGGGGGATGATCTACGCATAGCGGTCGTGAACTACAATTGATGAAATGAATGATCCTGAACACCTACCTACGTCAAACATAACCCCACCGTGTCCTCGATCGGAGAAGGAACTCACGAAAGAGACAGTCACGGTTACGCACAAAGTTGGCATATTTTAATTAAGTTAACTTCAAGTTATCTAGAACCAGTGTTAAACAAAGTTTCCACGTTGCCACATAACCACGGGCACGGATTTCCAAAAGATTTAACCCAGCAGGGGTGCTCCAACTAGTCCATCACAAATTACCACAAGCCGCATAGAAATCCTCGATCACGACACTCGCGATCTCGTCCGATTCCATAGTGGAAAACCTCAACTCTGAGATTACCCAAAGCATCACCGGAATCCCGATGCACAAGAGATCTCATCAAAGGTAAAACTAATCCAGCAAGGCCGCCCGACGTGTCGACGATCCCGATAGGAGCCGCGTATCTCGTTCTCAGGACACGACGGATGAGCGATGGTTACCACGCCAAACGCCAAGTTGCCCCGGGTCGTGTTAATAAGCTGCTCTGTTTTGGACCAACACTCATGAGGAGCACTGGCCCGGGGGTTGATTAAATTATCCTCGGGGTCCGAAAAGTCCCTATGCAATTTTATTAGGTGTTTAGGCAAATGTAGTACCAATGTTGGGCCTTGCCATCCAGGTTTAATCTAAGACAAATTATCAAGGGGGTCCCCATAACAACCCCGATCGTGTTAGGAGCGCTCAAATATGGAACATAACACCGGTAGCCGAAACTAAGGGGGCAAAGGTGGAACAAAACACCAGGCTAGAAAGGCCGAGCCTTCCACCTTTTACCAAGTATTTAGGTGCATTAAATTAATTAGCATTGAATACGGTGATATGACAAGAAACACATGTTATCACATGGAAGCAACTACACCTGCAACTAGCAACGCTAACAACAGGGTTAACCATCCGGTAACATAGCCGACCAGTGGTTTGCTAGGTTGAACAGTTGAAGGTTTCAGGGCATTGTTGAGAGGCTGAAATTTAACATGTGGTAGGCAAAGAGACATAATCGATAGCATCGAAATAACTAGCATGGCAATGATAGTAATGGTATCTGGGGAAATGGTCATCTGGCCTGAGATCCCGCTTGGAAGAAGAATGCCTCCGTGAAGCAGATGAACCGACGTAGTCGAACGGATCCTCACAATCCGGCACGCTGCGGAACTCTATCGAGACGAAGCAAACTAGAAACACAAATCAACACACGGAATTCACCACACGATGCACAACACAAATGATGCATGAGCAGCTGAATACAAGCAAGTCACGGCATGGCAAATCACACAAACAAACACTACACATTAGGTGAAGTTCAATATACAACGAGTTGCATATTGACGAAACTCCATATTTATTATTTTGTTCTATCCCGATTAGGTACAGGGCAATATTAAATGTGGGTTAACATGGCAAGAGGTGAATCGTAATTAAACTACCTATCTAGGGATTTTAAATGAGGTCGGGAATGACATATAGCATCTTCGAGACGACCTCACATGTTAATTTACGATTCTGTCCAGATCTGAACTAACACATTTAATTAGTTGTTAAACAGCAACACAAATAGGTTCACGTGATTCTACGCGTCGTTACAAGCAATTTACACATAGAGAACATCTCCAATAGAGCTACGTATCAAAAGATACGGACACCGCAAGATATGAAGCCATGAATGCAAAATGTGTGCAACTACGGTCACGAGCAATTCAAAACATACAACCAGCAAGATAAAATGAAACTACACGAGATTCTAAGCAAGTTTCATATAGGACACGAACAAAATGGAGCTACGGATCAAAAGCTACGAGCTAAACAAGAAATCACTACAATCTGCCAAAATCAGCCACATTGCATTTTCTATACCCCACAACTACGACTACACAACTGCAATCTACTCAACCACGGCATGACACAAAATAGGGCAAGAAGCACTACAACAAACAACTAACAACAACTAGCATGGCATCATGGATCACTAGGGAAAGAAGTCCCAAAATGGCTCCTCACACGCAGTTTCAGACTTGGTGAAAATTACACTTCATGAAAGTGCAGTTTTCGATCTGAAGCCATATTGCCAGCAGCAAAACCAATAGCTACAGGACTCCAAATGGCATGAAAATTCACAGCATGCTAGAGAAACCCAAAGTCACTATTTCTAGCAACTTGAGAGCACTCAAACCACACCTAAAACTGCATTTCTATTGCAACCAAAATTATCAGGGGCTAGTCTAAACACCCAAGAACAACTCCCTAGTTGACAACTTAATCAAACAAAGCACGGAATAAATCCTACGAACTATACAAGAGGGCAACATGGCAAAATATCGCACGAACTAACTTGCTCAAAAGCTAAAACTAATTGCACAGAAAAATCCTATGGATTTTTCTACCCCGGAAACATATAAAATATGTGGGGTTGCAACACAAAAATATTGCCGCACGTAGATGCGAGATAAAGACCTAAACACGGAAAATAATCTAGCGGCAAACCCTACACGCAAAAATACCAATGACCGCTCTAAATACATGGCAAAGGGGCTCCTAAAACATGGACATTTCTACTACGGCATTCGAGCTAACCGGACTCGCATGAGAAATAACTATGGAACGGATCCTCTAGAAACAGCACGTTAATCTATGCATTTGGTACGCTAAACTACATCAAACAATTATGCAAGTTGTGAAATCATATTCTACGCGGAAAACTACCCCAAAACCATATACAATACATCGCGATCCGTCTAACGGTTGAAAAGATACGGACGTTTTATTATTTAGCTAATTCTTGAAAATAATATACTCTCAGAAAAACCTAAGCTTAATGGGTCGGATCTACTACTAGGCCTGAGTCAACTAGCAAAACAAAATAAAAAATAAAACAAAGCATAGGCGTAGGGGGGTGTGCTCACCGTGGCCACTTGGGCCGAGGCCTGCTCGCGGGACTGGGGAAGACTCCTCGCTCGGGCTGGCGGCTTGGGGCCTGCTGGGCCGTCCCACAGCGGGCCACGGGCGGATCGGGAGCACTGCGGCGGTTGGTCGTCGTCCTCCTCTGCCCCCGATATGGATAGGAGGCGGCGCGGCTCGAGGCGAATACATAAATTATCTCCGAATATCAAAAGGGCAAGCTATAATATGTAACCGAACAATTCAAGCTGGTTATATGTTGGGTTTAAATTGTATCCCTGAAGAAAAGGGTGGGAGGGCTGGGAAAAAAAAGACAACTCGAGACAGATGAGATAAACACCGGAAAGAATTGAGAGAATGATCCGCAAAAATTGAAGAGGATTGAATTCAGTTGAAGAGAAGCACACCGGTTGGATAAAATTGATATGACAACTCCGGATGGCAAGAATTGATAAGACAATTGATTAAGCAAAAGGATTAGCACTCTCATAAAATATGAGAACAGTAATTAGGAAAGATCTGAAATCACCACTTGACATCGAAGCAACTTGAATTACCATATTCAACAAAACAAAGGATGAGGCTTACGAAACAAGCTAGAAGAAACTAATTAGAGGGATTTCCGTTCAATATTTTCGTGGACAAGATCGCACGGGCTTGATCCTTACAGTAGCCATCAAGTGCAAGGCAGTGCACCCGACATACGAAGCGTCCCCGAGTCATAGCAAGCTACAAGGACTCTTTAAGACACAATGAGAACCGTTGTAAGTCGACCGTCAACAACCGAATCCACTAGATGTCGAACCCCAACCTAACATCATGCATTTGTTGGAAGATTGTCCTATAAGGAACTACTTGAATTCCCACCTAAGAATTCCCGAAATTTCCTGTCATACAATCTGGTACACGGATACAAGGAGTAATAATCACACAAGTCCTATACTAACCCGTCACCTATATCACATCCGTCAACACATAACCAGAATCTCGGACTTTCATCTACTGCAAACCCTCGTGATCACAATGATACAAAGTATGGCAGTACTCCCGAACAATCTGCACCAGTACTGGGGACATCGGGGTTATCTCGCCACTACGAGTATTGAAGCAATTACGAACATCCTTCGTCCTCAGATACTAAGAAATCTGGATGATAACGATGTGCTCAAGAATTCCATGGAGCTCAACTCCCCAGAAGAAAATCAAGTCACATAGGAGGCACCAAGACAAAACTCCGTCACATCGGCATCATATAGATCCCAAGAATATCCGCGTGATCCTAAAAAAAATTTGAGTGAGAAGAGGAGTAGAATAAGTTATTACGTAAAGGTTCGTCACTAGAGCATAGAAGAGGAGAAAAAAGAATCCTACACTCCGATATATAACTAGACTGAAAGTAGTTTTTCACTAGAGTCGCCTCGGCCAAGTTCATCAATCAAGGGGGCTCCTAGGTCGGTACTGCTCTGATACCAACTTGTCACGGCCAAGATGCGCTTCCATCCCTGACGAGGCCCTCGTGCCAAATTGAGGATAGGGTCGCATCTTGGGCGTGACACCAGGAAACCTTGACCATCTTTGATCAACGAGCTAGTCAACTAGAGGCTCACTAGGGACAGTGTGTTGTTTATGTATCCACATAGGTATTTGAGTTTCCAATCAATACAATTCTAGCATGGATAATAAACGATTATCATGAACAAGGAAATATAATAATAAGCAATTTATTATTGCCTCCAGGGAATATTTCCAACACTGATAGGTTGAAGACATTGTTTGAGATAGGTATTTACAAAAGTATTAAGGGACATCACAGCTTGTGTGATGTCCTCAACAAGACAATCCTAAACAAAGACCCTAGGAAAGAGCGTGTTGGCTTCCAAAGAAACATCAGTGCTGATGGATCTTACTAGAAGCATGAGCAGTTCCCCAAAACCACATGGGTTGTTGCAAAGGGCCCCTCAGTTGATCCATCTACATTATCTAGCTTTAAGTGTGCTAATCCTATCATCATTGATGAATCCTTTGATTCCAACTATAAACTATTCAAATGTCAAAATGGTGAAGTATTTTCTATGTTCATCGGCACTAACTGTAGGAATGGTTCACCCATGAAGAGGATCTCGGTTCCCAAATGTATATTGAGAAGCTTCCTGTGAATGTCACGACGACATCTCTCAAAAAGAAAACATTCCCCATATCAATGTCTTCGAGAAGACAAAAGTCTTCATATGATCGCACTAACAACTATGTTTCACATGGAAGAGCTAAAAAACCTCATGAATACGATCACTATGTCATGAACTGTTATGTTGACCCATCTAAGAACTTTTCTGCATATTCATTTGAGTATTCTAATCCTCATGTGAAACGTGCTATTAGGGCTACATTGCCTGAGTTCTATGATGTTGTTTTATGTCTTAGTGCTTCCAGGCCACCCCTCGGGGTGTGGGTGGTTAAGAAGAACTAATATCTTCATGCAGCATCTGGTCTCTAGAAAGGCTGAAGCCTAATTCGAATACTATCTCTAGAGACATGAAAGCATTCTTGTCTGGACAAAAGAAAATTAATGAGAATGGTGCTACCATTTATTCCAGCTAGTGTTATTATTACTATCACGACAATATCTTCATCGAAGCATGATTTTGCTGCATGCCTTGGTGAACAAGACTAATTCTCAATGCAGGAAGACAAATCCGGTCCAACTGAATGGATCATGGTTAGTGGATGAACTAGTCGCATGACTGGTGATCGAAGCCTATTGATGGAGTCAACTCTTCGACCTCCAACCAAATATCACGTCCTCTTTAATGATAAAAGCAGCAACAAAGTAGTGGGACTAGGTAGAGTTTCTATCTCAAGGGATATGCACATGGAAAATGTGATGCTTGTCGAATCCATTGGATATAACTTAATGTGTGTCTCAATGCTTAGTGATCTTGACATACTTGTCATTTTTGGAAAATTCCGATGCATTGTACTAATTGCCTATGACAAAACGAAAGTCGTTGAAGGTTTTCGAAGAGGTGATCTATACATGGTAGACCTGTCTGCAGGACCACAAGTCGCTACATGTCTTCTACTAAAGGCTTCAAAATGTTGGCTATGGCATCGACGGCTAGGTCATGGTAGTATGAGCAACTTGCATACACTCGCCAAGAAGAATCAAATCATTAATGTTGAGTGTGTCAAGTTCAAGAAGTAACATCTGTGTGGTGCCTGTGAAGGAGGGAAGATGACTAGGGCCAAACATCCCTCAAAGACTATTATGATGATATACAACCCCTTCGAGCTGCTCCACATGGACTTATTCAACCCTACTCACTATTCCATTTTCTCTACCACTTCAAATCTATATGTCTTTGTAATTTTTGATGATTACTCTAGATATACCTGGGGTGCACATCTTACTTTATAAGAGTGAAGTGCGGGATGTCTTGAGGTGCTTTGCAAACACGTGCATGACCAACTACAACATTGTGATCAAGCACATCAGGAATGACAACATCACGGAGTTCAAGAACACCAGTTTGGATACCTTTCTTGACCCCCTTGGTATCACCCACGAGTTCTCTGCTCCATACACACCACAGTAAAATGAGGTTGTAGAGCGGAAGAACAGGACACTCATTGAGATGGCTTGCACTATGTTTGATGAATACAAGACGACAAGAAAATTCTAGCCTGAAGCCTTTGACACTGCAAGCCACATCATCAACATCGTATATCTTCATAAATTACTCAAGAAGACCTCATACGTGCTACTTGCTGGTAAGAAAGCCAATGTTAGTTATTTCAAAGTCCGGTGCAATATGTTGGATTAGAGATGCACACCACATGTAAAAATTTGCACCGAAAGCACATGAGGTTTTCATGCTTGGTTATGGAACAGATTGGCACACCTACATAGTCCTCAACATTTTCCACGATAAAATTGTTCGAACTACACATGTGCGGTTTGACGAAACTAATGACTCGCAAAGAGAGCACTGTCGTCGATGGGTAACAAGAAATGAAGAAGATGGTGTTTCACTCACGTCCAGGCCCTCTTGATGGAGGTAGAACCCTATGTCATGCTCTTGTTGATATTGATGGAGTAGTACAGAGTACAGAGTTAATCTACGGCGATATTGGATGTTGTGGTCTAAATCCTAATCGTAAGAAGATTTACGTGTCCTACGAACTATGGCCCTTTGTCTTATATAGATACTACGGGTACTAGGGTTACACAAGACCGGTTACAATAGAAAAGCAATATGCCTATTACTACATCGCCTTGGATTGTACACCAAGTCTTTGGAAGAGTCCACCTTGAGTACGATACTTCTACTGATGGTCGAACAAGCCCGTGAGTCTGGCCCATGAGAATAGGCAGACGGCCCAAGGACCCTTAATTCCGGACTCCCTTAGTAACCCCAAGCTAGCCTCCAATGCCAAAACCTTCCTCTGATTCTTCATATGGACTCTGGCTTGCGAGGCTAGTTCCTCTCTTCCTTTAACCGATGATAGCTCGACTGTCGATGACTTCCCCTCCTTCAAATGCACAACAAAGATGTATACATACAAATTTAATTTCCATGCCGATCGTTCGATAATGAGCATCGTCTTTCCCTATTCGAAAGGACGAGGGTAGTACAGGCCTATAGCCTTTCATGAAAGAGAGGTTCGAGACCATTTTAGTGACACGTTCCATCACATATATCATGCCCCTCTTTTCTAAGGATATGGTTTATAGTTTGGGTTTATTCCACACGCCCATGATCGCAAGATTTTATCAGGAAGTGGCGAATTTTACGGTGCAGTGGTGGGGCCTTCGATATTCTGGCGAGCCATAGAAGGTAGAAACCATCACCTCAGCCTCTTAACGCACCTCAGATCTCTCACGCCATCGCCATTCCCTGCTCAAAAGGCTCCAACACCCCGGCTCCCCTTCTCGTCCCAGCCTTTCGAATCGCTTCACCAGTCCGGCAATGGAAAGCGCCGCTTCCAAGGGAAAGTGGGAGGTGTCTCCTGTCATTTAGAAGGATATTTTGGAGCTGGAGAACTGCAGCTATCTTCCGTAGAACATAGCCCACCGTGCTCCACAAAAGGACCAGGTCATCCCCTCACCCAAAGATGGGGAAAGAGTAGTATTTGTTCCTCATTTCATTATGGGCTTAAGTTTACCCTTCATCCATTCTTTCGAAGAGTCATGTTGTACTACGGGCTTGACTTCCATGATCTCCCCCCGAATTCCATCAGCCACATCTCATCCTTGATAACCTTTTGTGAGGAGTTGTTGCGGGTCCAACAACACTTTAGCCTCTGGCTGAAGGTCCTCAAAGTCAAGCCGAAGGTCGTCAACGGTGATCAGGCAGACTGCGGACGGTCGATGTTCAGCAACCTCAGCAGGGACACATCCCGAAGGGTACATTTGTCGATACCATCTAGTCATGGCAGAAGGAGTGGTTTTATATCACCGAGCCACGCAATGCAGGCGAGGAAGCTCCTCCTTCATTTAGATGTGGCTCTCCCACCCGCCTCGTGTCTTGGACAGAAAATTCCCTAGATTGGGGGTAGTGAGTGGAGGTGAAGGCGCACACAAAGAAGATCTCCAATCTACTGGAGAAAATTGAGCTCACCAATGTGATTCAGGTGATTTTGCATTGCGGCCTTCTTCCATACGAATGTCGACCCGTCCCGATGCGTGACTTCAATCGAGAGGATCTGGATAGTGCGGCGGGTCATGTGCGGTCTTTTTTCGCACTACACGTGAGAAGGTGTGGAGGGCACTCTTTAAGCCACAAATGACTTGGCCCGCCGAGGAGGAAGATGTGGTCCTTTCACTCCTCAATACTTCAGGGCGAGTAAGTATTTTACCATACTTTTTAGATTCTCTCTCTTCCTTTTTTAACAATGGTGGTTACTTTGTCCTTCCCTCACGTTTGTAAATCTGGGTGAAAAAGTCCGAACAAATTAACTGTCCGGCTCCCTTGCTCGAAGACAAAATTACAACACTACTGGCGACCATATTGGTCGAGAAGATGTGCACTTCTCCAAGGGAGAAGGAGGACCACAAGCAGGAGAAGTAGAAGATCCGGGAGGGACTTCGATCGAAGGGTCCCCCGGACACCAAGCCCGAAGAGACACTCGATCCCTCGAACCTGGAGGTAGAGGAAGAAGAGGAGGAGGAGGATGTGAGTGACTTCTCCCATACAAAGAGAAGGGACATCAAGATCCATTTCTCCAAAGAAGCAACATAGGAACCCCATGGCCCTATTTGACGGTATTCCGGACTCTGATGAGGAGTCTAAGGATGAAGCACCGATCCCCCGAAGGACCTTGAGGGGAAACCCCAAGCACAATGGTATTTATTGAAAATCTGAATACATCATTCCTCTACATTCCATGGCTCTAACTAGGCTAGTTTTTAGTATTACAGCCTGTAGTGTGACTTCCCCACCGATCAAATTTTGGAGGGACATTCCGTGGTGGCCAATCTGGTAGAAAGCAGGACCGGCTCACCCCGCACACCTCCCCATGCAGCACAGGTGTCACGCCCAAGATGCGACCCTATCCTCAATTTGGCACGAGGGCCTCGTCAGGGATAGAAGCGCATCTCGTCGTTTCACAAGAATGGACATCGGTACAAGTACATGTACTGAAAAGAAGAGATATATAGAACTGGCTTACACTCGCCACAAGCTACATCGGAGTCACATCAATACAATACATAATCATCATTAATACATAACCTCACCATGTCCTCAATCGGAGAAGGTACTCATGAAAGAGACAATCACTCTTAAGCACACAGTTGGCTTATTTTAATTAAGTTAACTTCAAGTTATCTAGAACCACTGTTAAACAAAGTTTCCACATTGCCACATAACCGCGGGCACAGCTTTCCGAAAAGATTTAACCCTGCAGGGGTGCTCCAACTAGTCCATCACAAATTACCACAAGTTGCATAGAAACCCTCGATCACGAAGCTCGCAATCTCGTCGTATTTCTTAGTAGAAAACCTCAACTCTGAGATTACCCAAAGCATCACCGGAATCCCGATGCACAAGATATCTCGTCAAAGGGAAAAATAATCCAGCAAGGCCACCCGGTGTGTCGACGAACCCGAAAGGAGCCGCGTATCTCGTTCTCACGACACACCGTCTATGCATAGTGCACGGTAGCCAAACCTCAAGTTGCCCCGAGGTGGCACCGCCGACTGCTAGGTGGGTGGACCAACACTCATGCGGAGCACTGGCCCGGGGGTTGATTAATTACTCCGCGGGTGCCGGTGGGTCCCTTTGCAATTTTATTAGTTATTAGGAAAATGTAAAACCAAAGTTGGGCCTTGCCAGACCAGCTTTAATCTAAAACGAATTATCAAGGGGGTCCCCGTAACAACCCCGATCGTGTTAGGAGCGCTCATTTATGGAACATAACACCGATAGCCGAAACTAAGGGGGCAAAGGTGGAACAAAACACCAGGCTAGAAAAGCCGAGCCTTCCACCTTTTACCAAGTATATAGGTCCATTAAATTAAATAACATTTAATAGGGTGATATAATAAGGAAACCACGTTATGACATGGAAGCAACTGTACCTGCAACTAGCAACGCTAACACATGGTTAAGAAAGCAGTAACATAGCCAATGAGTGGTTTGCTAGGTTGTGAACAGGTTGAAGGTTTTCACGGCATTGCTGAGAGGATGATATTTAACATGTGGTAGGCAGCGAGACATAGCGACAGAAACGATAATACTAGCATGGCAATGATAGTACTGGTATCTAGGGAAATGGTCATCTTGCCTGAGATCCCGCTAGGAAGAAGAACAACTCCGTGATGCAGACGAACCGACGTAGTCAAATGGTTCCTCACTTTCCGACACGCTTGCGGAATTCTATCGAGACGGAAGAAACCCGAAACAAACATCAACACAGATATTCACCACGCAAATGCATGACATGATGCACACCCTAATATGATGCATGATCAGATCAAAATGCAAGGAATGGCATGACAATTCACCTCACACAAACACTACACATTAAGTGAAGCTCGATATGCAACGAGTTGCATATCGATGAAAATCCACATTTAATTGTTTAGTTCACTCCCGTTTAGGAACATGACAATATTAAATGTTGTTACACAGGCAAGAGGTGAAGCAGGTGATTCTACATGTCATCCTAGTCGGTTAACACATGGAACATGGAATGGAGATACGGTTACAAGAGACATGCAACACAGGACATTATGCCAAGAATGTGACATGCGTGCGAGTTCATAACAACACTCGCAAGAAGAAAAAGAAGCATGTGTAGCTACATATATGGTGCAAGCATACGGTTCATCTCTGTCGGGACCCCGATCCTAAGCCATAGGAATCTAGCCTGTAACACATCGCATCCCTTTGTGGTCTCACGCACGGTTACCTCCATGGCTGCAGCCTTACCTTAGCCAGGACCGTTTGCGTCTTTTGACTCACGTATGTGATAGTGTCGCTAGCAATCCAATGTCAAAGAACCCGGATCGACATGTCTAGTCATGAACCAAAGTGGCAGTACCGCACAACGACAGGCATACATGACCCAACAAAGCAGGTGTGGTCATCGGCGAATGTAGACGAGTCGTAGCAAGCTACAAGGACTCCATTACATCGCGTGACATTTCCCTAAAGGGGACAGACACAGCAGCTAAGAAGGACACATGCCGGTCAACCAATGTGTCCGGAGCAGTAGCGAACTACCAAGGCTCGTTGGATCACAAAGGGGCATTTCCTTGTAAGGAGTGCTACTAAAGTTCACGACTAGGTATTCGAACCCCATACATACCAAGTAAGACACACGTACGCATGGCATACCGATATGTATAGATACATCGATGGCATCACAACATAACCATAAACATACAAGCTTTATTTAAGAGGCTCGGAAGAGCCACACACATAATATTACACATTAAGGGTCTCACGACCCATAATAACAGTCATACAATACAAGCCAGCGGAAGAGTTATAAACTGTCTGGGTACAGATAGGGCAACTAGAAGGCACGTGGCCTGACTATACTACAGAGCCGACGTAGGGCCAGATCGTAGCTGGGACACCAGCTACTCGTCGTCGTCGATGTCTATGAAGAACCCTCCATTAGGGTCATTAGCAACCTCTGCAACATTTATTAAGAAAACATGAGTACGAAGGTACTCAGCAAGACTTTAGGAGAACTAACTACTCATGCAAGGTATCAAAAGGTATTGTGGGGTTTCATGCGGGAAGCCAGCATTTGACTCGTGGCTAGACAACTTGCACTTTGAAATTAGTTTTGACAACTTGATTTCTCGCACACGAGTCCACTAACACCACAACAATACACTATCGTGGAATCATTCCGGCTCAATACGGAAATGCCGTCCACGACACTCACGCTTATCTTGACAATTTTATGAGTAACCATTGAAGTTATCTATGAACAACATATGTCTCCAAGTAGTCCATATCCGCGGACGCGGCTATTCGAATAGATCATAACCCTGCAGGGGTGTACTTCGTCACACACACTCTCGCCACTTATCGCTATGTGCACGTCATGCACCTCGGCAACCTTCAAGCGGAAGCCCAGCGAGGGAGTCGGCCACGACCGTTAACCACACTAGTACCTAGTCCAGGTTTATCGCCTATCCGAGAGTAACCCGTACGGAAGTCCGGCCGAGGTTTCCGCCACGGCCTCAAACGATGTGCGCAGGGTTCCCAAGCCCACCATCCGGGTGCCACTTGGTACACCGTGCCACAGCCTACCGCATTACGGTCCACCTCTCAGGTCAGCACCATGCACGGCCTCCAGCATTACTATAAACACCAGAAACTACTTGCAACTCCTGGACCGAGTACTACGCGATTAATAGGCCGAGCGGGGTCATATTTCAGGGCCCAGCATGTGGTAGTATCTAGTCTTGGATTACATACACGGAACTCAGTTCCTAAGGACGGTTCCAATGAAACAACCCGCCATGTACTCCTACACAGCCTTTCACCGGTACCTTTACCAAATCAAGTTCAACACACAACCCTTGCTCATCAAACCCATTTCACAATTCATCTCCCAGATGACAGACCATACACAACTCTAAGCATAGCATGCATAGCAGGATAAGGCACATCATAGCTCAAGCAACTACCAGGTATGCTAGCTTGTAAGGTTTGGCTATTTACTGTGACAAGGTTAAGTCATGCAAAGGAAGTGGGTTCAGCTATCGTGGCAAAAGCAGTTGAAGCATTTGATCTTAAATGCAATAAATAGGTGCAGGAGCAAGAACATGGGAGTTATCTGAATGATCAAAGGGGTTGCTTGCCTTGTTGCTCAGAGGAGGAACGATATCCGTCAGACGGATATTCGTGGAATCCGGGGGTGCGGAGCCTACCGAAAAGAATGGCAACATTCAATAACAATCATATGCACTCAAAATGATGCATGAGCATAGCATGAGAATGCAAGGTGATAAGTTATTATTTTCAACATGTATTAGGTTTAGAGTTGATTTGAATCACATTCGAATAGCAATTCAAACGGGGTATTCTCGGATACCGGTTTAATTGATTCGACCTGATGCTCAGATCAACTTGATGTTAACATGCATGAAATGTCATGTTATGGTACTGATTTGTAATTATGGCAGTGCGTGATCATTGCATATATAATGAAATTTGAATATTTTTGCAAATTCCATTTATAAAGTGATTAAAAGAATTGAATTATTCCTTATTTCACAATTTAGGGTTCTGTAACTTTTTCAAACATGGTTGAAAATAGCATAATCAGAATCCTTGAATTTTTCTGATACTTTTTCATATATAAATTATTTTCATTGGAGTTACAGATTAATTTCTATGATTTTTACAAATTTTAGCAATTTCCTGAATTAGTTTTAAACTGGAAATTCTATTTATTGCCTCAGGCTGACGTCAGCAGGTCAGCCGACCTGTTCAGGTCAAACCTGACAGGGGGGGCCCACTGGTCAGCCTCTCCGGGACTAATCCCGCGCTGACCAGCCCCTAATTGGGGTTTGACCAGGCGTGGGGCCCTCTGGCAGCGACTGAGGGGAGGGCGATTACGCCCTAATGGTCAGCCACGTCGACGCCCACCGGAGGGTGGTCGCCGGCGACCAAGCCCGCGGAGGGCTCGCCGGAGGCGACCTAGACGGCGCTGCACAGCACCAAAACGCACGCGGTTGGCAGCTACAGCATGCTCACGAAGGGGCCGATCTGGCAGGACCATCTGGGGAGGCTAGGGTCGCCGGAAGAGGCGTCGGCGATGAGCCGGAGCGGCGGCCGAAGCTCGGCCTTCTATACGCGGCGGTTCTAGGGCACGGGGAGGGCAGCTGGAGGGCTCGACACGCTCCTGGAGGCTCCAGGAGCTCGAATCCTAGCTCGGGCGCGTGGATCAGTCACCACAGCGACGGCAGCGACATGGCCGGCGGCGAGAAGCTCTCGGCCTTGGTGGGGAACTAGGATACCTTGCACGGGAGAGCGTGGGGCGAGAGGGGAAACGACGATGAGCTCACGGCGGTTCCGATGGTGCTGAAGAGGGGCTCGGGGATGCGCCGGAGGGAGCGAATCGACGATAGAGGTCCGGAGGCCGGAGGTGGAAGACGACGGCGTTGCGGGCGTTGCAGGGCTCGAGGAAGCTTCAGCTTCTGCAGAGATGACCAGGGCGACGAGGCGGAGCTAATGGCGTGCTCTGGGAGGGGATCCTACGGCCAGGGGCACGGGCAGCTCGAGCTCGAGCTCGGCTCTAATGGCGGCAGCAAGTAGGAGGAGGAGATCCGGGAGGAGGAGGAGAACCGAGGCGGGGAATGGATAGGGGAGGCTCTGGGAGCTTATCCCCGTCGTCGCCAGGCAGGCATGGAGGTGCGTGGCCGCGCCGGAGGGGGCGGCGGCCACCTCCTGCTGCCTACTGGCGCGAGGGAGATGGGCCGGGCCAGGCTTGGGCGACAGGTAAGTTTTTTTCCATTTTCTCTGTTTTTGTTTTTCTGTTTTGCTAATTATTGTTTTGCCAATTAATTCAGCTCCAAAACAAAAAGTAAAAACTATTTTAGACCTCCTGAAATATTTGTTATAATATCCCTAACCATTTCCAAGGTTTTCAACATTTTTGGAAAATTATAGTTTCTGATTTCAATTTTTAAATTTGAAACCAGTGGCTTTTGCATTAATTTAAAACGCTTAAGGTGTCAAGGAAATAGTTTTCTCCAATGCTCATTTACTTTTATGATTTATCAGAAAGTTTGAACATTTATTGAGGCCATTTTGGGTTCATTGATTTTGAACTAGTTTGAGATTTCCTTTAATTGAAATGGTGGCTAGGGTTTTGAGTATTTCCTTTGCCACTTTGTTGTTTTTGTTGAAACTTCTTAGATGCAAATGGAAAGAAGACATGAGAACAATGCTATCTTGCTTAAGTGTTAGGGATGTGACAACTCACCCCCACTCAAAAGAGTCTCGTCCCAAGATTTAGGAGTCGTCGGGAATAACGCAGGATACTCAAGTCGGAGACGATCCTCTCTTTCCCAAGTTGCCTCCTTTTCAGAATGATTTGACCATTGAACTTTAAGAAACTTGAGCTTTCGACGTCGAGTGGTACGCTCAGCTTGATCAAGAATACGCATGGGGTATTCTCGGTAAGAAAGGTTATCTTGTAGATCAAGCGTTTCGTGGTCCACTTCACGGATAGGATCCGAAAAGCAACGCCTGAGTTGCGAGACGTGGAAAACATCATGAACCTTGGAAATATGCGGAGGAAGTTCCAACTGGTAGGCAACTTCTCCTCGTTTGGCAAGAATGCGAAAAGGACCAATGTAACGAGGAGCCAATTTGCCCTTGATAACGAATCGATGGGTACCCTTCAAAGGTGTAACCCGAAGGTAAGCCTTCTCGTCAACTTCAAAGGTCACAGCCTTATGATGACGATCATATTGGCTCTTTTGACGAGACTGGGCTGTTTTCAACTTTTCACGAATAATGCGAACCTGCTCTTCTGCATCCTGGATCATGTCCGGGCCAAAGAGTTGCCTCTCTCCGGTTTCTGACCAGTTAAGAGGGGTTCGACATCTTCGTCCATAGAGAACTTCAAAAGGGGCTTTGCCCAAGCTTGATTGATAACTATTGTTAGAAGCGAATTCGGCGAATGGAAGGCACATCTACCAATTCATACCGAACGAAATAACACAGGCTCGGAGCATATCTTCTAAGATTTGATTCACTCTTTCTACTTGACCACTTGATTGAGGATGGAAAGCAGTGCTAAAAGATAGGTGAGTCCCCATGGCATTCTGAAAACTTTCCCAGAAGCGAGAAGTAAAGATACTTCCACGGTCCGAGTTAATTTCCCGGGGAACACCATGAAGAGACACTATTCAAGAGATATATAACTCTGCTAGCTGGCTAGCTGTTATACTCTCACGAACAGGGAGAAAATGAGCCACTTTGGAAAGACGGTCAATGACCACAAAGATAGCATTATTTCCTTTCTTGGTCTTGGGAAATACGGTAATGAAATCAATGCTAACTTTATCCCATTTCCATTCAGGAATAGCTAAAGGTTGAAGGGTGCCAGCAGGACTTTGATGTTCTGCCTTAACTCGACGACAAACGTCGCAGTTAGCAACGAACTCAGCAATTTCTCTCTTCATCCTAGTCCACCAGAACCTCTGGCGTAGGTCCTGATACATCTTAGTACTACCGGGATGAATGGTGAGAGGAGAATCATGAGCCTCCTTAAGGATTAACTGCCTTACATGTGGGTTCTTAGGAACCACTAAATGATTCTGGAAGAACACAACACCTTGATCATTCATGGAAAATTCTTTAGCGTTTCCGCTAAAAATATTCCCCTTGATCCTTGATATTCCCTTGTCATGCTTTTGGCCAGCTATAATTTGATCCTTAAGAGTAGGCTTCGCCACCAGGGTGGAAAGGAATCCTTGAGGAACAATATGAAGATTCAACTTCCGAAAGTCCTCATGGAGATGTGGTTGGCCTTGTTGTAGCATCAAATTGTTACAATAAGATTTACGACTTAGTGCATCGGCCATAACATTGGCCTTCCCCGGGGTGTAAGTTATCCCTAAGTCGTAATCCGAGATCAACTCAACCCACCGTCTTTGCCTGAGATTCAAATCGGGCTGGGTGAAGATATATTTCAGACTTTGGTGATCAGTGAATATTTCGCAACGATTACCCAAAAGGTAATGTCGCCAGGTTTTTAGTGCATGGACCACAGCTGCAAGCTCAAGGTCATGTGTGGGATAATTATCCTCATGTGGACACAACTGTCGAGATGCGTATACGATCACATGACGATCTTGCATGAGAATGCAACCTAATCCTTGTCGCGAGGCGTCGCAATAGATAACAAAGTCCTTAGAAAAATCTGGTGGTAGCAACACAGGTGCGGAAGTCAAGCGTCTTTTCAGTTCCTGAAAACTATGCTCACACTGTGGTGTCCACTCGAACTTTTTATCCTTCTTGAGGAGTTCAGTTAGAGGCTTTGCAACCTTGGAGAAATTCTCGACGAAGCGGCGACAATAGCTTGCTAGACCAAGAAAACTCCTAACTTGCTTAACCGATTCAGGTTGAGTCCAATCAAGGACAGCTTGAACTCTCTCGGGATTGACAGCAATACCCTTACCAGAGATTACGTGGCCTAGATAGGTCACTTCTGGTAACCACAATTCACATTATGAAAATTTGGCATAAAGGCGATGCTCTCGAAGTTTCATCAATACCAGCCTTAGATGCTCGGCATGTTCTTGTTCATTCTTTGAGTAGATGAGAATATCATCGAGGTATACTACGACGAATTTATCCAAATACTCCATAAAGATTGCATTCATCAGCCGAGAGAAGGTGGCTGGGGCATTGGTTAAACCGAAGGACATAACGGTGTACTCATATTGGCCATAACGAGTAACAAAAGCCGTTTTTGGAATGTCCCCGTTCTTGATCTTGAATTGATGGTATCCCAACCTCAAATCCATTTTGGAGAAGATTGAGGATCCAGCGAGCTGATCGTACAGGTCGTTGATCCTGGGGAGCGGATACTTGTTCTTAATGGTGACCAGATTAACTGGTCGGTAATCTACAACCATCCGATCCGTTCCGTCTTTCTTCTTGACGAAGAGGACGGGGCAAGCCCAAGGAGAAGAGCTAGGACGAATGAAACCCTTGTTCAAGGCCTCATCTAATTGCTTCTTAAGTTCGGTTAGCTCCAGGGGTGCCATCTTATAAGGTCTTCTGGCTATTGGAACAGTTCCCGGAACAAGATCTATCACAAACTCTACATCTCTGTCAGGTGGAATTCCTGGCAATTCCTCTGGAAAAACATCCGGGAAGTCACGGACTACCGGAATGTCTTCAAGTTTCGGAAGAGGGTTGGCATTTAGGGAATAGAGTTGGCATTTGGCAACTCGAGTAGAGACATTTACTATCTCACCCGAGGGATGGGTAAGCTGGACATTTCTAGAATGAGTATCAATCTTGGCATAGTGAGCTGACATCCAGTCCATGCCCAAGATGATGTTAATATCCGAAGATTTCAATGCTATCAATGAGGCTAGAAAAACTAGCCTGTCTACTAGAATTTCATTGTCATAGGTTATCCTAGAGGTTTTCCATTTACTACCAGGGGTTTGGACGACCAATGGGATAGGCATATCACAAAATCACATGTTATGCAACTGTGCATAACTTTCTGAAATGAAGGAGTGAGAAGACCCAGTGTCAAAGAGAACGGACGCTGGGTGATGATTAACAAGAAGCGTACCCAGCATGACGTCGGGATCCACTGCGGCTTCTTCTGCTGACACATAGTTCACACGGCCACGTGCAGGAGTTGGCTTTACATAATAAGCTTTGCCCGACTTGGCCTGCCCGACGGACTTTCCGGGTTGCTTGGCACCCACATTCTGAGGACACTCACGGGAATAATGCCCTGGTTCTCCACACTTGTAGCATATCACCTGGTTGGCACGTGGTGCAGCATTGCTAGCTGGACCACCATAAGCTTTTGCTGGAGGGTTGGCCTGATTCGTCTGAGGCGCCACGTAGGATGGCCTCAGAGTGTATCTTGGCGGCAGAGAACTGTTTGGAACCCACAGCCTGCGTTTTGGAAACACGGAACTAGAAGATGAGCCAAAGTCACGGGAGTGCTTCCTTGTGGCTTCGAAGTCAGTATGACCAGTCTCCGCACTGATCGCTTTGTTGACCAGGGCTTGAAAACTTGCACACTCATGGAGGCGCAGGTCTCGACGGAGCTCAGGGCTCAGACCCTTACGGAATCTTGCTTGCTTCTTGGCGTCAGTAGACACCTCCTCTGTTGCACAGCGGGCGAGGTTACCAAACTCGCGGCTATAGGCATCCACAGACAACTTGCCCTGAGTGAAGGCACAGAACTCCTCTCTCTTTCTGTCCATCAGGCCCTCTGGAATATGGTGCAGACGAAAAGCTGCGCTGAAGTCTTCCCATGTGGCCACTGGTTCAGCGGGACGCATAGCTTCAAAATTCTCCCACCACAGATTGGCGGGTCCCTCCAGGAAATACGTCGCGAAGGTCACCTTGTCGGCCTCAGACACATTCGCAGAGCGAATCTTGCGTGAGATGCTGCACAGCCAGTCATCAGCGTCGAGGGGATCGACGGAATGATGAAACTTTGGAGGATTCAGCTTCACGAAGTCATTGAGGGACACTGCAGCATTCCCAGGCTGTCGAGCCGTATTCTGCTCAATACGCTCTAGCAGTCGGTTGGTCTCCCTTTTGTTTCTTTCTGCCTCAAGCATCACTTCCACCAGAGAAGGTGGGTGAGGCAGGTCTTCCTGCGACGCTTGACTACCCTCGCCTTGCTCATGAGCAGGGGCACGGTTCAACCTGGTGAACACCATCCTGACAAACAAACTCATAGCTTAGACCAATATCATATCAATACTAGCTATGGATTAAGAATGTACTGAACACACGGAATGCGGAAATGAATATCCGAACAACATGGTAACAAGCAACTGTTATATATACACCATGGTTCGTACACACCCTTACATAGTTCAGTACAAACTTACTCGAAGAGCAAACTACTGAAATGGTGGAACTACTCATCAGAGGCTTACAAGCTTCCTATACATTATTTATCTAGGCCTCCGCAATTCATTTCACATTACTATCATACTTCACAAGTCACGCAGGACTGTGAATGTACGGCTACTACCATACTATCCTTCCGCTCACAGCTCAGGCATCCGCATAGAACATCTCATAGAGATTACCTCCATGACCTGGAAGCTCAACTTGCGGATCAGGAAACACTCTAGCCTGAGATCCCTGGGATCCATAAGGACACGGATGTGGCCTTGGTCCCCTGACTGGTGGTAAGAGGGGTCCCCGAAGAGGCGTGACTCCTCCTATAGCTGGCCAGTCAACGTGAGCCGGAAGATGGGTCCTAACAGGGTTCAGCATCTCCATCTCTCCATACCCTATCTGGACTACCGGTGCCAGCTGCGTCAAAACTGTCCACAGACGGGCACGGGTAGCATAAAGCTCCATGCGGAGAGCACGAGCATCTCTGTCTCTGTTCTCTAGCATCTCAACAGTGGACTGCAGAAGTGGATCCTCCATAGAAGAATCAAAATAGACTCCACTGAGGTATCCCTCTTCACCAGACTGAGAGGCCGGAACATAGCAAAACTCTGAATTCTGCAGCAGTGCATGTCTCGCTCTCATAATAGTCAGCATTGAATAGGCAGCATCCTGTACTGCCATGTCAACGGTGACCCCCAACCCATAATAGTCTGGGAATACCCTAACAGTGCAGATGTACTGGCTCTGGTTGAAGTCTCGGTACTGTTCCTCTACCGTGTACTCGGGGTACCAGCGGTAACCGCACACCGACATCACCCTGACCAGCATGGCCGTATGACCTGGGACATCAATGCACCTGGTCAGACGTACCACCTGACGAGAAGGACGGCCAGGCATCTGTAAATAGAGAGTAATGCAAAAGCATTAGAGCTCCGAATGCAAAATTGGGCAGCATAACGGCTGTAAATGCTCAAAAACAAATTTTGAGACAACCCAAAATGAAATAGCGTCACCACTCAACTATCAAGTTCAACTCTCTGATCATCAAACTTACTTCCTCCTTCCTAGGGATAAAAGAAACCCAATATCTCTCGACCCGTAGTCCTATAAGCTACCGATCGGAAACACGAGCCTAGGAGAAGATGAGAAATCTAGTCCTTAATTCCCGCGGAAAAGACGAGGATGACCAGGATAGAATATCTCGAGAAGAGAACAAGAGTGTTACGTTCCCTTCCACAAACAATTCTCTTCTATATAACTAAGAAATTCTAGACTCAACTTCGACCAGTTTGGCTTAGTAATCCTACAGTCTGTCAGGCTCTGATACCAACGTTGTTGCGACCCCGATCCTAAGCCATAGGAATCTAGCCTGTAACACATCGCATCCCTTTGTGGTCTCACGCACGGTTAACTCCACGGCTGCAGCCTTACCTTAGCCGGGACCGTTTGCGTCTTTTGACTCACGTATGTGATAGTGTCGCTAGCAATCCAATGTCAAAGAACCCGGATCGACATGTCTAGTCATGAACCAAAGTGGCAGTACCGCACAAGGACAGGCATACATGACGCAACAAAGAAGGTGTCGGTCATTGGCGAATGTAGACGAGTCGTAGCAAGCTACAAGGACTCCATTACATCGCATGACATTTCCCTAAAGGGGACAGACACAGCAGCTAAGAAGGACACATGCCGGTCAACCAATGTGTCCGGAGCAGTAGCGAACTACCAAGGCTCGTTGGATCACAAAGGGGCATTTCCTTGTAAGGAGTGCTACTAAAGTTCACGACTAGGTATTCGAACCCCATACATACCAAGTAAGACACACGTACGCATGGAATACCGATATGTATAGATACATCGATGGCATCACAACATAACCATAAACATACAAGCTTTATTTAACAGGCTCGGAAGAGCCACACACATAATATTACACATTAAGGGTCTCACGACCCATAATAGCAGTCATACAATACAAGCCAGCGGAAGAGTTATAAACTGTCTGGGTACAGACAGGGCAACTAGAAGGCACATGGCCTGACTATACTACAGAGCCGACGTAGGGCCAGATCGTAGCTGGGACACCAGCTACTCGTCGTCGTCGATGTCTACGAAGAACCCTCCATTAGGGTCATTAGCAACCTCTGCAACATTTATTAAGCAAACATGAGTACGAAGGTACTCAGCAAGACTTTAGGAGAACTAACTACTCATGCAAGGTATCAAAAGGTATTGTGGGGTTTCATGCGGGAAGCCAGCATTTGACTCGTGGCTAGACAACTTGCACTTTGAAATTAGTTTTGACAACTTGATTTCTCGTACACGAGTCCACTAACACCACAACAATACACTATCGTGGAATCATTCCGTCTCCATAAGGAAATGCCATCCACGACACTCACGCTTATCTTGACAATTTTATGAGTAACCATTGAAGTTATCTATGAACAACATATGTCTCCAAGTAGTCCATATCCGCGGACGCGGCTATTCGAATAGATCATAACCCTGCAGGGGTGTACTTCGTCACACACGCTCTCGCCACCTATCTCTATGTGCACGTCATGCACCTCGGCAACCTTCAAGCGGAAGCCCAGCGAGGGAGTCGGCCACGACCGTTAACCACACTAGTACCTAGTCCAGGATTATCGCCTATCCGAGAGTAACCCGTACGGAAGTCCGGCCGAGGTTTCCGCCACGGCCTCAAACGATGTGCGCAGGGTTCCCAAGCCCACCATCCGGGTGCCACTTGGTACACCGTGCCACTGCCTACCGCATCACGGTCCACCTCTCAGGTCAGCACCATGCACGGCCTCCAGCATTACTATAAACACCAGAAACTACTTGCAACTCCTGGACCGAGTACTACGCGATTAATAGGCCGAGCGGGGTCATATTTCAGGGCCCAGCATGTGGTAGTATCTAGTCTTGGATTACATACACGGAACTCAGTTCCTAAGGACGGTTCCAATGAAACAACCCGCCATGTACTCTTACACAGCCTTTCACCGGTACCTTTACCAAATCAAGTTCAACGCACAACCCTTGCTCATCAAACACATTTCACAATTCTGTTCATCTCCTAGATGACAAACCATACACAACTCTAAGCATAGCATGCATAGCAGGATAAGGCACATCATAGCTCAAGCAACTACCAGGTATGCTAGGTTGCAAGGTTTGGCTATTTACTGTGACAAGGTTAAGTCATGCAAAGGAAGTGGGTTCAGCTATCGTGGCAAAAGCAGTTGAAGCATTTGATCTTAAATGCAATAAATAGGTGCAGGAGCAAGAACATGGGAGTTATCGGAATGATCAAAGGGGTTGCTTGCCTTGTTGCTCAGAGGAGGAACGATATCCGTCAGACGGATATTCGGTGGAATCCGGGGGTGCGGAGCCTACCGAAAAGAATGGCAACATTCAATAACAATCATATGCACTCAAAATGATGCATGAGCATAGCATGAGAATGCAAGGTGATAAGTTATTATTTTCAACATGTATTAGGTTTAGAGTTGATTTGAATCACATTCGAATAACAATTCAAACGGGGTATTCTCGGATACCGGTTTAATTGATTCGACCTGATGCTCAGATCAACTTGATGTTAACATGCATGAAATGTCATGCTATGATACTGATTTTTAATTAGGGCAGTGTGTGATCATTGCATATATAATGAAATTTGAATATTTTTGCAAATTCCATTTATAAAGTGATTAAAAGAATTGAATTATTCCTTATTTCACAATTTAGGGTTCTGTAACTTTTTCAAACATGGTTGAAAATAGCATAATCAGAATCCTTGAATTTTTTGATACTTTTTCATATATAAATTATTTTCATTGGAGTTACAGATTAATTTCTATGATTTTTACAAATTTCAGCAATTTCCTGAATTAGTTTTAAACTGGAAATTCTATTTATTGCCTCAGGCTGACGTCAACAGGTCAGCCGACCTGTTCAGGTCAAACCTGACAGGGGGGCCCCACTGGTCAACCTCTCCAGGACTAATCCCGCGCTGACCAGCCCCTAATTGGGGTTTGACCAGGCGTGGGGCCCTCTGGCAGCGACTGAGGGGAGGGCGATTACGCCCTAATGGTCAGCCACGTCGACGCCCACCGGAGGGTGGTCGCCGGCGACCAAGCCCGCGGCGGAGGGCTCGCCGGAGGCGACCTAGACGGCGCTGCACAGCACCAAAACGCACGTGGTTGGCAGCTACAGCATGCTCGCGAAGGGGCCGATCTGGCAGGACCATCTGGGGAGGCTAGGGTCGTCGGAAGAGGCGTCGGCGACGAGCCGGAGCGGCGGCCGAAGCTCGGCCTTCTATACGGGGCGGTTCTAGGGCACGGGGAGGGCAGCTGGAGGGCTCGACACGCTCCTGGAGGCTCCAGGAGCTCGAATCCTAGCTCGGGCGCGTGGATCAGTCACCACAGCAACGGCAGCGACATGGCCGGCGGCGAGAAGCTCTCGGCCTTGGTGGGGAACTACGATACGATGCACGGGAGAGCGTTGGGCGAGAGGGGAAATGACGACGAGCTCACGGCGGTTCCGATGGTGCTGAAGAGGGGCTCGGGGATGCGCCGGAGGGAGCGAATCGACGGGAGAGGTCCGGCGGCCGGAGGTGGAAGACGACGGTGATGCGGGCGTTGCAGGGCTCGAGGAAGCTTGAGCTTCTGCAGAGATGACCTGGGCGACGAGGCGGAGCTAATGGCATGCTCTGGGAGGGGATCCTATGGCCAGGGGCACGGGCAGCTCGAGCTCGAGCTTGGCTCTAATGGCGGCAGCAAGGAGGAGGAGGAGATCCGGGAGGAGGAGGAGAACCGAGGCGGGGAATGGATAGAGGAGGCTCTGGGGAGCTTATCCCCGTCGTCGCCAGCGCGAGGCGGCGGCCAGGCAGGCACGCAGGTGCGTGGCCGCGGCGGAGGCGGCGGCGGCTACCTCCTGCTGCCTACTGGCGCGAGGGAGGGGACGAGCGAGGGAGATGGGCCGGGCCAGGCTTGGGTGACAGGTAAGTTTTTTTCCATTTTCTCTGTTTTTGTTTTTCTGTTTTGCTAATTATTGTTTTGCCAATTAATTCAGCTCCAAAACAAAAATTAAAAACTATTTTAGACCTCCTGAAATATTTGTTATAATATCCCCAACCATTTCCATGGTTTTCAACATTTTTGGAAAATTATAGTTTCTGATTTCAATTTTTAAATTTGAAACCAGTGGCTTTTGCATTAATTTAAAAAGCTTAAGGTGTCAAGGAAATAGTTTTCTCCAATGCTCATTTACTTTTATGATTTATCAGAAAGTTTGAAAATTTCTTGAGGCCATTTTGGGTTCATTGATTTTGAACTAGTTTGAGATTTCCTTTAATTGAAATGGTGGCTAGGGTTTTGAGTATTTCCTTTGCCACTTTGTTGTTTTTGTTGAAACTTCTTAGATGCAAATGCAAAGAAGACATGAGCACAATGCTATCTTGCTTAAGGGTTAGGGATGTGACAACTCACCCCCACTCAAAAGAATCTCGTCCCGAGATTTAGGAGTCGTCGGGAATAACGCAGGATACTCAAGTCGGAGACGATCCTCTCTTTCCCAAGTTGCCTCCTTTTCAGAATGATTTGACCATTGAACTTTAAGAAACTTGAGGTTTCGACGTCGAGTGCTACGCTCAGCTTGATCAAGAATACGCACAGGGTATTCTCGGTAAGAAAGGTTATCTTGTAGATCAAGCGTAATCAGCTTGATCACATGCACTCCGTTCACGACAATGTCACAACGGTATACCTTCGAGACGTGCATATCGGAGCGGTACAAGTTGATGCGGTGTAGGTGAACATAGGTCGTCGTGGACGTAGTGGAAGTAGTGGTACACGGGTCTTCGCGTCGGTAGTCGTACACTGTTCGCGAAGAACTTGATGAGTCTGATGTCCTTTTGAGTCGTGGTCGACATAGTTGCACTCGCAAACTTCAGGACGGCCGTAGAGGTTCAGGTCTAGCAAGGCTTGCGTCCATGCATTTGATCTCGACGTAACTGAGCGTACTGGTCTCACGTAGAGAACTTGGTGTGCTCCACAACAAAACTTCCCACAAGGCTTCGGGAAACCAATTTCCAAAGGACAAAATGAACTGGTTGCAACCCTCGATAGGGAACTTGCGCAGATGTGCTCACAGGAGCCATGGTGGAACTTGGGCAGGGGCCACCGAAACAACGGAGGCGACGAGCTCGAGGTCCTATTCGCGGGTCAAGGCGGCGTGCATGGTACAGGAGGAGCTAATTCAAGCAAGCAACAGCAAGCAAGCAGGCAACAGCAAGCAGCAAGCAGGCAATAGCAGCAAGCAGGCACAACAACAGCAGCAAGCAATGCAACAGCTACAGGCAACAGCGACAGCAGCAGGCAACGCAACAACTACTAGGCCACAAGAAGCAACAGCGACAGCAGCAAGCATCAGCGACAGCAAGCAACGCGACAGCAAGCAAGCAACGCAATAGCACGCAAGCAGCGACATGAAGCAAGCAACATCGACAGCAAGCAGCGACAGCAAGCAACAACGGCAATGGTCGGTGCGGGAGGAGGAGCTCGGCATAGGGCCTCGGGTGGCTAAACCAGGTAGTCGCCGACGGCGACCTCGGGCTGCTCCGGCGAGGCGTGGTCCGACGAGGGGCTAGGGAGGCGCGACTGGAGGAGCCAGGCAGCGACGGCGTGCTCGTCTTCGGCAGGGAGGCGGTGGCGAGTTCCTTGCGGCAGGGCGACACAGTGGCAGCGAGGGAGGCGAGGTAGGGCTACCCTGGGAAGGGCTGCTGGGACCTGGGGCTGCGCTGGGTGCCTTGATCGGTGGGGAGGTCGACCTTAACGGGAGGGGCACAGGAAAGATGGAGGGCGACGCGGGAGCAGGGAGAAACGAGGGGGAATCGGGGAAGAGGCTGGGGCGCTCGTTCGTGGGAGGAGGGTCGTTCGTGGGAGGAGGGAGGAAGCGGCGCTGGAGGAGGAGACGGAGATGGGATCGCGCCAATTCCTCCCTGGACTAGGTTAGGAGGGAGACCGCTTGGGCCTTACACCAATGAATGCCTTGCACACAAAAAATAGCCAGCTATAAAAGAAAATACCACAACCAAAAGAAAAAGAATTTAAACTAAAACAAAATACTTTTGGGCTCCTTAAAACATGCTCCAACTTAAAAAAAATAGATTGGGATCTTTTGAAGAATAAAAATAAAACCCTTCCAAATAAAGTTAGGCGCAGGTTTTAAATAAAACAAAAGGGAAAAATATAAAGTTGAAACCAGAGGGTTGCCCCAAAAATAATAGGAGTATTTTTTTAAAATAGGAGGAACATTTTATTTAGGCAAAAACAGAAACTGGAATTGCCTCAAAAGAATTAGGAGAGGAGAGAAGAGTTTCCTATTGCACTAAAGACTCTGAGCGCACTTGAAGAAATCACAACTCAAAACACACACAAGCAACAGATGATGCAAGATGCCATGATGCAAACTAAATGATGTTGCAATTGGATCAACCACGAACTCATTACCATCACAATGTTGCCAAACAAGGAAATAATAACAAAAGGGGGAAGAATTGCATTGGGGCTGTCACAACTCTCCTACACTACAAGAGGATCTCGACCCGAGATCCAAGAATGAACGAGGAAGAGGATGAGAAAGAAGAAGTAAAACTTAATTGCTTCTTTGACAAACGAGTGAAACCAACGATCCTTGAAGGTTGCAATGCGATGAGGAATGATATGAGAAACAAGCAAGAATTCACGGAAAATTTCCACAGCACTTCGGTAGGAAAAGGAGAGAAAAAATTCGATAAGATGGGAGAATTAGACAAGATTCAAAACAAACAACTAAATAGAACAAGTGAACACCATGATCTTGATAGAACAACCTGATAGACCCAAAAGAGCAACATCACCATGCCTCCGGAACAAGAGAATATTAACTAGCTCATACGGAAGAAGAGAATGAAGAAAAGAATGACAACTATTATCGCAAATGAACTTGGCAAGCATCCTTGCAAGAAGAATTGAACGGAGTTGTTGGAAAAACAACAACAAAAAGAACAAGATAGTAGTGAACTTGAGAAAATCATCTCAACATTTATGAGGTGACAACCAACCACTAAAAGAAACAAGGATAGTTGAAAGCAAAGATATCAAAACTTCTTACACCAAAAGGGTGCATCGGGAACTTGGGAAAGGCTTTAGTTGAAAACTAAACCAAGATACTCAACCCAGAAATCATGAGTTGAAAATTATCTCATGAACTAGAATTGGTGGATTTAATTATCTCATTCTTGAAAGGAAAACTCTTCAAGGCTCCTACACTAACAAGAATGCTATAATACCACCTCAATGGATGTAGGAGGAACAACTGCACTGGAAATGCGAGAGAAAGAATACTTCAGGAACTCCAACAGGAATCTTGAAGAACACTTTGAGAAAAAAAATAAAAAAAATCACATCCTTGAAGAACCACCATGACGAATCTCCGTATCAAAAGGATGATGCAAGATAAGAAGGATGAAAGAATAAGATTGAAGCCTTGCAAAGACTTCGATGAAGCATCACGAATAGATACTTGAGAAAACTTGGAACTCCAGAAAAGATAAGATAAGAACACTTGAGAAAAAGGAATTGATATCATGAGCCACTCCGGACGAACAATTGGGATCACTTTGATGTAACAAGAATAAGAATTATGTTATGCTCATCCTTCATCAAATTAAATTGATGACAAACAACGGATTAAGCATACGTATTCCTCTTGAAAGAATCTTGAAGAGACAGAGAGATAAGCACTACTTGAAGCATAATTGAACGACGCACCGGTAAGAATTCACAATTGAATGGGAACACCATGAATTAATGGAGATACATGAGAAAGAAGAGATCGTAAGCCACCTGAGAGAAAACTTTGAACAAGGCGCCGGAATAATTGAGAGACGAACGAAGAGACAACAATTGAGAAGAATTTGAGGATGAAAGCTGAAACGTGAGAACGAAGAATCTTCTAAAATGATGGCCTTCGGAGGATCGAGAATGAAAACAACTCAGACAAGCACCGAATAGCAAGAAAGGGATTACTCATGATTGAAAACAATTAGGATGATGGCACTAAGATGAAATGATGGAAAATGGACCAAGATTTCATAGAAACACTCCTTCGGTCTTCCAAACTAAAAACATGGCAAAAGCACCATCACGAGAAACAGAGACACTCCGGAATAATGAAGAATGAAAGTTTGAGCCAAATAAGAGAATTAATTAAAATTGATCTTGAAAAAAGAATATGACTGATGAAATTCATACTACGTCGTAGTTGAAAAGAATTAATGATCTCCGAGAAAAGATTAAAAGAGCCAGGAAAGATCCTGGGAAAGAACATGTGGGTTATGAGCCCACTCAAAAGAAACCACCGTAGAAAAGATTGCTCAGAAGGGAGATATTGCGCCGGTACAAAGAAAACTAGATGAGGTTGAGCACCTCGAAATAAGTGAAAGAATTGAAAACAAGAAACTTCTGAGATAACTTCAACACTCCAGCTAGAATAGAGATGGAATAATAACAAGAGAGGGTGATAAGAATTTTCACATGGGAAGAATTACAAGGATGAATAGGATTTGATGAACACGAATAACTGAATTGAATTCACCGGTAAGATAACAAGATTGAGCAAATATGACACAAATATCTTGAGAATCTTCACAATGAATCACCGGATACCACATGGAAGTAAAGATAGCGGAAGCAATAATGAATTGAAATGGGCTTGGATGAAAATTGAATCACTGAAGAAAAGGGCGGGAGGGCGGGGAAAACAAAGACAACTTGGGACAGATGAGACAACTTCGGAAAGAAATGAGAGAATGATCTTGCAAAATTATAGAGGATAGAATTTACTTGGAGAGAAACACACCGGGTGGAAAAGAATTGATATGATGACTCCTGTTTTCAAGAATTGAAAAGACACTTGATTGAGCAAAAGAATTAAGCAGTATTCCCATAGAAATATGAGAACAGCTCTTGGAAAGATATGAAATCACCATTTAACATCGAAACAACTCGAATTACCATATTCAACAAAACAAAGGACGTGGCTTATGAAACAAGCCAGAACGAACTCATGAGAAAGATTTCATCTGATATTTTCGTGGACAGGATCGCACAGGCTCGATCCTTACAGTAGCCATCAAGTGCAAGACAGTGCACCCGACATACCAAGCGTGCCCGAATCGTATCAAGCTACAAGGACTCTTTAAGACACAACGTGAACCTCTATAAGACGATCGTCAACAAATGAATCCACTAGATGTCGAACCCCAACCTAACATCATGCATTTGTTGGAAGATTGTCCTATAAGTAACTACTTGAATTCCCGCCTAAGAACTCCCGAAATTTCTGGCCATGCAATCTGGTCCACGGATACAAGGTGTAATATATCACTCAACTCCTATACTAACCCGTCGAGTGTATCACATCCGTCAACACACAACCAGAATCTCGGACCTTCATCTACTACAAACCCTCGTGATCACAATGATACAAAGTATGGTAGTACTCCCGAACAATCTGCACAAGTACTGGAGACATCGGGGTTATCTCGCCACTACAAGTATTGAAGCAATTACGAACATCCTTCGTTCTGAGATACTAAGAAATATGAATGATAGCGATGTGCTCGAGAATCCCCTGGAGCTCAACTCCCCGGAAGAAATCAAGTCAGACAGGAGGCACCAAGACAGAACTCCGTCACATCGACATCATATAGATTCCAAAAATATCCGCGTGATCCTAAAAACATTTTGAGTGAGAAGAGGAGTAGAATTAAAATATTACGTCAATATTCCTCACCATAGCATAGAAGAGGAGAAAAAAGAATCATACTCTCCGATATATAACTAGACTCAAAGTAGTTTTTCACTAGACTCGACTCGGCCAAGTTCGATCAATCAAGGGGGCTCCTAGGTCGGTACTGCTCTGATACCAACTTGTCACGCCCAAGATGCAATCCTATCCTCAATTTGGCACGAGAGCCTCATTAGGGACAGAAGCGCATCTCGTCGTTTCGCAAGAATGGATATCGTTACAAGTACATGTACTGAAAAGAAGAGATATATAGAATTGGCTTACACTCGCCACAAGCTACATTAGAGTCACATCAATACAATACGTAATCATCATTAAGAAGAGCAGGGTCCGACTACGGATGAAAACAAAGGAGAGAAGAAGAAGGACGCCCATCATTGCTATCCCAGGTTGCCGACCTGGAACCCATCCTAGATCGATGATGAAGAAGAAGAAGAAGCAACTCCAAATGAACAATCAACGCGCTCGCGTCAAGTAACCTTTACATGTAACTGCAACTGGTGTTGTAGTAACCTGTGAGCCACAGGGGACTCAGCAATCTCATTTCCAAAGGTATCAAGACTAGCAAAGCTTGATAGGTGTGGTATGGTTAAGTGGTGACGCTGCAGCAAGCGACTAAGCATATATAAGGTGGCTAAACTTACGAGTACAAGAAATAAGAGGTGAAAGATCTACGCATAACGAACATGAACTACTGATGATCAAATGAATGATCCTGAACACCTACCTACGTCAGACATAACCCCACTATGTCCTCAATCGGAGAAGGAACTCATGAAAGAGACAGTCAAGGTTACGCACATAGTTGGCTTATTTTAATTAAGTTAACTTAAAGTTATCTAGAACCAGTGTTAAACAAAGTTTCCACGTTGCCACATAACCGCGGGCCTGGCTTTCCGAAAAGATTTAACCCTACAGGGTTGCTCCAACTAGTCCATCACAAATTACCACAAGCCGCATAGAAACCCTCGATCATGAAGCTCGCAATCTCGCGGACTCCTTAGTGGAAAACCTCAACTCTAAAATTACCCAAAGCATCACCAGAATCCCGATGCACAAGATATCTCGTCAAAGGTAAAACTAATCCAGCAAGGCCACCCGGTGTATCGACGAACCCGATAGGAGCCGCGTATCTCGTTCTCAGGACACATCATCTATGCATAGTGGACGGTAGCCAAACCTCGAGTTGCCCCGAGGTGGCACCGCCGACTGCTAGGTGGGTGGACCAACACTCATGCGGAGCACTGGCCCGGGGGTTGATTAATTACTCCGCGGGTGCCGGCGGGTCCCTATGCAATTTTATTAGTTATTAGGCAAATGTGAAACCAAAGTTGGGCCTTGCAAGACTAGCCTTAATCTAAAACTAATTATTAAGGGGTCCCCATAACAACCCAGACCGTGTTAGGAGCGCTCATTTATGGAACATAACACAGGTAGCCGAAACTAAGGGGGCAAAGATGGAACAAAACACCAGGCTAGAAAGGCTGAGCCTTCCACCTTTTACCAACTATATAGTTCCATTAAATTAAATAACATTTAATAGGGTGATATAACAAGGAACCCATGTTATCACATGGAAGCAACTGCACCAGCAACTAGCAACGCTAACACACGGTTAAGCAAGCAGTAACATAGCCAATCAGTGGTTTCCTAGGTTGTGAACAGGTTGAAGGTTTTCATGGCATTGTTGAGATGCTGATATTTAACATGTGGTAGGCACCGAGACATGGCGACAGAAACGATAATACTAGCATGGCAATGATAGTAATGGTATCTGGGGAAATGGTCATCTTGCCTGAGATCCCGCTTGGAAGAAGAACAACTCCGTGACGCAGACGAACCGATGTACTCAAACGGTTCCTCACTTTCCGACACGCTTGCAGAACTCTATCGAGACGGAGGAAACCGGAAACAAACATCAACACAGATATTCACCACGCAAATGGATGACATGATGCACACCCTAATATGATGCATGATCAGATCAAAATGCAAGGCATGGCATGACAATTCACCTCACACAAACACTACACATTAAGTGAAGCTCGATATGGAACGAGTTGCATATCGACGAAACTCTACATTTTATTGTTTAGTTCACTCCCGTTTAGGAACACGGCAATATTAAATGTTGTTACATAGGCAAGAGGTGAAGCATGTGATTCTACATGTCATCCTAGTCGGTTAACACGTGGAACATGGAACGGAGCTACGGTTACAAGAGACATGCAACACATGCCATTATGCCAAGAATGTGACATGCGTGCGAGTTCATAACAACACTGGCAAGAAGAAAAAGAAGCATGTGTAGCCACATATATGGTGCAATCATACGGTTCATCTCATACATCACATGCACTCGATTCATGACAACATTCCAACGGTATACCTTCGACGCGTGCATATCGGAGCGGTACGAGTTGATGAAGTGTAGGTGAACATAGGTCGTCGTGAAAGTAGTGGAAGTAGTGGTACACGGGTCTTCGCGTCGGTGGTCATACACTGTTCGCGAAGAACTTGATGAGTCTGATGTCCTTTCGAGTCGTGGTGGACGTAGTTGCACTCGCAAACTTCAGGACGGCCGTAGAGGTTCGGGTCTAGCAAGGCTTCCGTCCATGCATGCGATCTCGACGTAACCGAGGATACTGGTCTCACGCAGAGAAATTGACGTGCTCCACAACAAAACTTCCGACAAGGCTTCGGGCAACCAATTTCCAAATGACAAAATGAACTGGTTGCAACCCTCGATAGGGAACTTGCGCAGATGTGCTCACGGGAGCCATGGTGGAACTTGGGCAGGGGCCACCGAAACAACAGAGGCGACGAGCTCGAGGTCCTACTGGCGGGTCAAGGCAGCGGGCATGGTACAACAGCGGCTAACACAAGCAAGCAACAGCAAGCAAGCAGGCAACAACAAGCAGCAAGCAGGCAACAGCAGGAAGCAGGCACAACAACAGCAGCAAGCAACGCAACAGCTACAGGCAACAGCGACAGCAACAAGCAACGCAACAGCTAGCAAGCCATAGCAAGCAAAAGTGACAGTAGCAAGCATCAGCGACAACAAGCAACGCGACAGCAAGCAAGCAACGCAACAGCAAACAAGCAGCGACAGCAAGCAAGCAACATTGACAGCAAGCAGGAACAGCAGCAACGGTTGGCGCAGGAGGAGGAGCTCGGCACAGGGCCTCGGGTGGCTGAACCAGGTAGTCACCGACGGCGGCCTCAGGCTGCTCCGACGAAGCGCGCTCCGACGAGGGGCTTGGGTGGCGCGGCTGGAGGAGCCAGGCGGCAACGACGTTTTCGTCTTCGGAAGGGAGGCAGCGGCGAGTTCCTTGCGGCAGGGCGACGCAGTGGCGGCGAGGGAGGCGAGGCAGGGCTACCCTGGGAAGGGCTGCTCGGACCTGGGGCTGTGCTGGGTTCCTTCGGCGGCGGGGAGGAGGAGAGGGAGATGGGATCGAGCCAATTCCTCCCTGGACTAGGTTAGGAGGGAGACCGCTTGGGCCTTGGGCCGGCTGGAGGCGAAATGGCCGGTTGGGCTACTCCTTACACCAAAAAATGCCTTGCACACAAAAAATAGCCAGCTATAAAAGAAAATACCACAACCAAAAGAAAAAAATTTAAACTAAAACAAAATACTTTTGGGCTCCTTAAAACATGCTCCAACTTATAAAAAATATATTGGGATCTTTTGAAGAATAAAAATAAAACCCTTCCAAATAAAGTTAGGCGCAGGTTTTAAATACAACAAAAGGGAAAAATATAAAGTTAAAACGAGAGGGTTGCCCCAAAAATAATAGGAGTATTTTTTTTAAAGAGGAGGAACATTTTATTTAGGCAAAAACAGAAACTGGAATTGCCTCAAAAGAATTAGGAGAGGAGAGAAGAGTTTCCTATTGCACTAAAGACTCTGAGCGCACTTGAAGAAATCACAACTCAAAACAGACACAAGCAACAGATGATGCAAGATGCCATGATGCAAACTAAATGATGTTGCAATTGGATCAACCACGAACTCATTACCATCACAATGTTGCCACACAAGGAAATAATAACAAAAGGGGGAAGAATTGCATTGGGGCTCTCACAACCGGATACCGGGGAGGTTGTATCGAGGGAGGTCCCCCCCTCGTGCTGAAGACTACAGCCGGGGGTGACGACATTATGGCCGAGGTTAACACTTCTGCCACAAAGGACCAGGAGGATGAACTCCTCCTGGTGACAAAGGAGGGAGGGCTCTGACCTTGTGGGTCTCCTTCGAAGAAAATTCCGGAGGGTTCTCCCACTTCGGCGCCATCGGTAGTAGTCTCTCCGCGAAGGGAGACTGCTATGGCGCATCGGCAGTCATCCACGATGGAGCAGCTCTGAATGGATGGCCTAACATAAGAGAGGAAGGTTTCAATGATCCTTCCATTCTTGCATAATTCCACACTCAAAGCATTCAGTCAATTGAAAACAGTCTGAAAGAATCTTTCTACGTACTACTAGCAGGCATCAAGGTAATCCGCATACTTCTCATTTTGTAAATATACATAGTCTAAAAGCAGTAATATGCCTAGTAACCCCGAACCCTCTGTGAGTTTTAAAAACTCATGTGCGGGTCAGAATAGTTCAGAAAGAAGTGTGTATATCCCCCAATTGTTTGGTAGGTTGATGCGGAACACCATAGTAAAGGATTTCGAATTTTTTTGAAAACTTATAAAAGTTTCAACTTTTTTGTAGGCTTCTACATTAACCCCAAACCCCAACTCCGTGGAGTTGGTGGAAATGAATCGGAAACTGAAGGTTTATGAATAGGAGTTGGACCGCATCAAAAGCGTTTTGAAGACGCTCAAAGTAAGTGTGCAAGCTTTAGTTCTCTCATTGGATTATTTGTTATCTTTGTCTCTACGTGTTTGTTGTTTCAATGAATACCACAGTTGTTGTTGCTGGCGTTTATCAGCTTAAAGCCAAACTAGGCAACGCCAAGCAAGAGGCCGCCTAACAGAAGGCGGTAGCTACAAAGACGAAAGCTGCTAGTGAAAAATCCAAAGCTCGGGTTAGTGAAGTTCAAGAAGAGCTTAAGGAGGCCATCATGAAGAATGAGGCCCTTGAGGAGAAAGAAAAAGAAAAAAACAACCACACTGACGTTGGTCACCACCACACTCCAAGAAGCGTGGAAGGAGGCACACAATCTTTCGAAACAGGTCCAGCAAATCAAGCAGATCGTAGATGGTAAGCGATATTTACTACAGTGTACATTTGGCGGACAAAGATTCGCATTGCTTACTCAAATATGGATTTCTCTAGGTGCGATTGTAGATCTTTCGATCAGTGCAAAGAACCTGAGAAGTACTATCCTTGAGTAAAAATCATATCATATAAAAGTGGTTGTATAATACAATGCCTTAATTTTTGCATGGTAGACCATGGATTTTTAATAGCAACTCTTGTTTTTTTAGTTTTCATATTGAGAGTTTCCAGTCATCGGCCTCAGCTCCCCGCCTGAGACTACCGGGGGTAGTTCCGGCTTCTGCATTGTTACCTTTAAACAACGTATTGGCACCCTGAGGTAGTATTGTGCGAGAAAACTAGTCAATCAGACTATTCGGCTTACGCTTTCATTTAACCATAAGAGCTTGACTGCGGGTGCTAAGTGGAACCTTGTTGTGTTATTTGGCCAATGCCAGTGTGTCAAAACTTTTAATCACTATGTATGGATGATTTCAAACCTTTCGCAGAACACGATGAACCCCGAGCGGTTCTTTAGTTTTACACTTGTTATCAGTGTACTAAAGTTTGGGTCTTTAGTACCCCATACTTGTGCACGGGTAGTTGTAGCCACACCAGCAGCAAGGCCTACCAGCGGACAGCTGAAGGCAAATACCAAGATGTCAAAACGTTCAAGTCAACAACCAGAAGTCAGAAGACCAAACAATGGGATCTCGGTAAGATCCTTGCCGGGGTAGCTAGCGGAGCCCCAACAAGATGTGCACCCAGCAAGATCCCACCAACCTGCCACTGCTCCAGCGCAGCAACCAGCTGTCATTCCTCCTGGATACGTTCCATGGCACTAGCAATGGAGGGGGTTAAGTGGTGTCGATGGGACGGAGTCCTGCCCCGCAGAAGGTCAAGGACGCCTGACGGAGCATTTAATGCGTTTGTCTTGAGACGTCAGTAAACACTGTAAACTGTGCATCCTATGTGTGCCCTGTTCGCCACTGTTGGTGAGACCTTCAACATATAAAAGGAGGCCCAAGACGTAGCTACTCTAGGGGGGTTGGACTCTAGGTTTTTAGACTCTCAGAAAGGGAGGCTTCTGATCCAGTTAGTGTACGTACTGCTGTGTCCCACATAGCGCTCCTGTAGCCAGAGCAAAAGAACACTGAATAAACCTAAAGCAGGAGTATGGTTTTACGCTTCTCAGCGGCCTGAACCTGGGTAAAATCCCCTCGCGTTGATCATTGGTTTTGATCTTGGTGCATCCCTCTCTCCCCGTCAAACCGTAAAGGAATCCATGCGATCCCATAGGTGTCGTACCTCGACACTTGTCTTCGGATCACAAACTAGTTCCCGCTTATCGTGTCGGTCAATTTTTCTCTTTCCCCACTGATGTACTTAACCAGACTAGCTAGAAATACAATCATAGTGGTCCTCCTTTTAACCTTTCAGTCGAACTAGCGGAACGTAAATGGGTAAATACACGAGCGGGGCAACCCAACATTTGACCAAAGACATAATTCATGACCGATGTGTATACCGCAAATCCAAGAGTCCGCGCATGTGAAATCCCAAATAGTATTGCAATGGTTTGAACGGGTGGTCATGACGGCCAAGCCCCCCGTCAATTCGTCTGATACCACAGATATGCATGAAAACAAGCTTGTATATGTGTTCGAGAAACGGTTCGGAAAAAACAGGAAGCAAAAAGTCATGGCAAAGCTCGTAAAACACAAAGAGCATTCCTTACTTCCAAAAATTTTAATTGTATAATTCAGATTCAACAAACAGCTTGTATATATAGATGAATAAAAGTGTATAGAGTAGAGATTTACACATAGTTTCGTATAACTAGCTTGATGTTCCTATAAGCACCCTTTTGCACGTCTACGCCTTCCCTCTCTAGAGAATACTCCTTCGACATGAGAGAACTTCAATGAACAGCTCTTATGAACAATGGCGGTCTTGAGAGGCCACCGATGTGTGGGTGTGCTTATCACAGAGATCGGTCCTTGATGGTACCTACATACTACCTTCGTCTAGAAATACTTATCACATGAATGGGTGAATCTAGATGTATTTTAGTTTTAGACATATCCATTTTTATCAATTTGTGCGACAAGTAATTCCGGACGGAGGGAGTATGTCTGAAGACTATACAAGCCATGATTTGGGTTATCCAATCAATAAGTTGTATATTATTATTCCTCATAGCTGATTATGGTATCTTGAGCGCAAAGTTGTGTCTTCGAGGTACATACTTTGCTGGAGGCAAGGTGCTTCTATGAGGAGCGTATCCCTATTTAGTTATCGTGGTATGTGACTGCGACTGGGCGCAAGCCGGTTTATGCTTGTAACGCCCAAGATGCGGTCCTATACTTATTTGGCGCGAGGGCCTCGACGTGGATAGAAACGCATCTCGTTGTTTCGCAAGAATGGATATCATTACCAGTACATGTACTGAAAAGATAAGTATAAGGAGTTGGCTTACACTTGCAACAAGCTACATCAGATTCACATCAGTACAATACATACAATCAGCACGAAGAAGAGAAGGGTCCGTCTACGGACGAAAACAAACGATAAAAGAATGACGTCCATCCTAGCTATTCCAGGCTGCCGGCCTCGAACCCATACCTGATCGATGAAGAAGAAGAAAAAGAAGAAACGCCAAATAGCACAATCAACACGTTCACGTCAAAGTAACTCTTTACCTATACCTGCAACTGGTGTTGTAGTAAACTCTGAGCCACACGGACTCAGCAATCTCATTTCCAAAGGTATCAAGACTATCAAAGCTTAATGGGTGAGGTATGGTTAAGTGGGAAGGCTACAGCAAACGACTAAGCATTTATTTAAGGTGGCTAACTTACGAATACAAGAATAAGAGGGAGGGTGATCTGCACATAGCGGACGTGAACTACTGATGATCAAACGAATGATCCTGAACACCTACTTATGTCAGACATAACCCCACCATATTCTCGATTGGAGAAGGAGCTGACGAAAGAGACAATCACGGTTACACACTTAGTTGGCAAGTTTTAGTTAAGCTCACTTCAAGTTATCTATGACCGGATGTTAAACAAAGTTTCCACGTTGCCACATAACCGTGGGCACGGCTTTCCGAAAGATTTAACCTTGCGGGGGTCCTCCAACTAGTCCATCACAAACTACCACACGCTGCGCCCTAATGACCTCGATCAGGAAAACCCGTGATCTCCCCGGGTTCCTATTGAAAAACCTCCACCTCGAGATAACCCAAAGCATCCTCGGAATTCCTCGCACAAGACGCTCGAGAAAGGTAAAACAACTCCAGCAAGGCCGCCCGACATGTCGACAATCCAGATAAGATCCACGTATCTCGTTCTCAGGACACGACGGATAAGCAAAGCCTATGGTGGCCTGATATACATCTCCTGAGTTGCCCGGACACATCGGGTTCCTGACGCCCTATGTTTTTCACTATTATCAGAATTATTATGTTGGGAAAGACAGTACTAATGTTGGGCCTTGCCAGACGAGCTTTATCCCAAAACAAGAATCTAGGGGGTCCCCATAACAACCCCAAGCATGTTAGGAGTGCTCATTTATGGAATATAACACAAGCAGCCGAAACTAAGGCGGCAAAGGTGGAACAAAACAGCAGGCTGCAAAGGCCGAGTCTTCCACCTTTTACCAAGTATACAGGTGCATTAAGTTAATAGCATTAATAGGATGATATAACAAGGAATCCATGTTATCACATGGAAGCAATTACACCTGAAACTAGCAATGCTATCCAATAGTTAAGCAATCGGTAACATAGCCAATCAGTGGTTTGCTAGGTTTTGATCAGGTTGAAGGTTTGCATGGCAATGTTGAGAGGCTGACATTTAAGTGGTAATGATAGTAATGATCTCTGGGGAAATTATCATCTTTCTTGTGATCCCGCTTGGAAGAAGAACGACTCGGTGCAGCAGACGAACCGACGTAGTCGAACAGATCCTCACATTCTGACACGCCTGTGGAACTCTATCGAGATGAAGCAAAGCGGAAACAAGAATCAACACGCAATATTAACCATGGGACATGAACGACATTATGCAATTCACATATGACGCATGATCAGTTTCAAATATGCAAGGCACGGCATGGCAATTCACGACAATCAAACGCTACACATTAAGTGAAGCTCAATATGCAACTCACTCCATATTGACGAAACTCCACATACAAATATTTAGTTTACTCCCAATTAGGTATACGGCAATATTAAATGTTGTTTAAACATGGCAGGGGTGAAGCACAATTAAACTACCTATCTAGGCATTATAAATGAGGCCGAAAACGACATATAGAATCTCCGAAACGACCCCATGCCTTACATTCGAATTTTGTCCAGATTTGTCCTAATTCTGTCCAGATTTGTCCTAATCACAGTTTATGTATGTTCACGTGATTCTACTCGTCATTCTAGTCCATTTAAATATATGGCTCATCTGGAACATAACTACAGTTAATTAACTACAGACTAAACCGTTTTTAACACATTGACATGCAAACCAATGCAAACAGCATGCTAAGCAGATTACAATATGCATGAAAGTTTGAAAATATTAATCTGCGCAAAATTCTAATGTTTTACATATCTAACTTGCCTCAATCCGATGCACGGATTAAAAGTTACGGACGGTTTAAAAACATGCTATTTTCTGAAATTCGCAAATTCGTTAAACGGAAAAATGAATCAGGCCGATTTCTCTCTATTAGGGTCAAACAGGGGTGGGCGTCGGATAACTAAAATCGCACCAGCGAGGCACAACGATCTGCTCACCTTGCAGGCCTCTTGGGCCGGTCGGTGGAAGAGGGTTGGCTGGATCGATTGCGGACCTCGTGCTGGGCCGCCTTGAGGTGCTCGAGAAGGAGGCCGGCTAGGCCAAGGGGTGGCCTGCCCACTCGGGTGCTGCGTCAACGAGGAGCGCTCTCGACGATCTGGATCTCGATCCATATCAAGAGCGAGGTAGCGGCGGCAGCGTCGAGTGATGCAACAGGAGGAGGGCGACACTACCGGTGGCACCGGTGCGGGAACCGAGGGCGGCCGCGGGATTCAGCGGCTTGCCGGCGGCGGCGTGGTGCTTGGGGTCGGCGAGCTACGCAGAGGCCCAACTCGGGACCCTCAGGAGCTCGGGGCTGGCCTTGCTCGTGCAGAGGTGGGGCAAGGCGAAGCGGGCCTGGATGGCCTGCTGCGGGCTCAGGTAGGCCCTGGCCGGCGGGAGGTGGGAGGGAGGAGTTAGGTTGGCGGTTGGCCAATGTTAGGCACGGAAATTGAGGAGGAGAGGGGATTTGTTGTCTATTTATAGACACGGGCTAGGGTTAACTATTTTGCTCGGTTTTCAGGTTGTTCGATCGTGATCCGACGGCTCCGATCAGAGGGGGTTGGCTCAGTCGGTTGCGGTGGCTGTGTAGAATGGGCTACGTGGGAAGAGAAGGAATGTTAGCGGCTCGTGCCAGAGTTTTTAAAACACCGAACATCTGACAATTAAACCGGCTATTGTGCCGCTATATAATAAATGGTACGAGCATCAAACGAGCTCCGATTGCGACGAAAATTGCCAGGCGACCCACCTACAACATATAAAGACCGCACACCAAGTTTCAACCCTATCCGAGAAAGTTGTATACACACTTTTAAAAACAAATATTTTAATGATGTCGCGGTGCGTGCGTGTGTGGTTCGACTCAACACAATCAACGACGGAAACGGAGAGAACCGGCAACTACTAACGGATGCAAGTTTTGAAAACTTTTAGCAACGGAGTGGCTATGCAATGCAGATGATGCGCATGATGCAATGATGAATGAGATACACAATCTAATCACACAGGGGCAACGGAATAAAAGGGGAATCTTCTGGAGCGTCGGTCTCGAAAAGTCACAACTCTCCTACACTAACAAAGATCTCCCCCCGAGATCTAAGAATGAAATGGGAAGAGGATGAGAAAAGGAAGAGGTAAAACTTAGTTGCTTCTTAACAAATGAGTGAAACCAACGATCCTTGAAGTTTGCAAGAAATAAAGAATGATATAAGGAACAAGAAAGAATTCAAACTAAAATTTCGGCAGCACTTCGGTAGGAAATGTGGAGATTTTTTTTGATAAGATGGAAATACATTGACAAGATTGACAACAAACCAACTAATTGAATAAGCAAGGAGAGAACATGATGTTGATAGAACAAGATGATTGACTGAAAAGAGCAACATCACACTGCCTCTGGAATAAAGAATAGAAACTAGATCATTGCGAAGAACGGACAGAGAGGGAAAAGACAACTTCCACCATAATTGAATTTGACAAGCAGCCTTGCAAGAAGAATTGAACGGAGTTGTTGGCAAACCAACAATGAAAAGAACACGCTTGTAGTGGACTTATGAAAACCAATCACAATTAATGAGGTGACAGATAGCCACTAACAGAATCAAGGATTGATTGAGAGCAACAAGATATGAAAACTTCTTACACCAAGAGGAAACATTGAAAATTTGGATTAACAATAATCACCACAATAGCAACAATCCTTAGGAAAATCTTTAGGTGAAATATAAACCAAGACAACTCAATGAAGAAACCATGGGTTGAAAGTATCTCATGATCATAAAATTGGTGGGTTTAAATATCTCATTCTTGAAACAAATTTTCTTCGAGACGGCTCCACTAACAAGAACACTATAACACCACCTCAAAGGATAAAGGAGGAAGAATTGCACTTTGAAATGCAAGAAAAGAATACTTGAGGTTCTCCCGCAAGAATCATGAAGAACCCCTTGAGAATGAAGAGATCATGATCGACCTAGAACAACTGAACAAGGCACCGGAATAATTGAGACACGAATGAAGAAACAACGATTGAGAAGAATTTGAGAATGATAGCTGAAAGCTTAGAATGAAGAAATCTTTTGAAATTAAGTCTGTAACACCCAAGATGCGATCCTATCCTTATTTTGGCGCGAGGGCCTCGACAGGGATAGAAGCACATCTCGTCGTTTCGCAAGAATGGATATCTTTACAAGTACATGTACTGAAGAGAAGAGTATATGGAATTGGCTTACACTCGCCACATGCTACATCAGAGTCACATCGGTACAATACATAAATATCACGAAGAAGAGGAGGGTCCGACTACGGACCAAAACCAACGATAAAAAACGACGTCCATCATTGTTGTCCCAGACTGCCAGCCTCGAACCCATCATAGATCGATGAAGAAGAAGAAGAAACTCCAAATGAACAGTCATCGTGCTCACGTATTAATATCCTTACCTGTACCTGCAACTGGTGTTGTAGTAATCTGTGAGCCACAGGGGACTCACCAATCTCATTTCCAAAGGTATCAATACTAGTAAAGCTTAATGGGTGAGATATGGTTAAGTGGTGATGCTGTAGCACATGACTAAGCATTTATTTAGTGGCTAACTTACGAGTATAAGAATAAGAGGGAGATAATCTACGTATAGCGGAGGTGAACTACTGGTGAGCAAATGAATGATCATGAACACCTACTTATGTTAGACATAACCCCACCGTGTCCTCGGTCGGAGAAGGAACTCATGAAAGAGACAATCACGGTTACGCACTCAGTTGGCAAGTTCTAATTAAGTTAACTTCAAGTTATATAGAACCGGATGTTAAACAAAGTTTCCACGTTGCCACATAACCGCGGGCACAACTTTCCGAAAGATTTAACCCTGCAAGGGTGCTCCAACTAGTCCATCCCAAATTACCACAAGCCGCATAGAAAACCTCAATCACGAAACTCGTGATCTCCTCGGATTCCTTAGTGGAAAACCTCAACTCTAAGAGTACCCAAAGTCTCACTGGAATCCCGATGCACAAGCTATTTCATCAAAGGTAAAACTAATCCAGCAAGGCCACCCGCCGTGTTGACCATCCCCATAGGAGCCGTGTATCTCGTTCTCAGGACACGACGGATAAGTGACGCGTACGGTGGCCTAGTAGAAATAACCCAAGTTGCCCTGGGTTTGCCCCGCATAGTGCTCTATGGTGGACCAACACTCATGAGGAGCACTGGCCCGGGGGTTGATTAAGTTTCCTCTGGTTAATTACTCCCTATGCGGTTCATTAGTTATTAGGCAAATAGTACCAACGTTGGGCCTTTTCAGACTAGTCTTAATCTAAAATGAATTATCAAGGGGTCCCCATAACAACCCCGATCATGTTAGGAGTGCTCATTTATGGAACATAACACTGATAGCCGAAACTAAGGGGGGCAAAGGTGGAACAAAACACCAGGCTAGAAAGTCGAGCCTTCCACCTTTAACCAAGGACATAGGTCCATTAAATTAAATAGCAATTAATAGGGTGATAAGACAAGGAACCCATGTTATCACATGGAAGCAATTGCACCTGCAACTAGCAACACTAACACATGGTTAAGAAAGCAGTAACATAGCCAATTAGTGGTTTGCTAGGTTGTGAACATGTTGAAGGTTTCATGGCAATGTTGAGAGGCTGACATTTAACACGTGGTAGGCCAGGAGACATAGCGATAGAAAGGATACAACTAGAATGGCATCATAGTAATGCTATCTAGGGAAATGATAATCTTGCCTGAGATCCCACTTGGAAGAAGAACAACTCCGTGAAGCAGTCGAACCGACGTTGTCAAACGGGTCCTCACATTCCGACACGCTTGCGGAACTCTATCGAGACGGAGCAAACCGGAAACAAGCATCGACAAATATATTCACCACGGCACATGCACGACATGATGTACAACCTAATATGATGCAGGATCAGTTCAATTATGCAAGGCATGTCATGGCAATTCACATCAAGCAAACACTACACATTAAGTGAAGCTCGATATACAACGAGTTGCATATCAACGAAACTCCACGTTTAATTGTTTAGTTCATTCCCGTTTAGGAACACAGCAATATTAAAATGTTGTTAACATGGCAAGGGGTGAAGCAATAATTAACTACCTATCTAGGCGTTTTAAATGAGGCCGGAAACGACATTTAGCATTTCCGAAGCGACCCCACGCGTTACATCCTAAATCTGCCAGATTTATCCTAACCACATTTTATGTTTGTTAAACAACAAAATAAAGTGTTTCACGTGATTTTACTCGTCGTTCTTGTCCATTTACATATATGGCTCAACTCCAACGGAGCTATGGTTAATTAACTACGACCTAAACCATTTTTAACATGCAGGCATGCAAATTGATGCAAACAGCACGCTAACAGCCTTAAACACACATCAGAGTTGGAAATTGTTAATCTATGCAAAATTCTAGTCAAGTTTCATATAGAACTTGTCTCGATCCAGTGCACGGTCTAAAAGCTACAGGTGTTTGAAAATCGATGCTTTTTCTGAAATTCACAAAATTCCTAGCAAAGACAAAAAACAATATAGGGCATATCCGGGATTTGAACCCACGACATGTGCGTGCTAGTTCGCTTGGTTTACCAGCTGCTAAAATCATAACAAGCAAGCAAAATAAAGCAGGCATAATTGTTTAGTTTATTCCCGTTTAGGAACACAACAATATTAAAATGTTGTTAACATGGCAAGGGGTGAAGCAATAATTAACTACCTATCTAGGCATTTTAAATGAGGTCGGAAACGAGATTTAGCATTTCCAAAGCGACCCCACGCGTTACATCCTAAATCTGCCAGATTTATCCTAACCACATTTCATGTTTGTTAAACAGCAAAATAAAGTGTTTCACGTGATTTTACTCGTTGTTCTAGTCCATTTACATATATGGATCAACTCCAACGGAGCTATGGTTAATTAACTACGACCTAAACCGTTTTTAACATGCCGGCATGCAAATTGATGCAAACAGCACTCTAACAGCCTTAAACACGCATCAGAGTTGGAAATTGTTAATCTATGCAAAATTCTAGTCAAGTTTCATATATAACTTGTCTCGATCCACTGCACGGTCTAAAAGCTACGGGTGTTTGAAAATCGATGCTTTTTCTGAAATTCACAAAATTCCTAGCAAAGACAAAAAAACAATATGGGGCATATCCGGGATTTGAACCCAGGACATGTGCGTGCTAGTTCGCTTGGTTTACCAGCTGCTAAACGCCTGGGATTCGAACCCCAGACCCCTTGGTTAAGTGTGTGGATCGCTACCAGCTTAGCTAGGAACATGCTTGTGGAAGAAAACAACGTCGACCTTTGTAGTGCAACTTCGGACATTCTACAGGAAATGAAAAACGCACAACCTGCAGAGTTCAGTTTGTCAGGGACGAACAGATGATGGCGCAGGCGACTGCAGAGGAGGCTCTGACGGGGCCCTTCGCCGGCGGGCCGGGTTGATATGGTCGAGGGGGTCCCGTTCCCGGTGTTGTATGCGTCGGGCGAAGCTCCGACAAGGTCATGGTGACGCCGGGTCTGGTCGTTGTCTCCTCATCCGCGCGGACGCAGAGTCCCAGGGGTATGCGACGTCAACGCACTGGTGGGCAGGTTGGCGAGCAAGGGAGGAGCTGGGCGACAGGAATGGATGGATCCGGTTATGGGGGTCCCAGATCCGAGCTCGATGACGACTCTGGTCACGAGCGGTGGCAGATCGAGGCACGTCTTGAAGAACCTCGGTGCCTCCATGGCTGCTCCTGATTCCAATGGGAGAGAGAGAGAGGGGGATATTAGAGAGAGGAGGAGAAACACATAGAGACAGGGAGAAGAAGGGCGGCAGCGGGGTCGACCTGGCCGGGGACTTGAATCTGCTGGTCACGAGGTTGCTGCTCCGGCGGCTCGCCGACCAGCCGGATGAGAGGATAGGGCTCTGAGGTGTTAGTGCAAGCAGGGAGGCAGCATAGGATCTGTGGTTGTTTGCTGCTGCGGGTTGCTGGCAGGTGGAGGACAGCCTCGCTGGTTGGACGAGGAAGATCCCGAGGTAGTGGCGGCGTGGACGGAACAAATGTCCTAGTTTTTAGGGTTTGACTGGTTTGGTTAGGGTTGCCTATTGTATATATAGTAGGGTTCCAATGGAGGGAGTTGGGACTATTTAGAGACAGCGGATCACGATCGGACGTTTGCACACAATTGGGGATGATAGTTGGGCTGTGAAGATAGACTAGGCTGAGATGAGAGAGGGGTTTGTGGCCCGTTGCAAGATTTAAAATACCGAAAACATCCGACGATTTAACAGACTATAGTGCCATTATACCTATAAATGTTCGAGCATCAAACAAACTCTGATTGCGACGAAATTTGGCAAGCAGCCTAGCTACACTATATTAAGACTGCTAGCCAAGTTTCGACCCAAACCGAGAATATTTTATACACACTTTTAAAAACAAGGTTTTGACGATGCCGCGGGTGCGTGCTAGTGTGAACTGGCTCAACACGGTAAACGACGAACATGGAGAGAACCGGCAACTAATAACGGATGCAAGTTTGAAAACTGGCGGCAACGGGATGCCGATGCAATGCGGATGATGCGGATGATGCGATGATGAACACAATAAACAAAATAATAACACGACGGCAACAGAATAAAAGGCGAATCTTCTGGGGCGTCGGTCTCGGGCTATCACAACTCTCCTACACTACAAGAGGATCTCGACCCGAGATCCAAGAATGGAAGGGGAAGAGAAAGAGCAAGAGCAGTAGGTATAACTTAGTTGCTTCTTGACAAACGAGTGAAACCAATGACTCTTGGAGGTTGGAAAGAGATGAAGAAAGATATGAGAAACAAGCAAGAATTCAAACAAAATTTTGGCAGCACTTCGGCAGGAAAAGGGCACAAAATTCGATACAATGGAAAGATCTTGACAAGATTGACAACAAACTAAAAAATTTGATAAACAAGGAAGGAATATGAGCTTGAAAAAAAAACAAGATGATAGATTGAAGAGAGCAACATCACAAACCTCCGGAACAAAAGAATAGCAACTAGATCTTGGGAAGAAAAGAATGGGGAAGAAAATGACACATTCTACCACAATTGAATCTGACAAGCAGCCTTGCAAGAAGAATTGAACGGAGTTGTTGGCAAACCAACAGCGGAAAGAACAAGCTTGTACTAGACTTATGAAAACTATCCAAACTAACGAGGTGACAACCAGCCACTAACAGAAATAGAGATTGATTGGTAGAAATAAGATATGCACAACTTCTTACACCAAAAGGATACATGAGAACTTGGATTAATGATAATCACCATAATAGCAAAAATCCTTAGGAAAAGCTTTAGGTGAAATCCAAACCAAGATATCTCAAAGAAGAATTCAAGAGTTGAAAATATCTCATGATCATAGAATTGTTGGGTTTGAATATCTCATTCTTGAAATAATTCTCTTTGAGACTCCTCCACTAATAAGAATACATAACACCACCTCAAAGGATAAAGGAAAAGAAAAGATGGAACAGTTGGGAAAAGAATTGACATCATGAGCCACTCTGGAAGAAGGATTGAAATCACTTGATGGAACAAGAATAAGAATTATGTTATGCTTACCCTTCATCAAGTTAAATTGATGACAAGCAACGGATCTAGCATACCACTTATTCTTCTTGAAAAGATTGGTGATAGAGAGAGATATGAGCACAAACTAGAAGAAAACTTGAAAGAAACAATGTGAGAATTGAAACGAATGAGGCAACTATGAATGAATGGAGATACATGGGAACGAAGAGATCAAGAGCCACGTAAGAGAAAGACTTGAACAAGGCACCGAAGTAACTGAGAAACGAACAAAGAGGCAACAATTAAGAAGAATTTGAGGATGAAAGCTGAAAGCTGAGAACGAAGAAATCTTCTGAATGTTGGCCTTCGGAGGATCAAGAATGAAAACAATTTTGAAATGGACTGGATAGCAAGAAAGGGATTACTCATGATTGGCAACAATTCAAGATGATGCCACAAAGCTGAAAAGATGAATCTTCAAGAGAATGGAACAAGATTTGAGAGAACCACTCCTTCGGTCTTCCAAGCTGAAAATGAAGAGAAGGGACACCACAAAAATAACTCAGACACTCCGAAATAATAAAGAATGAAACGTTGAGCCAAATATGAGAATTAATTCAAATTGCTCTCAGAGAAGGGATATGACTAATGGAATTCATTCTTATGTCATAGTTCAAAAGAATTAGAGAACTATGGAAAGATGACAAGGCCCACTCAAAGAAACCACTGTTCAAAAGATTTCATAGAAAGAGAGATATTGCACCAGTATAAAGAAAACTTGATGAGGTTAGCACCTCAAAATAATTGAAAGAATTGAAAACAAGAAACTATGAGATATCTTCAGCGCTCCGGATAGAATAGAGAGAAATGACCACAAGAAGACTTGATAAGAATTTTCAACATGGGAAAGAATTAGAGGATGAAAATGATATGATGAACACGGATAACTGAATTGAATTCACCGCAAAAGATGACAAGAATGAATAAATATGAACACGAAGTTCCTGAGAATATTCTCAATGAATCACCGGATACAAATGGAAGAAGATAGCGGAAGCATCACTGAAGAGAAGGACACTTGGAAGATAAACTAATCACTGAAGAAAAGGGCAGGAGGGTGGGGAAAACAAAGACAACTTGGGACAGATGAGATGAACTCCGGAAAGAAATGAGAGATTGATCTTGCAAATATTGGAGAAGATTGAATTTACTTGAAGAGAAGCACACCGGATGAAAAAGAATTGACGCAACAACTCTGGTTGAGATGAATTGAAAAGACAACTTGATTTGAGCAAAAGGATTAGCATTCCCATAAAAATATGAGAACACCTCTTGGAAAAGATGTGAAATCACCATTTGACATCGAAGCAACTCGAATTACTATACTCCAACAAAACCAAGGATGGGGCTTACGAGACAAGACAGAACAAACTCATGACAGAGATTACATACGATATTTTCATGGATAGGATCGCACGGGCTCGATCCTTACAGTAGCCATCATGTACAAGGCAGTGCACACGACATACGAAGCATCCCCAAGTCGTAGCAAGCTACAAGGACTCTTTAAGACACAACGAGAACCGCTGTAAGACGATCGTGAACAAACGAATCCACTAGATGTCGAACCCCAACCTCACATCATGCATTTGTTGGAAGATTGTCCTATAAGTAACTACTTGAATTCCCACCTAAGAACTTCCAAAATTTCTGGTCATGCAATCTGGTCCACGGATACAAGGAGTAATATATCACTCAACTCCTATACTAACCCGTCGAGTGTATCACATCCGTCAACACAAAACCAGAGATCTCGGAAACTCATCTATCTCAGATCCTCGTAATCACAATGATACTAAGTGTGGCGATACATCTGGATCTATCTGCACCAGTACTGGGGAAGCCGGAATCCTCGCGCCACTACTAGTATTGAAGAAATTTCGAACATACTCCACCGTGAAATACTAAGAAATCAGAATGATAATGATGTGCTCAAGAATTCCCTGTAGCTCAACTCCCCAGAAGAAATCAAGTCAGACAGGAGGCCCCAAGACAGAACTCCGTCACATCGACGTCATATAGATTACCAAAATATCCGCGTGATCCTCAAAAAAACTGAGTGAGAAGAGGAGTAGGATTAAAATTATTACGTCAAGATTGCTCAGCAGAGCATAGAAGAGGAGAAAAATAATCCTACTCTTCGATATATAACTAGAATCAAAGCAGTTTTTTCACTAGACTCGACTCAGCCAAGTTCGATCAATCAAGGGGGCTCCTAGGTCGGTACGGCTCTGATACCAACTTGTAATGCCGAAGAAGCGATCCTATCCTTATTTTGGCGCAAGGGCCTCGACAGGGATAGGAACTCATCTCATCATTTCGCAAGCATGGATATCGTTACAAGTACACGTACTGAAGAGAAGAGTATATGGAATTGGCTTACACTCGCCACCTGCTACATGAGAGTCACATCAGTACAATACATAAATATCACGAAGAAGAGCAGGGTCCGACTACGGACGAAAACAAACGATAAAAAAACAATGTCCATCCTTGCTGTCCTAGGCTGCCGGCCTGGAACCCATCCTAGATCGATCAAAAATAAGAAGAAACTCCAAATGAACAATCATCGCGCTCACGTATTAATATCCTTACCCGTACCTGCAACTGGTGTTGTAGTAATCTGTGAGCTACAGGGGACTCACCAATCTCATTTCCAAAGGTATCAATACTAGCAAAGCTTAATGGGTGAGATATGGTTAAGTGGTGATGCTGTAGCACACGACTAAGCATTTATTTAGTGGCTAACTTACGAGTATGAGAATAAGAGGGAGATAATCTACGTATAGAGGACGTGAACTACTGGTGAGCAAATGAATGATCCGGAACACCTACTTATGTCAGACATAACCCCACCGTGTCCTTGATCGGAGAAGGAACTCACGAAAGAGACAATCACGGTTACGCACTCAGTTGGCAAGTTTTAATTAAGTTAACTTCAAGTTATATAGAACCGGATGTTAAACAAAGTTTCCACGTTGCCACATAACCGCGGGCATAGCCTTTCGAAAGATTTAACCCTGCAGGGGTGCTCCAACTAGTCCATCGCAAATGACCACAAGCCGCATAGAAAACCTCAATAACGAAACTCGCGATCTCCTCAGATTCCTTGGTGGAAAACCTCAACTCTGAGATTACCCAAAGCCTCACCGGAATCCCGATGCACATGATATTTCGTCAAAGGTAAAACTAATCCAGCAAGGCCACCCGACGTGTCGACGATCCCGATAGGATCCGCGTATCTCGTTCTCGGGACACGACGGATAAGCGACGCGTACGGTGGCCTGATAGAAATCACCCATGTTGCCCTGGGTTGGCCCCGCATAGTGCTCTAGGGTGGACCAACACTCATGACAAAACTGGCCCGGGAGTTGATTAAGTTTCCTCGGGTTAATTACTCCCTATGGGGTACATGAGTTATTAGGCGAATAGTACCAAAGTTGGGCCTTGCCAGACCAGTCTTAATCTAAAACGAATTATCAAGGGGGTCCCCATAACAACCCCATTCATGTTAGGAGCACTCATTTATGGAACATAACACCGGTAGCTGAAACTAAAGGGGGGCAAAGGTGGAACAAAACACCAGGCTAGAAAGCCGAGCCTTCCACCTTTAATCAAGTATATAGGTCCATTAAATAAAATAGCATTTAAAAGGGTGATAAGACAAGAAACCCATGTTATCACATGGAAGAAACTGCACCTGCAACTAGCAACGCTAACACATGGTTAAGCAAGCAGTAACATAGCCAATTAGTGGTTTGCTAGGTTGTGAACAGGTTGAAGGTTTCATGGCAATGTTGAGAGCCTGACATTTAACAGGTGGTAGGCAACGAGACATAGCGATAGAAACGATACAACTAGCATGGCATGATAGTAATGGTATCTAGGGAAATGATCATCTTGCCCGAGATCCCGCTTGGAAGAAGAAAAACTCCGTGAAGCAGAAGAACCGATGTAGTCGAATGGGTCCTCACATTCCGACACGCTTGCAGAACTCTATCGAGACGGAGCAGACCGGAAACAAGCATCAACACAGATATTCACCACGACACATGCATGACATGATGCACAACCTAATATGATGCATGATCAGTTCAGTTATGCAAGGCATGGCATGGCAATTGACATCACGCAAACACTACACATTAAGTGAAGCTCGATATACAACGAGTTGCATATCGATGAAACTCCACGTTTAAGTGTTTAGTTCATTCCCGTTTAGGAACACGGCAATATTAAAATGTTGTTTACAAGGGAAGGGTGAAGCACTAATTAACTACCTATCTAGGTTTTCATGGCAATGTTGAGAGGCTGACATTTAAGTGGTAGGCAGCAAGACATAGCGAAAGAATCAAGACAACTAGCATGACAATGATAGTAATGATATCTGGGGAAATAACCATCTTGCATGTGATCCCGTTTGGAAGAAGAACAACTCCATGAAGCAGACGAACCGATGTAGTCAAACGGATCCTCACATTCCGACACGTTTGCAGAACTCTATCGAGGCGAAGCAACCCGGAAACAAGAATCAACACAAGATATTCACCACGGCACATGGACGACATGATGCAATTCACATATGACGCATGATCAGTTTCAAATATGCAAGGCAGGGCTTGGCAATTCACGACAATCAAACACTACACATTAAGTGAAGCTCAATATGCAAGTCGTTGCATATTGACGAAACTCCATATACAAATATTTAGTTCACTCCCGATTAGGTACACAACAATATTAAATGTTGTTTAAACATGGCAAGGCGTGAAGCACAATTAAACTACCTATCTAGGCATTAAATGAGGCCGAAAACAACATATAGCATCCCTGAAACGACCCCCCCCCCCCCCCGCGTTACATTCTAATTCTGTCCAGATTTGTCCTAATCACATTTTATGTTTGTTAAACAGAAAAACAAAGTGTTTCACGTGACTCTACTCGTTGTTCGAGTCCATTTACATATATGTCTCATCTCCAACGGAGCTACAGTTAATTAACTACGGACTAAACCGTTTTTAACATGTTGACACGCAAACCAATGCAAACAACATGATAAACATGTTTAAATATGCATGAGAGTTGGAAAATATTAATCCGCCCAAAATTCTACACGTTCTACATATTTAACTTGCCTCGATCCAACACACGGATTAAAAGTTAAAGACGGTTTAAAAACATGCTATATTCTGAAATTCGCAAATTCGTTAAACGGAAAAAATGAATCGGGCCAATTTATCTCTACCACGCCAAAATAGGCCTGGCGTGAGATAGCTAAAATTGCACAGGCGAGGGACAACACTCTGCTCACCTTGGGTCGGTTGGTGGAAGAGGCCCGACTGGAGCGGTTGGGGACCTCGGGCGGGGCCGGCTCGAGGCGTTGGGGAAGGAGGCTGGTCGGGCCGAGGGGTGGCCAGCCGACTCGAGTGCTGCGTCATTGGGGAGTGCTCTCCACGATCTAGATCTCGATCCAAATCTAGAGCGAGGTAGCGGTGGCGGCGCCGAACGATGCGACGGGAGGAGGGCGGCCCTACCGGCAGCACCGACACAGGAACCGAGGGCGGCGGCGGGATTTAGCGCCTTGCGGGCGACGGGAGGCGGCGGGAGGCGGCGGGGCGGCGCCTGGGGTCGGCGAGCTGCCCAGTGACCCGGCTCGGGACCCTCGGGAGCTCGGGGATGGCCTTGCTCACGCAGAGGTGGGGTGAGGCGAAGCCGGCCTGGAGGGCCTGCTACGGTCTCAGGCGGACCCTGGCCGGCTGGAGGAGTTAGGCTCGCGGCTGGCTATGGTTAGGGATGGAAATTGAAGATGGGAGGGGGGATTTGCTGTCTATTTATAGACATGGGCTAGGGTTAGCTAATTTTGCTCCGTCTTTGGGCCGTTGAATCGCGATCCGACGGCTCCAATCGAAGGGGGTTGGCTCGATGGGTTGTGTGGGCTGTGTGGAATGGGCTAGGTGGGAAGAGAGGGAATGTTAGTGGCCCATGATAGAGTTTTAGAAACGCCGAACGTCCGACAATTAACCCGACTATAGTGCCGCTATATAATAAACGGTACCGGCATTAAACGAGCTCCGATTGCGACGAAAATTGGCAGGCAGCCCACCTACAACATATAAAGACCGCACGCCAAGTTTCAACCCAATCCGAGAAAGTTTTATACAAACTTTTAAAAACAAACATTTTAACGATGTCGCGGTCGCGTGCGTGTGTGGTTGGACTCAAAACGGTCAACGATGGAAACGGGGAGAACCGGCAACTACTAACGGATGAAAGTTATGAAAACTGTCTGCAACGGAGTGTCGATGAAATGCAGATGATGCGCATGATGCAATGATGAATGCGACAGACAATCTAATCACACGGCGGCAACGGAATAAACGGGAATCTTCTGGAGTGTCGGTCTCGTTCTGTCACTATGCTCCTTGATGGATAACTTTGGCATGGGAGTCATATGACCGACCTATACTTCGGCTGCTAAAGCCACACTGTGTTCCTCAGTCTGAAGGGATCGCTCGGTGTTACCATTGACTGTAATAACACCCTTTGGTCCTAGCATCTTCAACTTGAGGTATGCATAATGGGGGATGACATTAAATCAGTAAAATGTCGTGCGACTGAGGAGTGCATGGTACCCGTTGTGGAAAAGGGGCAATCTCGAAGATCAAATCTTCACTACGAATGTTGTGGGTGAGCCAAACACTACCTCTAGAGTAATCCCGCCCAAACAGCGAGCCTCGACGCGAGGAATTACTCCTTTGAATGTGGTTTTGCTGGGTTTGATTCTTGATGGATCAATGCACATATTCAGCTCTGTATCCTCGTAAATGAGACTAAGCATGTTGCCTTCATCCATGAGAACTCGTGTGAGATGGTACCCGTTGATGATGGGGTCGAGTACCAAAGCCACTGACCCCCATGCCGAATACTGGTAGGGTCGTGTCGGTGATGCTAGGTCGACACCTATGGGAATCAACATGAAACCCTTGTGATCGTAGGGCGGGGAAAGATGACGTCAAGAGAAGAGCTAAGGATGAACACCCAGCAAGCCTTTTTACCCAGGTTCGGTCCACTTACATGTAAAACCCTACGTCCTGCTCGTCTGGTTGTATTAAGAGTTTGTTGTTTGTTACAGTGATCGATGATAACCGTCTTCTGGCCAATGTCCAAAGAGTCTAACCCCTTGTGAATGAGCTAAGGGCCTCCTTTTATAGACAAAGGGGTCACCTACAGTGCTCGGTGGTAGGTTCACGAGATGTTACAGTGAACCTAGACTAGTGCTTACCCATCTACCGCTGTCAGGTGCATTAAATGCACGTCTTGTCCTTGTCAGCAACGTGCTGGTGAAGACATGTGTCCACCCGTTTCGGCACCTGGACACCGCACTGGCGCATGCGGAATGCGTTGGAGCTCGGGGGCGGTGGCACTTTGGCAAGGCCGGTCGCCCTCGAGTGCCTAGCTCTCTTGGCAACGGAGCTTGCCTGGGCCCTGGGTCTTCGTCCCGGCAAGGAAGCTTTTCGGGGGGCTTCGGTTGTCATTCCGGCAAGGGAGGCTTGCCGAGGTCTTGTACTTGGTGAGCTCGTCATGCCAACTAAACGGGCGTGGCCTTAGTTATCTTCCCTGCAAGGCAGGCTTGCCGGGGCCTTGGTAATTGATACGTCTCCAACGTATCCCTAATTTTTGATGGTTTCATGCTATCATCTTGTCAAACTTTGGATGTTTTGCATGCCTTTTATATATTTTTTGGGACTAACTTATTAACTCAGTGCCAAGTGCCAGTTCCTATTTTTTCCATGTTTTTGACCACTTTCCAAGGAGAATTTGAAATGGAGTCCAACTGGAATAAAATCCCCAAAAAGATTTTTTCCGTAACGGAAGAAGATCAGAAGACTTGAGAGCCAAGGCAGGGGGGACCCAGGGGCCCCCACAAGCCCCCACCCCGTGGCCAGGGGGGAGGCCGTGGCCCTCGGGCTTGTGGGCCCCCTGGACCTCCTTTGCCCTAGGTTTTGCGCCTATATATCCCCAAAAATTCCACAAAAAATCAGGAGATCCTCGAAAGTACTTTTCCGCCGCCGCAAGCTTCTTTCTCCGCAAGATCCCATCTGGGGCACGTTCTGGTGCCTTGCCGGAGGGGATTCGGATACGGAGGGCTTCTTCATCAACACCATGACCTCTCCAATGATGCATGACTAGTTCACCATAGACCTACTGGTCCATAGCTAGTAACTAGATGGCTTCTGCTCTCTCTTGGATCTTCAATACAAAGTTCTCCATGATCTTCATGGAGATCTATCTGATGTAATATTATTTTGCGGTGTGTTTCTCGAGATGCGATGAATTGGGGATTTATGATCAGATTATCTATGAATCTTATTTGAGTTTCTTCATATCTCTCTTATGCATGATTTCATATCCTTGTAATTCTCTTCGAGTTGTGGGTTTTGTTTGGCCAACTAGATCTATGATTCTTGCAATGGGAGAAGTGCTTGGTTTTGGGTTCATACCGTGCGGTGACCTCACGCAGTGGCAGAAGGGGTAGCGAGGCACACATCATGTTGTTGCCATCAAGGGTAAAAAGATGGGGTTTTCATCATTGGTTTGAGAGTATCCCTCCACATCATGTCATCTTGCTTAAAGCGTTACTCTGTTCGTCATGAACTCAATGCACTAGATGCATGCTGGATAGCGGTCGATGTGTGGAGTAATAGTAGTAGATGCAGAAAGTATTGGTCTACTTGGCTCGGACGTGATGCCTATATGTATGATCATTGCCTTCGATATCGTCATGACTTTGCGCGGTTCTATCAATTTCTCAACAGTAATTTGTTCACCCACCGTGATATTTGCTATTTTGAGAGAAGCCTCTAGTGAACACTATGGCCCCCGGGTCTACTCCACACCATATCTTCAGCCTTACACCTTTTTACTTCGTTGCACTTTCCGCCTTCAGATCTCACTTTGCAAACAATCTTGAAGGGATTGACAACCCCTTTGAAGCGTTGGGTGCAAGCTCGTTTGTGTTTGCGCAGGTACTCTGGACTTGACGAGACCCTCCTACTAGATCAATACCTTGGTTCTCAAACTGAGGGAAAAACTTACTGCTCCTGTGCTGCATCACCCTTTCCTCTTCAAGGGAAAAACCGACGCAAACAAGAGAAGTAGCAAGAAGAATTCCTAGCGTTGTCGGGGAAGGACTTTTGTTGCCGTAGTAGAAGAATTTCTGGCGCCGTTGCCGGGGAGGAAGATCAAGTCAAGAACTCATCCAAGTAGGTGTCGTAAACTCATCTCTTGCATTTACTTTGTTTGCCAGGTTCCTCTCGTTTTCCTCTCCCCCACTTCACAATTTGCCTTTTTCGTTTGCCTTTTCATTCGCCCTTTTTCTTGCTTGCTTTCTGTTCGTCTATGTGGGATAGTCTACCTGTCCTCATGGCTAGATCCACCACTTCGAACTATACTCCCGAGAGCGAAGTTCTCAATTTCAAACAAATTGAGGAAGAAAACTTAAAGGACGCTTGGTATAGGATTTGCAATGCTCAAAGTAGATCTAATCATAAGCAATCCACTACTGTCATGCTTCGCAGTTTTTATGTGGTTGTTTCTCCTTGGAATAGGTATATTCTTGACACCATCGTAGGTGGAAATTTATTGGGTAGCCATTCCGTTGATTCTTATGGAGATGTGATAAATTTGGTAGGCTCACCCCCACTCATGGTTAATGGAACTACCTTAACTCTGGAACATGTGATCTGTAGGCTGGACGTCATTGAAAATAAAGTTGCTACGATAGAACTCATTGAGAATTTGAATAAAAATATCAACAATCAAATCACTCAGTACGGATCCAAGGTGGGAATGGTTTTGAAAAATTTAAAGGAGAAGAAACCCACAGTTAACGAAAAACTAGGTCATGATTCCCCTAGGATTGGCAAACTAGAGGATGTTATAACCAACTTGGGTTCCGCTTTTGCCGTTCTGCAGAATACTCCAAACTTTGCCCACAATGAGGTCACCAAGTCTGTTTTTGTTCCCAAAAATAGTGGTGAATCATCTAGCAAGAAAGATGAAGACCTTAAGATTATAAGTGATCACGCTACTTATGGTTTGAGCACCAAAGACGATGATACGTGATTCTATCGCTTTTATGCCTAGCTAAGGGCGTTAAACAATAGCGCTTGTTGGGAGGCAACCCAATGAATTTATCTTTTTCTTTCTTTTTTTTGCGTACACACCATCATAATTCTGTTATGATTGTGTTTTTTGTGTTTCTTTTTGTGTTTGAGCCAAGCAAAACCTTTATGACTAGTCTTGGCAATGGCTGTTTGATCCTGCTGGAAAAAGTCAGAAACTTTTCGCTCACGAGATGATTTTTCATTTTTATTACGAAAGAGCTTTTGAGTTGATTCTTTTTGCTGCCTGTTGATATGCCTTTTTCCCAGGAAGTCGTAATTGTTTAGAGTTTTTGAGGTAGCAGAAGTATACGAAGCATACAGATTGTTACAAACTAGCCTGTTTTTGCCAGATTCTTTTTTTGTTGAGTTGGTTGCTTGTTTTGATGAAACTATGGTTAGTATCGGGGGTACTAGCCATGGAAAAGTGAGAATACAGTAGCCCAACACCAATATAGATAGAATTCAAGTTTTCTACAGTACCAAAAGAAGTGGTAGTTTGTTTTCTTGTGCTAATGTTATCACGAGTTTCTATTTAAGTTTTGTGTTGTGAAGTTTTCATGTTTTGGGTGATGTTCTCATGGACGATGAGATAAGGAGTGGAAAGAGCTCAAGCTTGGGGATCCCCAAGGCATCCCAAGCCTAATTCAAGGACACCAAAAAGCCTAAGCTTGGGGATGCCCCGGGAAGGCATCTCCTCTTTCCTCTTCAATCCATCGGTAACATTACTTGGAGCTATATTTTTATTCACCATATGATATGTGTTTTGCTTGGAGCGTCTTGTATCGTATGAGTCTTTTCTTTTTGTTGTGTCACAATCATCCTTGCTGCACACGTTTTTGAGAGATAGAGACATGCACTCATCGTGATTTTTGCTAGAATGCTTATAGTGCTTCACTTATATCTTTTGAGCTAGATACTTTTGCTCTATGTGCTTCACTTATATCTTCTGGAGCATGGAGGTGCGTGACTTGGTAGTTGTCTTATGCTATTAAAGTAGTCCCAAAGGCGATAGGTACCCAAAGAGGATGAAAAAACATCCATCTTCAAGTGCATTGAGTAGAAAGAGAAGTATTGATTCCTCTCAATTAGTTTTGAGACGTGGATTCGGTAATATTAAGAGCTATGTTAGTAGGGTGTTGTGAATCTAGAGATACTTGTGTTGAAGTTAGTGATTCCCATAGCATGCACGTATGGTGAACGGTATGTTAGGAAGCTGTAGCATAATTGATCTATTGATTGTCATCCTTTGTGTTGAGGTCGGGATTGCGTGATGATTAACACCTACCAACCCTTCCCAAGGAGTATGCGCTTAGCACTTTGTTTCGATTACTAATAAAAACTTTCGCAACAAGTATGTGAGTTCTTCATGACTAATGTGAGTCCATGGTATAGTTGCACTTTCACCTTCCACCATTTCTAGCCTCTTTAGTGCGGCGCAATTCTCGCCGGTGCACAAACCCACCATATGCCTTCGTCAAAACAGCCACCATACCTACCTACTATGGCATTTTCATAGCCATTCCGAGATATATTGCCATGCAACTCCCACCGTTCTGTCCCATGACTCGTGTCGTCACTCTCATATTGCCATTGCATGATCATAAGATAGCTAGCGAGATGTTTTCAACGTCATACGCCATGCTAGATCGTTGCACATCCCGGTACACTGCCAGAGGCATTTCCTATAGAGTCATCATCATTTTGAGCTTTGAAGCTGTGAGTAAATAGAAGTGTGATGATCATCATTATTAGAGCATTGTCCCATATGAGGAAATTAAAAGAATAGAAGAGGCCAAAGATCCCAAATAAAAAAAAGAGGCCAAGAGCCCAAACAAAAAAAAGAGAAAAAGAGAGAAGGGGAAATGCTACTATCTTTTTCCACACTTGTGCTTCATAATAGCACCATGTTCTTCATGATTGAGAGCTTCTTGCTTTGTCACCACCATATGCTAGTGGGAATCTTCATTATGTAACTTGGCTTGTATATTCCAATGATGGGCTTCCTCAAATTTCCCTAGGTCTTCGTGAGCAAGCAAGTTGGATGCACACCCACTAGTTCTCCTTTTGAGCTTTCACATACTTATAGCTCTAGTGCATCTCTTGTATGGCAATCCCTACTCATTCACATTGATATCTATTAATGGGCATCTCCATAGCCCTTTGATACGCCGAGTCAATGTGACCATCTCCTCCTTTTTGTCTCACAACCACCACCACACTCTATTCCACCTATAGTGTTATATCCATGGCTCGCGCTCATGTATTGTGTGATAGTTATAAAAAGTTTGAGAAAGTAAGAGAGCGAAAACAATTACTTGGCCAATACCGGGGTTGTCCATGATTTACATTAGTTGTGTGAGGATGATGGAGCATAGCCAGACTATGTGATTTTGTAGGGATAACTTTCATTGGCCTTTTTATTTTGAGAGTTCATGATTACCTTGCTAGTTTGCCCGAAGTATTATTGTTTTCATGTCAATAGCAAACTATTGTTTCAAATCTTACGGATCTGAACATTCATGTCACGTGACAGAAGTTGCAAAGGACAACTATGCTAGGTAGCATTCCACATCAAAAATTCATTCTTTATCACTTCCCTACTCGAGGACGAGCAGGAGTTAAGCTTGGGGATGCTTGATACGTCCCCAACTTATCTATAATTTTTGATGGTTTCATTCTATTATATTGTGAAACTTTGGATGTTTTGCGTGCCTTTTATATATTTTTTGGGACTAACTTATTAACTCAGTGCCAAGTGCCAGTTCCTGTTTTTTCCATGTTTTTTACCCGTTTCAAAGGAGAATTTGAAACGGAGTCCAAACAAAATAAAATCCCTGAAAAGATTTTTTCCGTAACGGAAGAAGATTAGGAGACTTGAGAGCTAAGGCAGGGGGCCCCACAAGCTCCCACCCCGCGACCAGGGGGGAGGCCCCGACCCTCAGGCTTGTGGGCCCCCTAGGCCGCCTTTGCCCTAGGTTTTGTGCCTATATATCTCCAAAAATTACACAAAAATTTAGCAGATCATCAAAAGTACTTTTCCGCCGCCGCAAGCTTCTGTCTCCGCAAGATCCCATCTGGGGCCTGTTCTGGTGCCCTGCCGGAGGGGGATTCGGATACGGAGGGCCTCTTCATCAACACCATGACCTCTCCAATGATGCGTGAGTAGTTCACCATAGACCTACGGGTCCATAGCTAGTAACTAAATGGCTTCTTCTCTCTCTTGGATCTTCAATACAAAGTTCTCCATGATCTTCATGGAGATCTATCCGATGTAATCTTCTTTTGCGGTGTGTTTGTCGAGATCCGATGAATTGTGAATTTATGATCAGATTATCTATGAATCTTATTTGTGTTTCATTTGATCTCTCTTATGCATGATTTCATATCTTTGTAATTCTCTTCGAGTTGTGGGTTTTGTTTGACCAACTAGATCTATGATTCTTGCAATGGGTGTAGTGCTTGGTTTTGGGTTCATACCGTGCGGTGACCTCACCCAGTGACAGAAGGGGTAGCGAGGCACGCATCATGTTTTTGCCATCAAGGGTAAAAAGATGGGGTTTTCATCATTGGTTTGAGATTATCCCTCTACATCATGTCATCTTGCTTAAAGCGTTACTCTGTTCGTCATAAACTCAATACACTAGATGCATGCTGGATAGCGGTCGATGTGTGGAGTAATAGTAGTAGATGCAGAAAGTATCGGTCTACTTGTCTCGGACGTGATGCCTATATGTATGATCACTGCCTTAGATATTGTCATGACTTTGCGCGATTCTATCAATTGCTCGACGGTAATTTGTTCACCCACCGGGATATTTGCTATTTTGAGAGAAACCTGTAGTGAACACTATGGACCCGGTTCTACTTCACACCATATTTTCAGCCTTACACCTTTTTACTTCATTCTACTTTCCGCCTTCAGATCTCACTTTGCAAACAATCTTGAAGGGATTGACAACCCCTTTGAAGCGTTGGGTGCAAGCTCGTTTGTGTTTGCGCAGGTACTCTTGACTTGACGAGACCCTCCTACTAGGGAAATACTTACTGCTCCTGTGCTGGATCACCCATTCCTCTTCGAGGGAAAAACCGACGCAAACAAGAGAAGTAGCAAGAAGAATTCTTGGCGTTGCCGGGGAAGGACTTTGTTGCCGTAGTAGTAATCTCGAGGGTGCATCTTGTCTGGATCCTACCATGCCCTGCCGTCAGGGGGTCTTTGCGCCCGTGCACAAGTCCGAGGCACTAGGTACCCCGGTCTTTAGTACACCGACAGGAGCACCCGGGCCTGGGCCACGTACTCGTGCGGAGCGTTGTTGGGCCACGCCCAAAGAGGTGCACGGGCCTTCATGGCTGGATCTGCTGCCGGTTGCGTTTCCCCACGCCTCGCATCGGATGCGCGAAGTGGGAGGTCATGCGCGGAGTGGCCTCCCGGCCTCCCAAAACGGATCTGCCACGTGTGTGGCATGCGCAGTTATGGACGGACAGGTGGCAGGCATGGCTTCGAAAGGCGCAGTAGTGGTCGGGCCCGCCTGTGCTTGCATTGCTGCAGAAGGGCGGTTCTCTGTTCTCCCGTGAGCTCGAGCGACTAGGTGAGAAGGGTAGTGGCTTCTGGAGTAAGGGAGGCTAGCCCCCGCGCCCCGTCCTATAAATTGGGAGGGTTTGCGAGGGGTTTTGCTCACCCAACTCCTCCTGAATCCACCAACTCCTCGGCCTTGGTCTTCAGAATCTTTTTCTGTCTACACGTGGCACTCGCCCCTAACTATGGTTAGGGGACGGGGTCAGTCACCGTCGGCCGTCAGGGCGGCTAGGGGATTCCGTTCGGATCATGCCACAACTTCTGGGGGCGCCGCGGTGTGAAGAAGGCCCTAGCTCCCGTGGCGGAGTAAGGGTGAGGGGCCGCAGTCTTTGTGGGGGCCGAGGCCGGGGGAGGCGGAGCGCTACTCCAATGCCTCTGCCTTCCCCGGGGCTTGCCCCTGAAGCGGTCCACGTCGAAAGGAACCCGATGGAGTTCCTCGTTCAGTTACGAGGACCGATCCGGTCCCTTGTCCGACTCCTCAGTGTCTTGACTGAGGCAAGAGAACGAGAGGTGGCCCCGACCCTATGGCTCCGCATGCATGGCTGCGACAATGGCGTCGTGCCAGTGGTCGCCAAGCGCATTGGGCCTCGGACCCTATTCCTCGGCCGCGGGTGGAAAAACTTCACCCGCGCCCATAGCCTCTTTGATAGGCACGTTCTCCGCTTCAAGAAGATGGCGGGTAACGTGCTCTCCGTCAAGCTATATGGGAGCTCAAGCTCGCGTCTCCACTGCTGCGAAGAGACATCGAGCGGGACTGAAAGCCCTTCCTCGCGTGGGAGTAGCGAGGAAGGGACGGACGATGACGACACAGGAAGCGGGTCATGCCCCGTGCGGACATTGTTTGCATGAGAGGGCCTGTCCTCAGGCTACCCGTCGGCCGTACCATTGCCGTCAGTCCGCCGCTCTCCCTTTCTCGCGCCTGACCGGCCGGAGCTGCCTCATCTTCCCGTCAGCGCCCGGGCTTCTGCTCCTCCATCTCTTCGGGCTTCGTTCTCCTTCCTGCAATGTTGGCCCCGGAGGAACCATCCAGGATTGCACGGAGGGCCGCTCCATGTCTTCTTGAAATCCAGCCCGGCGAGCGTAGTCCCTCGGCAAGGACAATAGTTCTAGATTAGAGTAGATCATATCATCCACGTAATATGTTGAAAATATCTCAAACAAATGAATGAAAAGACTGTTTTCCCTTTTTCTGATTCCGTTCTTTGTATGATTCGCCTTTGCATAATCTGTGAGCTTGCCAACAACTACCGGCAAGGCTCATTGCCTCGTTCAGCGCAACCATGGAAATCGTTAAGTGCGGCTTGAGATGAAATCGGGTGCTACGTAGCTGCTTGATCTGTTGATCAGGTTCGCAACTGTTTGAAGGCGCTCTGTGGCTGTTCAGGTCATTTGAACAACTTCGAAACAAAGACAAGGTGCACTGAACTTTGGGAAGGTCCCAGTATGCGCAAACTCCACATACAAAGATTGGAAACTTTGAAAGGAAAAAATAGAGAATCTATCTACCTCATATGTGAACTTTAAACTTCAAAACTTATCTTTTCACGCCGTGGTTGCGAGGAACTTGAATCTTTTGTCGGGGCGTCGGAGCCCTTGGCAAGCAGGAAATCACCGCTCCTGGTGGTCTTTTCTCCGGCAAAGGCTTCTTGCCGACGGCATGTGACCGTCGTTTGGACAAAAAGCCAGCCAGGGTGTAACCCCTTTGCTTTCCTCTTGCTAGGCAGTGCTTGCGGAGCACCCGAGCGCGTCTTTGGGCGATGATGCGACGCTCTCAGGGGCGCAACACTCGCGCTGGAGTGCGCGTCGTGGCTTCGGGACCGTGTGGCGCATCCTCAACGACTATGCATTACTCCGCGGAGGTGCGTCTGCCGGAGTATGCGCTGAGGCCTCTCTGAAGTGCCCGGGCGCGCCCTCGACAGCTGCACGTCAGCCCCGAGCGACGCATCGGCCCGACGGCGCTGCTCTTGGAGCCTCCGCTTCCCTGCCCCCACACGCACGTGTAGCAACGCACTCGCGCAGGCCTTGGGAAGCCATAGCAGAATAGAGCGTCCGCCGCGGTACCCCGTTTCCTGGATCCGGTGCTGAGCGTGCACTGATTCACGCACAACTCCGCCTTCCCCTACCTGGCGCGCCGAAGATGTCGGCGATGCTAGGTCGACACCTATGGGAATCAACGTGAAACCCTTGTGATCATAGGGAGGGGAAAGACGACGTCAAGAGCAGAGCTAACGATCAACACCCGACAAGCCTTTTTACCTAGGTTCGGACCGCTTACGCGTAAAATCCTACGTCGTGCTCGTCTGCTTGTATTAAGATTTTTTTGTTTGCTACAGTGATTGATGACAAACGTATTCTCGCCAATGTCCAAAGAGTCTAACCCCTTGTGAATGACCTAAGGTCCTCCTTTTATACAGTGATTGATGACACCTACAGTGCTTGGTGCTAGGTTCACGAGAAGTTACAGTGAACATAGAGCGGTGCTTATCCAACTACCGCTGTCAGGTACATTAAATGCACGTCTTTTCCTTGTCAGCAACGTGTTGGTGAAGACATGTGTCCAGGCGTTTCGACACCTGGACACCGCGCTGGCGCATATGGAATGCGCTGGAGCTTGGGGGCGGCAGCATTGTGGCAAGGGAAGTCGCCCTCCAGTGCCGAGCTTCGTCGTCCCGGCAAGTGAGCTTGCCGGGGCCCTGGGTCTTCGTCCTGGGAGGCTTGCCGAGGTCTTTTACTTGCTGAGCTCATCATGCCCACTAAACGGGCGTGGCCTTGGTTATCTTCCCGACAAGGCAGGCTTCCCGGGGCCTTGGTAATCGCGGGGGTGCATCTTGTTTGGATCCTTCCATGCCTTGCGGTCACGGGCTCTTTGCACCCATGCACAAGTCTGGGGCACTAGGGACCCCAGTCTTTAGTGCACCGACAGGTGGTCCATGCGATCATAGGTGATCGAGCAAGCCAACCATTGATTGTACTTCTGGGCTACTTTCTCTATGGCATACACATCTCGAAGCCCCCGGTTCATCTCCTTTTTGGGCAAGTGGGTGACATAGATCATGTTCACCATTTTTTACTTCAGGGGGAAACTGCTCTTGGCCTCGTTTGTTTGGGCGACGAGGTTCTTCATCATCCTCGCCGCCGGGATCTTGGCCTGATCTTCGGCCATGCTCTATCTCGCCACCTTGATCACCCAAAATTTACGGTTGATGTGACTAGTTGGCTTATTCTAAGTGCCATGTAGAAGACACGAACTCTCAATTTTTTCTTCTAATGCGGTCAGGCCATCCCGATTTCCTTTAAATGGTTTCTTCTTTGGTCGAGACCTAGAGTTGCTAAATCCGGCATTGCCGCCATGATATCGGCCTCACCACTGTTGTGTTGACACTTATTCTTGTTGCATCATGGCTTTCCATTACTATCTCAAACTGTATAAGTGTCGGGTTTGAGGGAGTGTTGCTCCGATGAGCTAGCCAAGTATCCTCATGCGCGTAATGGCGGGTCATGAGGGAAGTCACGGCGGCCATTGTCCTTGGCATTTCCTATCAGAGTGTCCGGGCTAGACATTAGTCTCCTATGTTGTTACGGAAGGAAGGTAATGCCTCCGCATCCAAACAATCAACAATCAGGTTTTTCTTGGTGAGCGATCTGTTCCAGAATTGCCGAGATGACTCATCGGGCTGATGGATTACGTGGATTAAGTCATCGGACCCAAGTGGCCGAACATAAGTGCCTTGAAAGTTATATCAAAAAGTGTTTTCAAGATCCTCCCAACTCCCTATGGAGTTTTCTGCGAGGCTGTTCAACCAGCGCCTAGCCAGTCCTTTCAGCATAAGTGGTAAGTATTTGATGGCATGGAGATCGTCTTCGCGGGCCATGTGAGTGTGAAGGAGGAAATCTTCGATCCATATGGCCGGATTTGTTGTCTTGTCATACTGCTCGATATTTACGGGTTTAATCCCTTCGAGGAACTGATGCCGCATCACTTCATCTATGAAGCACATTGGGTGAGTGGCTCCCCTTATCCAAGATGTGTCCTGCTGGAGATTGGACGAGGTCCTACCATGCTACGCATCCCGAACTCCTTCATTCTAATTTGGTCGAGCTTGGTATCTGTCTTGTCATATGGGAGTGGAATTTTTAGGTCCGTAAATGGATCTAGTTTTGTCTGAATGGGGGGCCCGCAGGCCTAGAGAAGGTTCAAACTGTGGTGTGCGCTCGCACTTCTACCCTATTCTACCTCATGGCCTCACAATGACTCTCCGATGGCACAATCTAAGGGAAGCGGACTAGAACACATGGGCAGTTTACCCAGGTTCGGGCCACCTTGTGGTGTAAAACCCTATTCCTGCTTGTATAGATTGCTTGAGGTGGAAGATGAGTACAAATGCGGGTTCTTGCCCTTGCGGAACACCATGACCCCCCTGCTATGGAGGTCGGGCCTCTCTTTTATACTGGCCTTGGTCCTCTACCCCAAAAACGCAATAGGTGGGAAGGGTTGCCACAACGACCATTTTGAAAGGGGACAGGACTGCTGCCCGCGCTGACGAAGGTGGTCTTCGCGTGCAAAAGCCCTTCTCGATGACGTGTTCGGGTGCCCGGGGATGACCTCCAACCTGTCGATCCCCCAGCCTTAGTCCTCCTACACCGATTGGGAAACCTTTGGGGGTCGTTTTTGGAACCTGCAGCTGGCTTGGGTCCCTTAGTACCAAAGGGGAAGCTTCTCTGCATGTGCCCGCTGGCATCGACCCTGGCGCTGCGCAGCATGGCTCACGTCACCCACGAGCAACGGTCATATCGTGTGACCCCGACAGTCTACCCTTGGTGAGTCCCTCCCTTAGGCGAGGAACATCACGAGCCGCATCCTTCTAGTGAGCCTCGCGGGAAACGGCCTCGGGAGGGCTCCATGATTGACCCCTCGCGAAGGGGGGCACTCACGAGGGTAGAGCCCTAGGGCCTTAACGAGGGAGCATTCCTGTGCCCACAACACGCACTGAGCCCTTAGCGGTAGACATGCGGGCCTGGGTTCCCCGGTCCCACAGACCCGACAGGTTTGTTCTACTTTAGACTTAATTTTCTGCCACAGATCATATCGGGCCTTGGGTTGAATAGGTTCCTTTTTCGTGTCCAATCCTTGAGGAGGACGGTCTGGTTGATCTTCTTGTGCGAATCTGGGTGGTCCGGACTCCAAGGCCTCATCTTCTAACTCACGCAAAAAGCGTCGACGCGGGTAACTTTTGATTTGCCCCTGTCGCTCATGTCCGTACCCGTCTTCAGTAGCCAAGGCTTTAGTCCATCTTTCCTAGATGGAGTCTTATTCGACTTTGAGCTATGTCTTATTTAGCTTAAGGATCCGAATAGTGGCGATGAGTTGTTGCATGAATATTTCTTGATCCAGTGGGTCTTCGGGGACGATGAAATCTTTGGCTCCCAAGTTCTCCTCCTCCTCGATCAGAGGAACATGTTTCAGCACAACTACCTTGGTGTTATTTTCTTGCAGAAATAAAAGTTCTCAGAATTGGAAAAAGCTTTTTGTGAATTATTACTGGGATATATAATGAATTATGGAGCAAATATCTGCTAGAGGGAGGTTACCAGGGGGCACAAGCCAACTGGGTGCCCCCAGGCCGCGAACTGATGGCTTGTGGGGCCCACGTGGCTCCTCCAACCCTAATTCCAGTCCTAAAGATCATATCTTCGGAGAAAATAAATCAGAGATAAGTTTCATTGCATTTTACGAGATGGAGCCGCCGCTACCTCCTTTTCTTTCTCCGGGGGGCTGATCTGGAGTCCATTTGGACCTCCGGAGAGGGGGATTTGTCACCGTCGTCATCACCGACCCTTCTCCATCAACACCGCCATGTGCTGACCACTTGGAGTGAGTAATTCCTTTGTAGGCTTGCTGGGGGTGGTGGGATTGGATGTGATTGACCATGTAATCGAGTTAAGTTTGATAGGGCTTCATCCATATTATCCACTATGTTCTGAGATTGGTGTTGCTATGACTTAGTTATGCTTAATGCTTGTCACTAGGGCCCGAGTGCTATGATTCCATATCTGAACATATTATGTTTTCACGAATATAAGATTTCTTTGGATCCTATCTTGCAAGTTGTATGCACCTATTATGTGTCTTGATCCGCATACCCCAAGGCGACAATTATTCGGATTCTTTTCGGTGATTGCCATAATTTGAGGAGTCCATGTATTCACCATTTGTCAATGCTTTGTTCTTGCTCTCTATTGAAAGGAGACCTTAATATCCCTTAGTTTCCAATAGGAGCCCGCTGCCATGGGAGGTTAGGACAAAATATGTCATGCAAATTCTTATCGCAAGCATGTATGACGATATACGAACTACATGCCTACATTATATTCATGAATTGGAGCTAGTTTTCTGTCACCGTAGTGTGTAACTTTTACATTCTCAATGTCATCTAAATCGTTACCCATCACTGATCCATGTGCCTATGCTTTACATATACTTCATCTTGCTAAGTTACTACTTTTGCTGCTACTGTCACACGTGCTACTCAATTGTTACTCTTACTACTGTTACCAAAATTGCTGCTATCACTATTACTCATACTGCTATCATTTGATGTGCTACTAAATCCTTGATGCAGAGAGATATCATAGGTGTGCTTGAATTGAAAACTCAACTGTCAAGGCCAATAAATATTCTTTGGCTCCCCTGTGCCCAATCAATAAATTAGGGTGAAATACTACGCGTGAAGAATGTCATGATCCCCTATTCTTGTGGATTATCATTACTCAGAGTTAGATGCAGCTATTATCATTTTGGAGGAGCCCACCTCGAAGACATTGAGATCGAGAACTATCCTGCGAAGATAAACCCAAACACCTAGAGCCAGAGTGTTTTATCATTACCGAAGTCATACTATTTTGAGAGAAATGAAGACTTGTTACACTTGAAGACTATGATCTTCCTTATGGTTAGGCATCATGGTCTAGGGCATCCAAGATCCATTGTGTATTGTTAGGTGACCATGGTCTAGATCAATCCAAGAGTCATTGTGGATTGACGGGTGACCAAGTTTGTAAAAGTATTGGATGTCTCCCCTAAAGACTTACCTGCGTGATTGGGCATTGTGTGAGAGACATCGGCTCAAGGGGATCAAGGTGAAGACAAGGTCTAAGCCTCCCCAACCAGACGTACAGCTATCACAACAATTGGAACTGGTCCAACAAATCATGTGTCCTCGTCGAGCAACTGGTTCAATCTTTCACTCTTCCTTACTGTAGTGAACTATGAAGCCATTGCTTGATCATCTCAACCCAAAGATATTCTCTGAAGACATTACTAACTCACATTTATCTTCATACTACCCAAGTTTATCCTTGATACATCTTAGTGTGCATGATGACTATGATCTACATGTTTGAATGTCTTCGTAGTATTGCATGCTATGTTTAGATCCTTGATCGTTATCTCTAACTCATCATGTATCGTTTCCTCTTAACTTTCAATACATTTATTATTTCAAAGCTTCTCATAAAAATTGTCTATCCACCCCCTAGTCCATAACTAGCACTTTCACCCACCAAGCGGGCCCGCGAGTCACGGACCTAGCAGTCGTGCGTAGCAGTTTGAGTGGAGATGCCCCAGCACACTATCGCCTTAACACGCGAAGACGTATTTCCTCAGGGGGCATGTTCAACGTCGTTGCCCCTCCCACCCCCACCCGTCCAACGCAGTAGGCTATCCCATTTCCTATCCCACGCCGAGGGAATGGTTTAACGCAGTTGTATTTGGTAATTTCGTTGCCTTATTTCTTTTACTAGAAGTAATCAAAAAAATCATATTAAATCCATACAAACTCCGAATTTGATGATTCAAATTCCTAGGCGTTCCTAAAATCATGGCATAACTAAATATGTGCATTGCACATTTTTCCATATCACATCTTCTCCACCAATATTTTTGGTCATTTCATTTACTGAAAAGCCCACTTTGCAAAATCCCTAGAGAGCTTAACACAACTCCAAATGGAGTGATTCAAATTCCTAGATGACTATACAACCATGACCTATTTGTTAGCCATGGTGAGCATTTTTAACATGCACATATTCTGTTGGATCTAATAAATAGCCCTATTTACCATTTGTTTCGTCTTTGGAAAATCAAAGTAACTTCATCCCAACTCCAAATCCGATGAGACCACTTCCAAAATTCTTCTAAAATCATACCCTATTTAGTAGGTGCATTCACTCATTTTATAGATATATTTTCTATAGGCTTCTTATAGGAGCAATAATACCTCCTAAGCCACCATTTAGAAATCTCTAAAGATCCAAATCTAGTAGAGCAACTTTACGTATTTCTCTTACAACTAAAGGTATCCTAGAAAACAAATAAGGTTTCTATTTTTGAATGCTTTTGTTTGCTGCCTTGTTGTGTTGCTCATTGTGGTTGTTCTGGCGGTACTTGACCAAGTAGACAAAGTGCTTGGAGTTGGACCAGAAGCATGTGAAGACCTCGAAGACTTTGCTGAGCCAGACAAGCAACCCTTTGACAATGTCTAAGAAACCATTTTTGCATGGAAGATAGCACTTTACTTTGTTGCATCGAATCATGATGAAATAGTGACCCCCGTGGTGGGTTGTCTCTATTACTTCCCTCGTTGATACTTGCATTGTGCATGACCCTACCTTCATATGAGGCTTATGCGGGTGGGAAGTAGATATGATGCTAGTAGCTGCTACACAAATGGGATAGGATTATGCATGGTGTTGGGTACAAAGTGTTTTCAAAGATTTACCGAAAACCCCGTCGTGTGCCACTAATGCTCGAGGGAGACGATGAGGGGCTAGGTAACCACTTGATAACAAGTAGTGTACGGAGGCAAGTGAGTGTGTCGTTTTCAAAAATGGATTGGTTTAAGTTGCGATCGTTACTCCAACCTTACATGTACAACCATGATACCCATTATGGGACGGGGCTATGTTGATTACTTTGGTCGATGCTAGCAAAGAGATTGCATTACTAGTGACAGGAATGATAGGGTCACTTTTGATACAGGGTCATACTATAAAGGACGACCATGGGCTATTTTCACAATTGAGTGGACTCTTTGTTTAGTGTCGCCAGGGGAAAGGCATTGCTCGGGTACCTACCTCGGGTATGAAAAATACCGCGAGTCGTGGCTTGACACAAAAGTTTCCCAAGTCTTGTGGGTAAAGTGTGCAACCTCTACACATTGTAAAACTATTTGAATAGTCATGTCCATGGTCAAGGACAGTTGGATGACCGCTCTTGGACGCCTCCATTGTTTTAACAAAACTTGGTGTGTGTGGGGGGGAGTAGAGATACTTGAGCTAAGTCGGGTGACTTGATGAAATGATTGAACGTGAGATGTTCATACTCTGTTTATATTGATATATGTAACATGTTCATATGGATACCTGCACCTTCATGTTGCACGCTTTACAAAATGGTAGGACATGACATTGCATTCAAACTAGCTTTCCAAAAAAATACCTATTTAGTGTTATAGCATGCATTGTTCAGTTTGTTCCAAAAACATGTGTTGCTTGCGAGTACATTCAAAGTAATCATTGGCTTGCCACTGATTATTTTTCTTGGCAAGGCATGAAAGAAAAGGATATTATGAAGATTACCTTGGTGACGTACATGCGAGCTAGGATGATTACCAGTCATAATGCATGTAGGGTTAAGGCATATGGCATGGCTCCACGCCATCGTTGTAGATTTCTGCTTCGAGTTTATGAAGACCTGGCCATAAAGGTCATATTTGGTGATAAACAGTATGTACTGGATGTAAGACTCTTGTTATTCAGTTTTTGTGTGTTTTGTGAGCATTGATCTCTAGGATCAATGTACACGTGCATTTTGTGATCACGATTATGAGTCAGTGTACCCATACACCTGCTTTTTGATGGTAGACTTGGGGGCTACCCTAATGGTGTGGCTGACCCGGAGTCCCTCGAGCCGCCTCGGCAGACTGTCGTTTACATGGTAGGGTCAACCGGGGCTCACGATTCCATGATGGATGGAGCGGCTAATGGCTCCATCGGCTCGGCACCAGCTCCATATGTAGTCGGGTCAACCAAAACGCCGGCTTAAGCCATGTCCGACATAATGGACGATATGAAAAATATCATGGAGATGCAACTAAGTGTGGAAAATCTGGAGCAGCATAACACATACTCAACTAAACTTCACGGGCAGATGACTAATGTCCAGGAGGAGATCGACGCTAAGAATACTTGTATGGCGGATTTACAGGCTCACATCCAGAGCAAGGCTGAACGGGTGAAGGCAGAAGCTTGGCAGCTAGTTCTTCATCGGGACACCTCGCACGCAGTTCATCTGAAGAGGCATGCGAGTCTTCTGCCCCATAATCTTGAGACGATACACTTATTCGACACTCCGATACACACACCAAGGACTGGATAACCAAGGGGCGATCAATTCCGCTAGCTGGCTCATCATCGCCAAAAGTTCAACAACCGACAGCTCACTCACCACCTCGCAAATTCAATATGCAGGCGGGTCACTTATCCAATCCAGTAGACAACATGCTCGCGGAAACTCGTAAATTCAAAGCGCTCCCGATCGCAGGAAACATTCCAATTGAAGTTTAACCCAAGAACACCCTTGAGATGTTGAAAACCGCAATCACTCAACTGTCGTAGTATTCCTATAGTGAAGACCGGGTTCATTTTACTCCTTATGCAAGTCGCAGCAAAAGTCGGCATGCAGAATCTCATGTGGTTTCTAGAAGTGGCCGCAAGGAATAGACTCAGAATTCCCCAACACAACCAGTGATTTAAGATGCGCAAGATTGTCGATGTAGTTCGATCCTTGCGCGAAGCAAAAGCAGTATCCGCATTGGCGGGTCAAGTGATTCCCTCCACACCCCAACCTGTTTCGTCAAGGGCGGGTCTAAGTAGCACGACAATTGTCATACCTTGCCTTGGGCATGCTCTGTGTAATGAGCATATGCCCAAGGATTTTAAGGGTCCTCGCAAGGTCCCGAACTACACATCTGATCTAGAGCCGACGGCGTGGATTCAGAGCTACGAGATAGCTATGGATATGCTAGATGTCACTAAAGTGGTTTCCGCCAAGTACCTAACTGTAAGTGCATCTAGTGCCCCTTAGTGATTTTGGTGGTTTGAAGACTTATAGGTTAAGTATGTAATGTGTTTGTGAGTATACACAGGATCTATAAGTCATTGAGGAGTTTGAGATATTTGAGGAATATCGACCCCTAAAAATGTATATCTTCAGTTGAAGAAATTGGTCTGAAGCTGAAGAAATGAATCACGAGGAATCTACGATGAAATTGATATTCCGCATGAAGACACTGCTATTGAGAAAACCGGTGGTTCCTGAAGAAAATCATTCTAAAGAAATTGAAGCGTGAAGATTTACGTTTTCTGTTTTACTTTCTTCGCATTTGATGAATAGGAACACTGTACTGTTAAAGGGGGTCAAAGTAACACTATGGAATGAATTTCCTCGTGATGCTCAACCCAAGCCAAATCCTACCAAAAGCCTCAAGTGAGGAATATGAGTGACATGAGGACTCTCACAGTTGAGGGTCCCGACCGTTTCGATAACCACGCCAAGTCACTGGTCTTATCCACTCCAACGGTCATATTATTTAAGGGCATTAGTGTCAAATCATGTCGGGATGCTCCGAGGCTATAAATAGCCGCCCCCCACAACCACTAGCTGGTTGGCTGCTCCGTTAGAAACTAACACTTGTCATAAGAGCAACCCAAATTCCTCAGAGCCTTCGAGAGTAAATCATCAGTGAGGAAATACACCACCCACCGAAACCACAAACCAAACATAGTGATTGAGCATCACTGAAGAAGTTGTTCCTGTGTGGGACTGAAGACTTTTACCTTTGAGGACTGTACATCCTCCAGACGGTTAGGCATCATGGTCTAGAGCAATCCAACAGTCAATTGTGGATCGCCGGGTGACCGAGTTTGTGAGGGTTTGGAACTCTGCCCTGAAGACTTACCACGAGTGTTGGGCGAGGACTGTGTGTCCTTAGCTCAAGGATAATACGGTAGGGACTGTGTGTCTCGGGACTGGGTGTCCTTTGGTTTAAATACCAAGTCGCTCCAAACCAGATGTACAACTGTCACAGCAGTTGGAACTGGGTCATCAACGACTGTCATCTCTGAGAATCGGGTTCTAATTCCTCAACTCCTTACTTTCTCTGTATTATGTGTTGATGACTTTCACTGTGACTGTTTGAAGAATTTGCTGAAGACTTTCTCTGAATTTCCTCAACCCCAAATTCTTCACAATAGTTAATCATCATCTGTATTCTGCGTGCCTGCTTACTGTGCGATCTGTTTTCACATTCTTCACTCTGAAATACTGCTGGTGTGAACGTTTGCACGTCTGATCCTTTACTGTTTCCGCTGTAAGTTAGTCATCAGTGAGGAATTTCCTCAAAAGGATTTCCTCAGTGATGAAATTCTAAAAATCTCCTATTCACCCCCCTCTAGTCGATATAACGCACTTTCAATTGGTATCAGAGCAAGGTACTCCCTTGTTCTGTGTGATTTTGGTTTAACCACCTGGAGATTTAGTTATGTCGACTGCAGGCATGTTTAAGGTGACTGCAGCATGTCCTACCTACGAAGGAAAGAACTTTCCCTTCTGGAAGAACAAAATGCAAATGCATTTACAAGCTATTGATAATGATCTCTGGTATATTGTGGAAAATGGAGTCCCCATCATCTCTGCCAGTGTCACTGCAGCTGATGTGAAGAAATTCAAGGAACTCGATTCTCAAGCGAAGAACATCATCTGTGCTCATCTCAGCCTTGGCCAGTTTGCAAGAGTAAGTGCCTTGGGCTCTGCAACACTGATCTGGGAGAGAATTTGCAAGGTAAATGAAGGAGTATCAATCCAACGTGACTCTCGTGTTGATATTCTTCACAATCTCTTCAATCGCTTCAAGAGACATGACAATGAAAGCTGCCAAGACACCTTTGATCGCCTCACTGACATATCAAATGAACTGCAAGCACTAGGAGCTTGAGACATCACTGATCACGAAGTTGTGAAGAAACTGCTGAGATCCTTAGATTCTTCATTTGACACTCAAGTTCTGATGATTCAAGAAAGACCAGACTACAAGATGCTTGATCCAGCTGATATCCTCGAAAGGCTAAATACTCATGAATTCTAGCTAGAAGAAAAGAGAGATCTATATGGACAAAGCTATTCCAGACCACGTGCACTGAAGGCAAGAGCAATTTCCTCATCTGAAGAAGAAGACACAGATGACAGCAGTTGTGACCCTTAAGAATTTGGTCAGGAGCTTGCAATGCTTGTGAGGAAATTCTAGAGATTTACACGACGAGGCCAGTTCGGTAAATCATCAAGAAGAGACATGAGGAAATCAGAATCTGCATCTGAGGACTACAAGAAACGGACCTGTCACAAGTGCAAGAAATCAGGTCATTACATTGCTGATTGTCCCCGCTGGGGAAAGGAATCAAAGAAGAAGAAATACAAGGATGACAGTTCTGATGACTCGAAGAAGAAGAAGAAATCTTCAAAATCCTCATCTTCAAAGTCCTCTTCACACAAGAAGACTAGCTTCAGAAAGGCTCGGGCACTTATTGGCAAGCAAATGGATTCCGAGGCAGAATCAGAGGAATGTGATGAAGAAGAAGGCTCTGGAGAAGACTCAGAATCCGGACAGGCTAGTCTTGCACTAGCTACCACTTTCGTCAGCAAGTCAATCTTCAATCTTGAAGAAAATGAGTGCACCATCCATACTGATGACTATGCTGATGACATCGCTACAACCTATTGCTTCATGGCAAAAGGTTTAAAGGTATCAAATAATGCCTCCACCTCTGATTCAAGTGACTGTGAACATAATGATTATAAGAAACCCAGTTACAGTAAACTTGCTATAATTGCCACTAAACAACAAACTGCTCTCGAAAAACTTCAAAAACTGCTAGACAAAAGTGATGATCTGTTGAATGATGAAATGAATCTTAATCAAATCCTCGCTGATAACATGAGAAATCTTCAGTCTAGATTTGATAATCTTCCGGATCGTCATGATACACTCCTCACTGATCATGAGAAGCTTTCCTATGAATTTCTTCAAAGGAAGCTTGATCTTGAGAAGTTGAGGATGTCTCATGATGATCTTCGTATGGAAAATGATTCGTTACTAGCTCAACAGATTAGCGCTAGTCCAGTTGAATTTATTCCTCCATGTCTTAAATGCATTGAACGTGAAACTGCTAATTCCTCACCAGATTCATCAAATGCTACCATTGCTACAAATTCTTCAACTGCACATGTTGTGTCTATTTCCTCATTTGAGGAAAACACAAATGTTACTGATGAAAATGCAGGGTTGAAGGAATTGTACGTGACAGGTATGTACAAAAGCCTCAAAGGACATCAAACCCTTTGTGATGTGCTCAAAAAGCAGATCTTGAACAGGAACCCGAGGAAGGAAGGAATTGCCTTTGAGAGGAAATTAAATGCTGATGGATCTTATTGGAAACCTGAGCAGCATCCCAAAACCTCATGGGTTGCTGCTACTGGGCCTCCTTTAGAGCCATCTAATCTAACTGGCTTTGCATGTGAATTATCCTATTCCTCAGATGAGTCATTTGATTCCAACTATAAACTGTTCAAAAATCAATCTGGTGAAGTATTTGCTCGATATGTTGGAACTAACTGCACGAATGGCCCTCCTCTGAAGAAAATATGGGTTCCCAAAAGTTGTCTTGAAAATCTACAGGTGAATGTCCTCATGACACCACCACCGAAGAATCTGAACCCGAGATCAAATTCCTCAGGAGGACCAAAGTCTTCAAGAGGATCAAAGTCCTCAACTGGTCAAAACTATGCTCGTACCCGTGCTTATGCGTCTAACATGCAGGAAACTATAAGGAATATGAATATGAGCCTTATTCCTCAAATCATTATGTTCATAAATCCTCAAACCAGTTCTCTGCATATTCATATGAGTACTTTAATCCCCCTACTGTTAAGAGAAGTGCATTAGCTTCAATGCCACCTTTCTCATATGGTGCTCACAGGATGATGAACGCTTTGCCACCCCTTCAGATGTGGGTGGTGAAGAAATCAAACTAATCACTTCTTCAGGTCAGGTCTCCAGATGAAAATCATCATCTGAAGAATTTGCTGGAGACCTGAAGAAATGCTTGATAGGACGCAAGCTAATGATTGATGAAATAGAAATATTTCACACGTCCTTACATTTCTGTTATGATGAAATTACTGATCTGATGAAATTAGTATCATATCCTTCAAATCTGAAATATATGAGATGGTAAGCTGTACTAATTCATCTGCAGGATGACAAACCCAAAAATACTGAGTGGGTTCTCGATAGTGGCTGCACACATCACATGACTGGTGATAAAAGCTTACTGATGAATATGCCACTAACTCCATCACCTCTGAAGCAAAGCACATATGTTGATAAAGGTAAAAGCAAGGCTTTGGGACTTGGCAAAGTGGCTATTTCCAAGGATAGGCATTGTGACAAAGTGATGCTTGTTGAATCCCTTGGTTTTAACCTTATGTCAGTCTCAATGCTTTGTGATCTTGATATGATTGTTATCTTTGGTAGATATAGATTTGTAGTCATCATGGAATCTGATAGATCCAAAGTCTTCGAAGGTGTAAGAAGAGGGGATTTGTACATTGTTGATTTCTCTACAGGTCCTCAACCAGCCACTTGCTTACTAGCAAAAACCTCAGAAGGATGGCTGTGGCACCGAAGACTAGGTCATGCAGGCATGAGGAATTTGCACACGCTCGCTAAAAAGAAGCATGTCATCGGCATCGAATCAGTCAAATTCCTCAAGGATCATCTCTTCGGTGCTTGTGAATCTGGGAAAATGACCAGATCCAAGCATCCCTCCAAAACCATCATGACCACTACACGTCCATTCGAATTGCTTCATATGGATTTATTTGGACCTACTCACTATGCCACACTAACCAATGCAGCATCTCTATATGGCTTTGTCATAGTTGATGATTATTCCAGATACACTTGGGTGCATATTATAGTGTATAAAACTGGAGTGCAGGAAATCTTCAAACGATTTTCTTCAAGGGCCTCGACGAACTTCGGCATCAAGATCAAACATATCAGGAGTGATAATGGAACCGAGTTCAAAAACACTGGTCTTGATGATTATCTTGATGAACTTGGTATTACTCACGAATTGTCTGCACCTTATACTCCTCAGCAGAATGGTGTCGTCGAAAGAAAGAACAGGACTCTGGTTGAAATGGCAAGAACTATGCTTGAAGAATATCAGACTCCTCGTCGCTTCTGGCCTGAAGCAATCAACACTGCATGCCATATCATCAACAGGGTATATCTTCACAAATTCCTCAAGAAAACCTCATATGAACTCCTCACTGACAAGAAACCCAATGTAAGTTATTTCAAAGTCTTTGGTGCAAAATGCTGGATTAGAGATTCTCATCATAGCTCAAAATTTGCACCTAAGGCACATTAAGGTTTTATGCTCGGTTATGGAAAGGACTCGCACACCTACAGAGTCTTCAAAAACTATCACAACAAAGTTGTTGAAACTGTAGATGTGCGGTTCGATGAAACTAATGGCTCGCAAAGAGAGCAATTGCCTTCTGATCCAAATAAGTTGTCTCCTAAGGAAGCAATAAAGCTTAAGCCTACTAAAGACATTGTCCCCACTGAGGAAATTGGTGAAGAAACGATCCCCATCGCTGATAAAAACCAAGAAGATGCTCCTGAGGAAATTGCAACAGCACCACTTCCTCAGCCCAGACAAAATCCTCAACCAGCTCATCCGAGGATTGCAAACGAAGTTGAACTTGACAAAATCCTTAACGACATCAACGTGCCAGGTCCTCTCACTCGCTCAAAAGCTTCACACTTAGTTAAATTTTGTGGGCATTTTTACTTTGTGTCCATCACAGAACCCTCAAAAGTAGCTGAGGCTTTTCTGGAACCGGAGTGGATCCAAGCCATGCAAGACAAACTTCTTCAATTCAAGCTGAATGACGTATGGGAGCTCGTCAAACGACCAGATCCTCACAAGCATAACATTATCGGCACCAAGTGGATTTTCTGAAACAAGCAAGATGAGGACGGTCAAGTGGTGAGGAACAAGGCACGACTAGTAGCCCAAGGATACACCCAGGTTGAAGGAATAGATTTCGATGAAACTTTTGCACCTGTTGCTAGACTTGAAGCTATTCGAATACCACTTGCTTATGCTAATCATCATAACATCACCTTATATCAAATGGATGTGAAAAGTGCATTCCTCAATGGTAAGCTTGAGGAAGAAGTATATGTTGCTCAGCCCCCAGGTTTTGAGGATCCA